>NC_136246.1:34535000-35112500 GCF_053564925.1 Oryzias latipes
TCAGAAATGAGCCTGATGAGGGGGCGCTTTGGATGGAGCTGTTTTATTGAGCTCTCAGTAATGAGAATGTTTGTCTTCCTGGAGAATCGCTCATCCCTCGTAGACGGGAAGTGGTCAGCATCCACTCCTTAAAGGGGGGGGGCACTGCTGTTAATGGCTGCATGTTTGAGGCTGCAGGTTTTAGTCTGTCCGTGTCCTCGGGGGCGACGGCGTGGAGTGCTGGGTTTGCAGTGGTGCTGACGAGTGGCGGCGCTGCAGTCTGCATGCATTTGTGGTGGTGGTGAGGAGATCGAAGCTTCATTTCCACATTAGTGAAGTCGTTTGGTTCTCTGTGGGGCCTCAGCCTCGTCTGTTCTCTGCTGTCTTCAAGCCCCTGTGTGAACTCAAAACTGGAGCCTCAACCTTCAGGAGTGTTAGCTTACGCTAACAACGCTGTTGCACTATTTGTGTAATCGGTTGAAGAGTTACGGTCGATCGTAGGGCGAGTTATTTGGTGTCGCCCGCATCGGCTCCGGCATTAAAGGGTTAAACGGAGTTCAGAACAGAGGGAACACAGACGGAGGCTCAACAGTCACTCCAGCAGACTGAGACCGGCTGGATCTTTTTCTTAAAACCCCTCTCTGATGAAAATGGTGATTTTGGGGTTTTTAACGTGTTCTGATGACAACATTTATGACATGAAGAACATGAAGCACCAAATAGTTTTTTTGCAGTTTGAAAAGAAGTGTATTTATGATGTAGAAAATACTCTGGGAAGGGCCAAAGTCTCCATGCTCCGCCCCTTTCTGATCATCCACTCTCAGACAGATCCATGAACGTCTTTGTTTTCCTGGTCTGAGCTGGAATCTGGATCAGAACCGGACGGATGGATGGATCTGATGTTGCTGCAGTTTTTGTTGCACCGCTAATGTTAGTTGAGGTTGTGAGGGGCTGTAAGCTAGCAGGAGAGTGTTGACAAAGGGATGATGGGAAATCAGTGCAGGCTTACTCCCTGCCAACAGTCTTACCCACAACTCAGATGTGAATTTCTGATGAACTCCTGCTGCTCTGCAGAAACTACAACCTAAAAACACAGGTTTTGGCTGAAAACGTCGTCATCATCGTAAAAAGAGCACCAGAACACTTTGAAAACTGACTAAAAGATGATCTGAGAGGAACTTTAAAGGAGGAGCCTCTGCACAGCCTGCAGAGTCTGAGAAGAAGATCGGCAGATGTAGAGTTTGGATCCCTAGTTTGACTTTTTACTTGGACTCGACCGGCGACTCTGGTCCTAAAGCTCAGAGCTAAAGGGTTAATCCCCCAATTATTCCCTCTCTTTTGTAACGTCAGCTGATGCCCTTTCACTCAGAACATTTCATCCACTCATGTCCAAAGAGTTGAACTGGAGTTTATGAAATAATCCTGAATGATAACCCCCCCCCTTCCCCCTCCCCTTGCAGAGTTGGTTATTAGCATCCCATCATCTGCACTCCAGTGTTTGATTACACGTCTGATCTGAGCAGCGTGGCACTGGAATGCTAAACGTGTGTGTGTGTGTGTGTGCGTGTGTGTTGCTCAGAGGTACAGCAGGGATATCCACCCCCCACCCCCCACCCTTATTCCTCCCTCTGGCTCAACTCATCTCCTCAGCTGCTTCAAACACAGAAAAAGCTCCTTCTCTCCATTCAGGTTTTTATTGGCCTCTAAAAGGCTCATTTCCAACGGGGGGGGGGGGGGTTGTTGTTGTCGTTGTTGTTGTCGTGTTGCAGACGAACAGAAATGAACGATTTCTGATCCTGAGGCAACACCGCCTCCATGCTTCATGCCCCGCACCGCAGAAACGGCTGCGTCCACAACATGTGACGTGACGAACGCAACAGAGCAGATTCAGGAAATACGGAGGAGAAACTGCATGACCAGAGAGCGTGCACGTGGCTGTGCGTCCGCTCTGCCTCCACAAACACCAGCGGTTGGCGGGTGGTGATGCTGCAGGTGACTCAGGTGTTTGTCTCTGGTTGATGGAGCGACTCCTCAGAACTCAGAAGGAGGAGGCTCAGTGAGGCCCACCCAGAGGAAGGAGCACCATGGCGGTGCGTTAACTGACTGGTTTACCCGTAAAGACCAAGCTTCAAACAAACAACCGTAACTCTGTGGCCTGGAGATCCGTCCTCCTGCTGGTTTTTCAGAGACCCGGCAGCAGCCCTGTGTGCTGCCGTTACCTGGATCAGGTGTGTTTGGCCAATAAGAAGCTGCAATGATAGCTTAGTTAGACATGCTGGACACTGTTCCTGGATAATTGCTGTTTTCTTTTTAAGTTGGAAGGAGGAGTAACAGATTGGATCCACTTCAGAATCAAACTCTTCCAGGGTTTTTGTGGTGTCCACCAGTAAAATCAAATCCATTCAATTTGAGCCAAACGTACAGATTAAAAACCTCAAAGGAAAAGCTGTATGAAAACATGCATATTGACGTGTTTCAGCTGCAAACAGCCTTTTTCTGATGACGTTTTTTGTTCTTTTACAGAAAACATTTACCTGAAAGCGACACTTTGTTTGACTTTAAAAGGCTCTGACATCATTTCCTGCCATCCTTCAAACAGATACTGTGAATTCTGGGCTGTTTTCAGGAGCCCAGGAGGTCAAGAAACGTCGCATATGAGTTGTTTCCGATCGCAGGAAGGCATGTTTCCATGGAAACGGCCAATGGCTGTGGTTGTTTACAGTCTGGGATGTTTGCGGCTCCTTTTCCCTCCACAGATTTCCTGTAAACCCTAAAACCTGGACTATCACAGCAGACTCAGCTCCACACCAGAGAGCTCTGCCTCTGAACCGGGTCAGCCAGACTTTGGGCTTCAACGACGGACAGAAACAAAAGTCTGCAGAAGTTTGGAGCCGCCGCTCTAACGACCAGCAGAGGGAGGCCAGAGGAAAGCAAAAACCAACTGTTTGATTTACAAGGACGAGTCTGAATGAGGGTGGGGGGACCGGGGGTTCAGGTCGATGCAGGAAGAGTGTCGATCTCACAGCAGCAATTACTGCTTTATAAATGGGGCAGGTGTCGCTGGGAATGAGCAGCTCCATCAATCAGCCCGACAGCGCCGCTCCTCCGCCGTCACTCCGCCTCCTGACCACAATCTGCGGATTTCAACTTAGCCCAGAAATTCATAATCCGATTCAGGCGTAACCTGGTTAGCTGCTGGGAGGGGGGGCTGCTCAGCTCAAACACCCAGCCAGCCCCCCCCCGGCCGCCCTGATGGCACACAGATGCATCACTCTGGATATGGTGTCGTGACTTTGAAGCGGCGAGGCTCCATGAGAACAGACCTTCCTGATCAGGTTCTGTTTGGTCCGGTTCTGCTCAGACTCTCCCGATCCGGTTCTGTTTGGTCCGGTTCCGCTCAGACTCTCCCGATCAGGTTCTGTTTGGTCCGGTTCTGCTCAGACTCTCCCGATCAGGTTCTGCTCAGACTCTCCCGATCAAGTTCTGCTCAGACTCTCCCGATCAGGTTCTGTTTGGTCCGGTTCCGCTCAGACTCTCCCGATCAGGTTCTGTTTGGTCCGGTTCCGCTCAGACTCTCCCGATCGGGTTCTGTTTGGTCCGGTTCTGCTCAGACTCTCCCGATCGGGTTCTGTTTGGTCCGGTTCCGCTCAGACTCTCCCGATCGGGTTCTGTTTGGTCCGGTTCCGCTCAGACTCTCCTGATCCGGTTCTGTTTGGTCCGGTTCTGCTCAGACTCTCCTTTCAGTGTAATGAACCTGGATGACACGCAGGTTTTAAGCAAACAACGAGCTTCAGAATAACCTTATAGATGAACATTGACTATAAAATGTTTTTTTCTATTTTTTCTTTGTGTTAAAACATGAAATTAACATAGAAAACCACATTTTATAACCGATGCTCGTCTATTTGATGCAAACATGTGGCAGGCTCATGATTCCCCTCTGTGTTGGGCTGCAGTGGTTAGCACTCTTTCCTCACAGCAAGAAAGGCCCGGTTCAAGTCCAAACAGGGCAGACCTTGTTCCCCCTTGTTCTAACGGGAAGCAGGACCACCAATGAGGGACGTGATTGGCTACTCTAAATTGTCCATAGATAAAAACAGAGTGACCTGTTGGATGGGACCAGAGACCAAGCAAAAGACTTCATATGGACGCTCACGTGGGGTTTGAACATGGACAAAGTCCAGACCTGCTGTCCATGAAGGTTTGTCTCCCATCCATCCACATCTCATGGGGTTGCTGGAGCCTATCCCAGCTGCGGTCAGGGACGGTCACCAGTGAACCGATGCAGCCTGCTTTTGGACTGTGGGAGGAAAGTGGAGAAAACCCAAAATGACCCTGGAGAACATGCAGACGCCACACAGGAGAAACCAGGATTCAAACCTTCTTGTTATGAGGGTTATGAGTGCTGACCACTTCACCATGCAGCACGGACGCGGGAGTCAGAAACCCAGATCAGCTGTTTGGTTTCGTTGTCTGTGATAAAACAGTGAAAGTGAATAAATTGTATTGTGAGGGAAGCTTAGAGTGTGATCTGCAGCCGAACACTCAGAGCTGTGAACGCAGTTATTTAGCTCCCTTTATTGAACCTTCAGAGGAAATGGAGACGTTTGAACCTTACGCTGAATATGCAGCTCTCTAAGGACCGAGTGTTACTTAAAAAGAAATGCACACACTCGGCCAGACCAGCATTCATTCTGCAGCTGAATACCAGCGGCAGGCCTCTATGGTTCAGTATCGATCCGGGGCACCCTCATCCGAAGCTCTGTGAATGGAGCTTCAAGGATTTACAGCCAATGGAATCAGTGAGTAATTGATTCTGAAAGAAAACCAGCAGGAGAACCCAGAAAGAGATCGCTTTCAGACCATCACTCTGCTGCCAAACGGCACATTTTAGGTTTGTGTGAGTGACACGTCATTCTGCAGCTAGCATGCCTGCTTAGGGAGGGCCGGCTGCAGGTAGATCCCCACGTTTACCGCCTTGGTGGTCCAGAGCGGACAGAGGAGGAGAACTTGACTGGATATGTGTTATCAAGGCAGACATGTTTGAGAAAAGCCTTTGGAGTCCAGGGATTCTGAGAGTAAAGATGACTGCAGGTCAACACAACTGATGACTGCAGACAAACACAACTGATGACTGTAGACAAACACAACTGATGACTGCAGACAAACACAACTGATGACTGCAGACAAACACAACTGATGACTGCAGGTCAACACAACTGATGACTGTAGACAAACACAACTGATGACTGTAGACAAACACAATGGATGACTGCAGACAAACACAACTGATGAATGCAGACAAACACAATGGATGACTGCAGACAAACACAACTGATGACTGCAGGTCAACACAATGGATGACTGCAGACAAACACAACTGATGAATGCAAGTCAACACAACTAAAGACTTGAAAAAGAGCTTAACTTCTAAAGCTTTTCTTTGAATGTTTTATTTTTTTTACTATTTTACCACACAACAGGCCTCCATTAGACTGAGTATTTATGGAAGACGAGACAGAAAAAGGCACTTTTTCAAAAGCCTCAGTTCTAAGGAGACATATCTGATGCAGAATCACTCCGTGCATCATTCCTGTTCTCTGAAGTTCCCTCTAACTGAGGCAGGCTTAATGTGGGAACACAGCCGAGTTCATTTGCCTGCAGGTTAGGTGTGAACACACTCTAAAACTCAATAAAAGTGTCCCAGCATGCTCTGCTCTGACCCCCCCTGGATGCAGCGAGCAGATAGGAAGCTGCCTGGCATAGCTGCCCTGAATTACCAGAAACAGCTGCTCGGTGTCACAGAAACCTCTAATGTCCCTCCGTACACATGTCTGCCAGCAGATTACAGCTTCTGCCGTCGTCCAGATGTTCCTGCTGCTGACGTGACACCCAGACGCGTGCACGTGTCCTATCGGCCATCCATCTGCACAGGACTTGTTCTGTTACATGGCAGCCGTCACCTCCAGCTACTGCAGGGCCACAAAGGCGATCACTGATCAAACCATCAGCTCCAACATCTTTAACATGATGTCAAACTAAAAAAGTCTCCATTAACTTGAACTGCATTCTGGTACAAACCATAGATTTACTCCAGAGCTGTTAGAAGTCTGCAGGATGTTTGTAGCTGAGTTAGTTGAAGTTCTTTGCTCACTTAGAGCTCAATGTTCACATTGTAAAACAATGTTCTGCTCTGTGAACGTCTGGAAGCCAAACTTCTTCTCCTTGAATGTTAATGATGAAAGAACGTTGGTGCTTCTTCACAGCAATGTTGCCAAAGACCGTAGGAGATGTGGGACAGCTGGGATGAGCGCCCGCCGCCAGAGGACCACAGGAGGAAAACAGACGGTTTGGAGAGCGGCGGGGAAATTGAGGAGAACGCCTTCAGGGGAGGCAATCATCCCCATTTATCCGTCCCACCTTCACCCTTGCCGTGTGTTCCACCGCCTGTCGGTGGCGATGGCGGAGAACCGGGCTGGCGGCTGGTGGGAGGATTAATGGGCGGTGGACGGCGAGGCATCTGCTGCCTGCTCTCTACCAACTGCTCCTGAAGGATGATGAAGGTGCTGGAAGCCCGTGGCTCTGACTTCCTTCCTGAAGTCAGCCTTCCATTCTTTCTGTGTCTCTGCCTGCCTGAAGTTCCTCTAGAGGCATCTACATGGAGAGACCCCGCCCCCACGGCGCCACCCCACCTATCAGCTGGCCTGACCAAAAACCGCCTCCACTCTGCAGACGAACAAACCCATGACATCATCGGTGCTGGTGTGATGTTTCTGCTTCTAGGAATCTTTCCAAACGTGGTGAGGACGTTTTAGAGGATTCCAGTTCTTCTGTTCTTCATGTTCCTCTGCGGTTCTCCTGAACTCTTTTACAATAACAAACGTGGACTTGAGTTCAGAACGCAGACCCAAAATGCTCTGGCTTCTTTCCTCAGATGTTCCTGATGAATGTTCAGACAGTGACGGCAGAGCAGAGCAGATGCTTTGCTGCAGTTTCCAGGCAGATGTTTCCCTTTTTCCCTCCTAACAGCTGTTTTCACGATGGGTTTTTACAGCCTGTGCTGGAACAGGAACATGTCCGCTCTGGGAAGATGATGCACGTCTCAACGTGCACAGTAACGTGCACAGTAACGTGCACAGTAACGTGCAGCATTCACACACATCTGGAAATATCAGTAAAGTTGAGCTGATTTCTATTTTCCATAGTGATTCTGATTATTGATTTTCAGACGGCGATCATCCAGATTTGGGTTAAAAGCCCCGCCCACAAACATCAGCCTCCGCCCCCTCAGGTCTTGTCGTCATGACAGTTTGAACCTGAGTCTCTGAGAAGAAGCTGACTGGTCCTCCCTGTTTGAATCTTTTGGCCAGTTTACCGGTTTTGCTTTTTTCTGGTTTTATAACTTTATTCAGATCTTCACAGAAAGACTTCCAGTCTGAGTCCACTGAAGACCACCCAGGACCAAATGTTGGTGTTTCAGTGAGTGGTGGCGTCCTGCTGACCTGCTGGTGCTAAAACGGGTCCAGAATAGCGTGAACAGAACAGAAAATCTAAAGTGTTGTTCGTTTTACTGTCAACATGAAGGTTGATGAGGTCAAACCGCCGCCAAATGGTCTGGAATGTTGTCACTTTATTTTCTAAAGAAAAGATTTTTTTATCAAAAAAGTTCAGTTTTTCAAAGCCATTTCATTTCTTCAGACTAATGGTTTTTTTAGAGGACTTCTGCAGCTTTGCTCACAAAACAGGATTTATGGAGGGTAAACAAGTGGTCTGATCAGGTTCTGCTCTGATCAGGTTCTAGTTTGATCTGGTTCTGGTCTGATCAGGTTCTGCTCTGATCAGGTTCTGCTCTGATCAGGTTCTAGTTTGATCTGGTTCTGGTCTGATCAGGTTCTAGTTTGATCTGGTTCTGGTCTGATCAGGTTCTGCTCTGATCAGGTTCTAGTTTGATCAGGTTCTGCTCTTTTCAGGTTCTAGTTTAATCTGGTTCTGGTCTGATCAGGTTCTAGTTTGAATTGGTTCTGGTCTGATCTGGTTCTGCTCTGTTCAGGCTTTAGTTTGATCAGGTTCTGGTCTGATCAGGTTCTGGTTTGATCAGGTTCTGGTCTGATCAGATCCTGGTCTGATCCAGTTTGTGTAGATATGATTAAGACACAGTTGTGTGGATGCTGCCTGATGGTGTGTGTATGTGTGTGTATGAGCATCAACACATATAATGTAAGTTACGTATGGCACCCATCCCATGACCTTATCCCACACACACCCCCGTCCTGTCCGAATGGCTAAACTCAATAAAGTTCTCATCTGTTACAGAAGGGGTTTATATGAACAAACTCCAAGAGTAACAAACAACCTCGACTATCAAACAAACATGTCCGTCACAGGAGCCTCTCAGCTGCAGTCTGTTCATTTGCTGGACAGGACAAAAAATGGATGAAATATCTGCTAAATGTGGGTTTTCACCTTTTACTTGCCGGTCCTGCTCCCTGATTGGGGCTGATCTGCTCACACTGCGAGCTGCTGCAGCCGCGGTCCTGATGATGAGGAGCGGCGCCGGGAGGCTGCAGCGTGATGAAGGAGGAACTGATGCTGCTTCTCCAGAGCTGCTCTAATATCTTCTCCTCCCACGGTCCAGTCTCCATCGCTGCAACATCACCCTCCACTCCACAGGAGCATGGCGCCCCCAAGAGGATTCCAGACCACTGTTACCACAGCAGCAGCAGCAGCAGTCATGAATATTTCAGCAGCGTTAATTCTGCTTAAATATTCATCTAATTGGGCATAAGTGCCACAGCTCTGCTCTAAGGAGCTTTCCTGGTTTTTGGTTCTTTCCAGATGCTGTGGGTCTTTAGCTCCTGGTCCATTTGCTCCTGCAGAACCAAAGGTGTGACATCTGTAGAACCCTGGGGGTGCAGCAGCATTCTTCTGATTGAAACTGTTTTGGTTTCATCTCTGAGAAACATTTCATCTTTTCTTTAACGACCAGTTTTCAGTTTAAAACTGGGACCCCACCCACAGAGTTCACCCAAAGCACATGTGAGTC
This sequence comes from Oryzias latipes, assembly GCF_053564925.1. Taxonomy (NCBI): domain Eukaryota; kingdom Metazoa; phylum Chordata; class Actinopteri; order Beloniformes; family Adrianichthyidae; genus Oryzias; species Oryzias latipes. Next base: position 34,544,023 of record NC_136246.1, read on the forward strand.
ACAGCTTCACTTATTTAAACACAGACGGCATTAGCTTTGAACTTCATAGCGAGAACAGAACCTCCAAAACGTCCTGATGGATCTGGTTTTAATTCTTCTATCAGGACATTTTGTCCCGACTAACTTTCATCCAGAAAACGTTTAGAGGAAAATCTCTATTTTTATGTCGGTACTGTGTAGGAATAGTAATGAATCAGAATCATGTTTATTGTCAGATAAAGAAATGATGTAAATCTGTATTTTTTAGCCGCAGAGATGCTGGAAGATCCACTTCCTCTCAGTGAGACACGGAGGACTGCAGAACAGCTCAGCGAGGAGAGAAAGTCCATGATGAAGATGAGATGATGATGATAATGCAATCAGAATGACAGTGTTTCCAGTTGTTCCAGTTCTGTTGTTGTTTTTATGTCAGTTACTATGTAACTGATGTTAAAATACGCCTCAAACCACAATCAAAAGTCTCATAGAGAACAAAAAGCCTTTGAGTTTCACCGTTTTATGAACTTAACTTGACCAAAGAAAACACGAGATTTAGTGGTGATTTGATCAATAAACGTCAGGAAATGACCAAAAACCATCTTTAAATATTCACAAAGGTTTAGAAGAGGAGACAAACCTTCAGACGGACACAGTAGCCAGCAGACCAACAGCAGAGCGTCTTTAAAATTCAAATGACTGGGATGACTTGTTCTTCAATCAAGACACGACTCGTTTTCTTCCTTTATCTGAAGAAACATGAAGATCTGTCTACACCGTTAAAGATCTATTATGCAGCAGATCAATAAGATCCTCAGATGATTATTTGTTTTAAAGAGCTGTTTTTTACGGCTTTGATGACTGTTTTTAACAAGGATCTACAAAAAATCAAAAAGAGAAAAAAAACAAATGAAAAGAAGAAAAACAGCATTGATTCCACAATTAAACTGCAGAAAATGAGGCGTGTCTAAAGTAATGGTCGTCAGAGATGGGGCGGGGCATGTGAGATGGGGCGGGGCATCATTCAGCTGTGAATGTTTAAAACTGATGAAATGTTTGGCTGTTTGACCACCGGGGGACAGTCTACCAGCTGTCCCCAACTCACCCCCTTCCTCATAAAACCTCATATTAGGGGGAGGGGGTGGGGGGTTTAGCCTGCGATGCGCCTTGGGGGGGAGCTACTTGGCAGTGGCCCCCCTCCCATGGTTGCCGTATGGAGTGGGCCCCCCCTCTTTCGGTTTTATTTGCACCTTAGACATGTAGGGCCCTTGGTAGGGGGGGTGCTTGGACATCACTGCCAGCAAGCAGCAGATGTCCTCCTGGCACCCTACCCGCCAATTTTAACCGCACCTTAGACATTTAGGGTCCCTAGGTGGGGAGGGTGAGGGGATATCACTGTGAGTAATCAGGAGATGTCCCCTCAGGGCCCTACCCGCCAATTTTAACTGCACCCCCCTTAGTACACACACCCCTCCACCCTCAAAATATCCATTCCAACATAAAACACACACACACCCTCACTAACACACGCACACACATTTTGCAAGCAAGGTGGGACCTAGGACCATCTGTCCCTTACCCCTTCCCTGGTGGGGGGTACGGGGCCTTTGGCAATGGCTGCCGTATCCCCTAGGTGCCGGTTCCCTGGGCCCGGCCGTGCTCTCTGCGAGCGGGGGGGGGGGGGGGGGGATGTCACATTACACCTGAGCCGGGTGTGTCCGTGTCCCTGGGGGGTGGGTCCTGGTCCTTGCCCCTGGGAGCTGGGCCCTGCCAAATTTCCAACTGTGGCCGAGCCTGGTCGGGCCAAGTTTACAACACCCTTTGTGGGCCCCCCTTTTCCCTGGGATGCCCCCCTCTTGGGCGGGGACGGCTGGCCCCTGCCTTGCTCCTCCCTGGACCAACCGTGGGCCGGGTGGGTGGCTGCCTGGAGGGTGGAGCGGGTCTCCCTTGGGGGGTCCTGGCTCGTACCTGGGATTGTGGCGGGGGATGCCCAGAACTCCTGGGTGGTGATGGGGTACTCGTCTGGGGCTGTGTGCACCCTTCTCGGGTGGGGCCCTGCGTTGGGCTCTTCCGGCGTGGCGGGGGGGGCTGCTCTCCTGGTTGGGCTGGGGCGGCGCTCCAGTAAATGACGATTTATCGTATTTCGGGCAGATACTCGAAGCAGTGTTTTCAGGTAAATACCCCAGGGCGGTTCAGTTAATTAACTCACCTGCTCAGCGTCCTATTTAAGCCAGGTGCGCAGTTGTTCATTCTTTCTTACCTTCAGCGCTCATTCTTCGCCGGTCTCCGAGCCCGCGGGTCTCCTTCTCTTTCGGCGTCTTGCCGTGTTCCCCCGTCCTTGGGAAGGATGATCCCCATCTTTCTGATGTGGGGTTTTGGTTTCGCCGCGTCTGCTCTCCTTACTTTCTCCTCCGATCCGCGGGCGGCTGACGATCCGCGGGCGGCTGACGGCGCACAGCGCGTTCGTTTCGCCGCGGTCGCGTGCATCTGCAGGGGGTGTGCTTTCCGCAATGTTCGGGATGTCCGTGCCCCCCGATCAGGAGTGGTCCGGGTCTTCTCGTCTGCCGTGGTCACCCCAATTATCCACGGTGAGCGTCTTGCGGTACTTTTCCCGTGTAGTTTTCTATGGCTGCGTCTCACTTCCTGTTTACTTCGGTGACGTCACGCCCCTAAGGACCCTGGGAATTGTAGTTTTTCTCCGGGTCCTTCATGATGCTCTTCTGATTCTTTTTCTGCTGCGTAGTTCTGCGTCGTCCGGTTGTCTTATTTTTTTTTTCAGGGGTTGTGGGGTCCTTTCTGTGGTTGTGAAGGCTGGCAGACCTCGTTTGGACAGGTTTCTCGTGCTGGCTGAATTTATCGTGGCTTTTGGCGTTTGTTTTCTATTGCTGTTTTGTTCTTTGGGAACTGTGTGTAAATCTTGATTGTCTTTACTTTGATGCTGGCTTTATTATTATGGCGTTTCTTCTGTTTGTTTTCTTCGTTGTTGTAGCTGCTGGTTAGTTAGAATGTGAATCAGTGTCTCTTGGACCCGTCTCTGCTCTGTGGACATTTTTCCCTATGGTTGGTCTCTCTTATGCGTCTATGGCTCATTTTATTCACTCTGCGATCCTCGTTCATTGCCCCCGCATGTTCTGCATCTGGTTCTGCTCCGCCTGTTTTTCCCCGCTCTGTGTACCCCAGTGGGTCATTCCCTGGCTTCAGGGACTTGCGTCGGCCGCATTAGTGAGTGTGTCGGTCTCGTCGCGGCCTTGTTTTCTCGGCTGGACAGTTAATTTGTTATTCTCTCTCTGGTTGGTTGGAGGTTTGTGGGGGCTATGTGATGGATTCTTCCGGGGCATCGTTTTCAAAGCTGCCACTGAGGGTGGCCCCTAGGAAGTGTTCAGGTTGACGTGACTTGTTTGGACCTGCTAGCACCTCGCAGTTAATCTTCTGGGCATCAGTGGCCTGGTTCCCCATGCGCCTTCAGGATTGGTATATATTTTCTTCAGCTCCCCATGCTGTCTCCACGAATTTCCTCCGAACGCGATATAAGGCTGAGGATGACTGTCACTGATGGTCTCACTGTTCTGCCTCTATGCCTCTCAGTGGCGTCTCTTGGCCTTCAGTTGGCGCTCGAGGTGTTTGTCGGTTTACCTTCCGTTGTCGTGGCAGTCCTCATAAAATCGACTTTATCGCCCTGTACTGGATATTTGTAGGCGATGGGTGCCCTTCATTTTGCATGTTATTGATTATTTCTTGGTGGCCAACTTTACTCTGTATCCCTGGTCTTTTGAATCTCTGTGGAAAAACTTTATTTTCAAAAATTGGGTTTCCACGTTATCTATAATGTATGGTCCTCCACCCGTCCGGATTGTTTTTCTTCTATAGATTTGGGTGGTTCATTGATGCTTGTCTCTCCCCATTATGTCATCTCTAGCTTTTGTGCAGCATGTTATTTCTTCGACTTTTGGCTGGATATGATTCGTCAATGATTGGGCCACCTGACATTTGCTGTAGCTTTGGTCCTATGGTCATCCGTTCATCTTGTGTTCTTGTTCTGGGTAGTTCGATCCTGGGCCACGTGTTCCTGTTCTGGATTTTCGTGTTTTGCGTTTGATCTTTCCCTCTCTATGCCTGGAGTGGTTTTGTGATACCTGTTGTGTCTTCAGGCTCCCTCCACTTGTTCTCCTGAGTCTGCGCCTTCTGGTTTGGGGGAAAAGGATTTAAGAAGAGTGGTTTGTGTTTGTCCGGCCGCCGGAATCTACAGCTCTGATGGTTTTTAAGGGGTCGTCCGGTTATTTCATCCTTGGAGATTATATTAAGGCTGATTCAATATTGAATGATAGTATTGTGTCATCGGTTGACTTGGTTAATGTTTAAATAACACCTTGAGCAACTTCTACCCTGACCGTAGGAAATATATCACTTGCGCTCTCAAGCTTAGTTCAAGAGTTAAATCTTGTGTCCACAAGTCAGTCTTCCATCTGCCTTGTTTAAGCAGATGACACTCTGCTAGATGCATCCCCATTTAGAGGCTTGTTATACTCCGCCTCTAAATGCTTAAGGTTCAGTCTAGCACAAATACTATCAAAACCTATGATCCCTCATGGCTCTCAAGTTCTCTTTTGCAGTATCCAGTCGCCCTTGGCTAATTGAAAAATTTGAGAACCACTAATATCAAATACAAGGCATCAAATCCAGCCGAGCTGTAATCCTTTGCTACGTGGGATGTTGACCTTCCTCATCTACAAATCTCCTTGGCTACTCTTCCCATCTACTACTCCTACTCCTCGATGGCCTCCTGAAGGTGCGTCCCTCTGAAACTGTCAAAGGTTACTTTTCTCATCATTGGAGTATATAAAAAATTGGTGTTAAGATTTCGTGCAGGTCATATATTTCACTATCATTTCACTGTTGGAATTTGTAATTATGGTGGTTTCTAGGGTGCGATAAATCCACAATGGGTCTTTACCTTAACTATCTATTAAATTTCACTTTCTCAGATTTGTTTTTTTTTTTTTGAAAAGCACTGTTATTTAATTTATCTCAATCATTTTGAAACTGATCAGTTTCTGGGTTATTTATATATTCTTGTCAAGACTAATACTGCTTTGTTTTTATCTATGCATCGCATCCTGAGCCTGCGAACCCCTACGCCCCGATCAGCTTCTCCGTTTCCAGGAAATGATGTCACCCATGCATTCCTTGATCTGGTGCTGCAACGATGACTGCTCGACGTACCTATTGCTGCACTGAAAGGGACGGGGCGTTGGACCTCCTCTGCATTCCAATGACACTTCTGACTGAATTAATTAATCAATGTCAACCGCAGAATGAATGTGAATTCTTCAATTATAGATGTTAAAAGAAAATTATAGCCAGGTGGAAGCCTCAAAATTTAGGTTACTCTAAGTTGTATCATAGTATGCGCGGAGCTCGAATCTGGTTCTTAAGCTCATTTGTTTGTAGTATGCCAATGAAGCATAGTAAATATGGGCGTTGAACTCGTTCTTAATATTGAGATGGAACCTCAATTATATGGATGTTCCTTGAGCGCTTATAATTGGTATGCCAAATGGAGAAAAATCATGGCTATTAAGCTCGTTCGTGGTACTGTCGTTGGGAGCTTCGAAATAATGGATGTTACTTAAGCGCGTGTATATATAGTTGCCAAAATGGAAGAGTTTATGGCCATCAAACTTGTTCTTGGTTTAATAGAAGTTCCACTAATGGCTGTTAAGCATGTCATACGCCATCGGAAGCTTTGGATTGGATGTTAAGTTAGTGTATCATACGGGTTGTTTGGCGGTTTAAATTATAGTTCTGCACAGCGTTTTGCGGAAGTGAGCTTACGTTCTAAGATCACGTATAAGTAATTTTATGTTGGCTCCCCTTTTATTTCTTTCCCTCTCTCTTTCAGATAGTATGTTCCTCTAGTGGTTTCCACGAACGGGAGCGACCCTACGGTCAATGGTGCCGGGTCACACATAGCAGATCCACTAGATAGCATGTCCCCTTCGTGGCGCTGTACTCGAACGGGGCGGCCCAACGGTCAATGGTGCCGGGTCACACATAGCAGATCCACTAGATAGCATGTCCCCTTCGTGGCGCTGTACTCGAACGGGGGCGGCCCAACGGTCAATGGTGCCGGGTCACACATAGCAAATCCACTAGATAGCATGTTCTCTTCGTGGCGCTGTACTCGAACGGGGGCGGCCCAACGGTCAGTGGTGCCGGGTCACACATAGCAAATCCACTAGATAGCATGTTCCCTTCGTGGCGCTGTACTCGAACGGGGGCGGCCCAAACGGTCAATGGTGCCGGGTCACACATAGCAGATCCACTAGATAGCATGTTCCCTTCGTGGCGCTGTACTCGAACGGGGGCGGCCCAAACGGTCAATGGTGCCGGGTCACACATAGCAGATCCACTAGATAGCATGTTCCCTTCGTGGCGCTGTACTCGAACGGGGGCGGCCCAAACGGTCAATGGTGCCGGGTCACACATAGCAGTCATAATGGGAAATGAAATGAAAATGGAATGCTGCCGAAAACACACCCCATTTTATTACACACTGATTATACATTCACATTTTCTCTTCTTCTGGATGATTTTAGTGTTGGGGGTTTTGTTACCCGAAAGTTTTATGGAAATTTTATGGCATTTTATGGAAGTTTTATGGAATTGAACGGAGCCTTATGCCAAACGAAAATATGTGAATGCCAACTTAAAGAATGTGGAAAAATGTCAAATAAATATTTCTTACTGCAAGAGTTGTCTGACTGAAATGACGATTTATCGTATTTCGGGCAGATACTCGAAGCAGTGTTTTCAGGTAAATACCCCAGGGCGGTTCAGTTAATTAACTCACCTGCTCAGCGTCCTATTTAAGCCAGGTGCGCAGTTGTTCATTCTTTCTTACCTTCAGCGCTCATTCTTCGCCCCACCCTCCTCCCCGGCTTCCACCTGTGGGCTCCGTAAAGGGGGGTTTTGTTACCCGAAAGTTTTATGGAAATTTTATGGCATTTTATGGAAGTTTTATGGAATTGAACGGAGCCTTATGCCAAACGAAAATATGTGAATGCCAACTTAAAGAATGTGGAAAAATGTCAAATAAATATTTCTTACTGCAAGAGTTGTCTGACTGAAACTCCAGTTAACGACCAGTAAACTTGCTGCTCTATGCTGCTTCATGGTCTTATCTCCCCCTCTCCTATTATCACCCTCCTACCCCCCCCCCCCCCCCCTCTCTAACGTCCCTCCCTCTTCTTCCCTTCTTTCCTTTTCCGTCCGGTCCAACACCAAAGATTTTCAAACATGATTGAAATGAATAAAGTTTGGTCTCAATTCCAAAAGGGGTTTATTCAGTCACACCTTTGGTTTGTCTGAAGATTCATAACCCCTCTTGTTAAAGTAAAATATGTCCAACACAAGAGGCCCTCAGCTCTCATCTGTCTGTGGACAGCTGTTGGACAGGACAAGTTAAAAAAAAAACAAAAAAAAAACTGATGAAATGTTCACCTTTTACCTGCCGGTCCTACGCCTGATTGGGCGGATCAGCTCACACTGTGAGCCGCTCTTCCGGAGCCGGATGGAGGGGGTCATCAGAAATGGGGCGTGTCTGTTTGAGTCTCATCAGCAGCAGAAACCAGACAGAACTCAGTTTTCTTCTCTTTTCTATCTTTTTCTTTGGGGGGGGGGTCCTCCTCATCCGTCACAGAAGTGACCAGCTGGCTGTGATCCATCCCTCCACGACATCTACCCCCCCCCCCCCCACACACACACACACACCTTTTCCTTCCGCTCTGAAACATAATGGATGGCAGCCAGGCAGAGGCACTGCTTTGTTGCCATGACAACGGCAAAGGAACTAATAACCTGGTGGCGAGCAGATAAGGCTGTGAACAGAGCTGGAGGATGGAGGCACAATGGAGCTCAAAGTGGGCGACCGTTATTACCGCATCGCTTCCAACATTACGTTTTGGACGGAGACAAAGCCGGAACAGAATGGTTGATGCCGCCGCACCTCAGGGGGATTTCCTGCTTGATGTTGCAGGGGGCCGGACTCCGGGGGCCCAAACCCTCACGTCTGCTCAATGAGCACGGGTTCAGGAAAGTCCTTTAGCGGTTAGCAGGAGTTCAACTGTATGCAGCAGTTCTGTGTTTCCTCAGAAAGTCCCTTCATATAAACCCAAACAGCCTTCTTCCAGAAGACCCCCACCCAACCCGTCAATCCACACAGAACCCACTTCTCCTCTGGTGTTCACACAGGAAGCCCCCACTATCAGAGTTCAGGTTCCGGATGAGAGCTGACGTTCTCTCTGAGCCAATGGCTTCACTATTTACTGGAAACATCTGCTATAAAGGAACCTTTCAGCCATCTTGCATTTGGGCTGTGGTGTAGCGGAAGCCGATTTGCATTAAGGTGGATGAGAGAAGCATTTCACCTGTTCTGGTCTCCTTCAGGACAAACACTGGGAGATACCAACTGATTTAACGAGGTACAGTCCAACACATGCAAAGACATCCACTTACGTTTTTAAATTACTTCCTAAACGGTTCTTTTTCACACATGTGACTCACCTGCAGCTGCTGGGACTCACCTGCAGCTGCTGTGATTCACCTGCACCTGCTGTGACTCACCTGCTGTGACTCACCTGCAGCTGCTGGGACTCACCTGCAGCTGCTGGGACTCACCTGCTGTGACTCACCTGCTGTGACTCACCTGCAGCTTCTGTGACTCACCTGCAGCTTCTGTGACTCACCTGCAGCTGCTGGGACTCACCTGCTGTGACTCACCTGCGCCTGCTGTGATTCACCTGCACCTGCTGTGACTCACCTGCTGTGACTCACCTGCTGTGACTCACCTGCTGTGACTCACCTGCAGCTTCTGTGACTCACCTGCAGCTGCTGGGACTCACCTGCTGTGACTCACCTGCAGCTTCTGTGACTCACCTGCAGCTGTAGATAATAACTGTAAGTCCATCCAAACCAGCATGTCCTCCTGATGCTCATCTGCACAGTCAGTGGAGGTTGCAGGTTCTCCTCCGGAATTCCTGCTTGTCTCTGGATTTTTTTCTCTTTGCTTCAGTTTTCCTGTTGTTTCTTGAGGATTTGCTCTGATGTCAGACATCCTCTTTTCTGGCTGCGTTTTGGTATGATTATGATTCCAAACCTGCTAAAGAGTTTTTGCACAGATTCAGATAAACAGCATCCTTTCCCCTCATAGCTTTGCCGGTTCCTCACTTGCAGGTCAGACCTGAACCACATGCCAAACATCCAACATCCTGAACTTCCCTTTGGATTTAGACAGTGAGACTGCCAGACATCGGAAATGATATTTGGAATAAGCTGCTTTAATAACTGTCAAGCCTTTTTTTTAAGGGATACGTTCAGTTCAGACTTTAAGCTGAAACACACTGAAATGTGCAGATCCTCGTCATTTTTCTCCTATTTTAAAGATAATTTTTTTCTTCAGCGCTTTGAAAAAGTTTCATCGTTCTTACTGTCACACGTTGGTCATGTGAAGCACTTCCTGTGCCTTTCCAAACTAAAATCCCAACTCTGTCAACTCTTGACCTTCTTTAACTGAAGCTCTTTCTAAACACATGTTCATCTTCTCCGGTTTCCACTAGTTCCTGTGCAGAGCCATTGAGGATGCTGGAGCCTATCCCAGCTACTCCAGAATAAATGTGGTTCCAGTCTGGACAGTGCTTCAGTCCAGAAATCCCACAAAGACACACAAACTTACATCCATCATCCATCCATCATCTATCCATCATCCATCCATCATCCATCCATCCATCATCCATCCATCCATCATTCATCCATCCCTCCTTCATTTATTCATCATCCATCCATCATCCATCCATCATCCATCCATCCATCATCCATCATTCATCCATCCATCCTTCATTTATTCATCATCCATCCATCATCCATCCATCCATCATCCATCATCCATCCATCCATCCATCCATCATTCATCGATCCATCCTTCATTTATTCATCATCCATCCATCATCCATCCATCATCCATCATCCATCCATCCATCCATCATCCATCATCCATCCATCCATCATTCATCCATCCATCCTTCATTTATTCATCATCCATCCATCATCCATCATCCATCCATCATCCATCCATCCATCATTCATCCATCCATCCTTCATTTATTCATCATCCATCCATCATCCATCCATCCATCATCCATCATCCATCCATCCATCCATCCATCATTCATCGATCCATCCTTCATTTATTCATCATCCATCCATCATCCATCCATCATCCATCATCCATCCATCCATCCATCATCCATCATCCATCCATCCATCATTCATCCATCCATCCTTCATTTATTCATCATCCATCCATCATCCATCATCCATCCATCATCCATCCATCCATCATTCATCCATCCATCCTTCATTTATTCATCATCCATCCATCATCCATCCATCCATCCATCATCCATCATCCATCCATCCATCATTCATCCATCCATCCTTCATTTATTCATCATCCATCCATCATCCATCCATCATCCATCCATCCATCATTCATCCATCCATCCTTCATTTATTCATCATCCATCCATCATCCATCCATCATCCATCATCCATCCATCCATCCATCCATCATTCATCGATCCATCCTTCATTTATTCATCATCCATCCATCATCCATCCATCATCCATCATCCATCCATCCATCCATCATCCATCATCCATCCATCCATCATTCATCCATCCATCCTTCATTTATTCATCATCCATCCATCATCCATCCATCATCCATCCATCCATCATTCATCCATCCATCCTTCATTTATTCATCATCCATCCATCATCCATCCATCAATCATCCATCATCCATCCATCCATCCATCTTCTATCATCCATCCATCCATCATTCATCCATCCATCCTTCATTTATTCATCATCCATCCATCATCCATCATCCATCCATCATCCATCCATCCATCATTCATCAATCCATCCTTCATTTATTCATCATCCATCCATCATCCATCCATCATCCATCATCCATCCATCCATCCATCATCCATCATCCATCCATCCATCATTCATCCATCCATCCTTCATTTATTCATCATCCATCCATCATCCATCCATCCATCATCCATCCATCATCTATCCATCATCCATCCATCATCCATCCATCCATCATTCATCCATCCCTCCTTCATTTATTCATCATCCATCCATCATCCATCCATCCATCATCCATCCATCATCCATCCATCCATCATTCATCCATCCTTCATTTATTCATCATCCATCCATCATCCATCCATCATCCATCATCCATCCATCCATCCATCATTCATCGATCCATCCTTCATTTATTCATCATCCATCCATCATCCATCATCCATCCATCCATCCATCATCCATCATCCATCCATCTATCATTCATCCATCCATCCTTCATTTATTCATCATCCATCCATCATCCATCATCCATCCATCATCCATCCATCCATCATTCATCCATCCATCCTTCATTTATTCATCATCCATCCATCATCCATCCATCATCCATCATCCATCCATCCATCCATCATCCATCATCCATCCATCCATCATTCATCCATCCATCCTTCATTTATTCATCATCCATCCATCATCCATCATCCATCCATCCATCATTCATCCATCCATCCTTCATTTATTCATCATCCATCCATCATCCATCCATCATCCATCATCCATCCATCCATCATTCATCCATCCCTCCTTCATTTATTCATCATCCATCCATCATCCATCCATCATCCATCATCCATCCATCCATCCATCATCCATCCATCCATCATTCATCCATCCATCCTTCATTTATTCATCATCCATCCATCATCCATCCATCATTCATCCATCCATCCTTCATTTATTCATCATCCATCCATCATCCATCCATCATCCATCATCCATCCATCCATCCATCCATCATCCATCATCCATCCATCCATCATTCATCCATCCATCCTTCATTTATTCATCATCCATCCATCATCCATCCATCCATCATCCATCCATCATCCATCCATCCATCATTCATCCATCCCTCCTTCATTTATTCATCATCCATCCATCATCCATCCATCCATCATCCATCCATCATCCATCCATCCATCCATCATTCATCCATCCATCCTTCATTTATTCATCATCCATCCATCCATCATCCATCCATCATCCATCCATCCATCATTCATCCATCCATCCTTCATTTATTCATCATCCATCCATCATCCATCCATCCATCATTCATCCATCCTTCATTTATTCATCATCCATCCATCATCCATCCATCATCCATCATCCATCCATCCATCCATCATTCATCGATCCATCCTTCATTTATTCATCATCCATCCATCATCCATCCATCATCCATCATCCATCCATCCATCCATCATCCATCATCCATCCATCTATCATTCATCCATCCATCCTTCATTTATTCATCATCCATCCATCATCCATCATCCATCCATCATCCATCCATCCATCATTCATCCATCCATCCTTCATTTATTCATCATCCATCCATCATCCATCCATCATCCATCATCCATCCATCCATCCATCATCCATCATCCATCCATCCATCATTCATCCATCCATCCTTCATTTATTCATCATCCATCCATCATCCATCATCCATCCATCCATCATTCATCCATCCATCCTTCATTTATTCATCATCCATCCATCATCCATCCATCATCCATCATCCATCCATCCATCATTCATCCATCCCTCCTTCATTTATTCATCATCCATCCATCATCCATCCATCATCCATCATCCATCCATCCATCCATCATCCATCCATCCATCATTCATCCATCCATCCTTCATTTATTCATCATCCATCCATCATCCATCCATCATTCATCCATCCATCCTTCATTTATTCATCATCCATCCATCATCCATCCATCATCCATCATCCATCCATCCATCCATCCATCATCCATCATCCATCCATCCATCATTCATCCATCCATCCTTCATTTATTCATCATCCATCCATCATCCATCCATCCATCATCCATCCATCATCCATCCATCCATCATTCATCCATCCCTCCTTCATTTATTCATCATCCATCCATCATCCATCCATCCATCATCCATCCATCATCCATCCATCCATCATTCATCCATCCATCCTTCATTTATTCATCATCCATCCATCATCCATCATCCATCCATCCATCATCCATCCATCATCCATCCATCCATCATTCATCCATCCATCCTTCATTTATTCATCATCCATCCATCATCCATCCATCATCCATCATCCATTCATCATCCATCCATCCATCATTCATCCATCCATCCTTCATTTATTCATCATCCATCCATCATCTATCCATCATCCATCCATCATCCATCCATCCATCATTCATCCATCCATCCTTCATTTATTCATCATCCATCCATCATCCATCCATCATTCATCCATCCATCCATCATTTATTCATCATCCATCCATCATCCATCCATCATCCATCCATCATCCATCGATCCATCCATCCATCTTCCAGCCATCATCCATCATCCATCCATCATCCATCCATCATCCATCATCCATCCATCCATCATTCATCCATCCATCCATCATTCATCCATCCATCCATCATTTATTCATCATCCATCCATCATCCATCCATCATCCATCATCCATCCATCCATCATTCATCCATCCGTCCTTCATTTATTCATCATCCATCCATCATCCATCATCCATCCATCCATCATTCATCCATCCATCCTTCATTTATTCATCATCCATCCATCATCCATCATCCATCCATCCATCATTCATCCATCCCTCCTTCATTTACTCATCATCCATCCATCATCCATCCATCATCCATCATCCATCCATCCATCCATCATCCATCATCCATCCATCCATCATTCATCCATCCATCCTTCATTTATTCATCATCCATCCATCATCCATCATCCATCATCCATCCATCATCCATCCATCCATCATTCATCCATCCATCCTTCATTTATTCATCATCCATCCATCATCCATCATCCATCCATCCATCCATCATCCATCATCCATCCATCCATCATTCATCCATCCATCCTTCATTTATTCATCATCCATCCATCATCCATCCATCCATCATCCATCCATCATCCATCCATCCATCATTCATCCATCCCTCCTTCATTTATTCATCATCCATCCATCATCCATCCATCCATCATCCATCCATCATCCATCCATCCATCATTCATCCATCCATCCTTCATTTATTCATCATCCATCCATCATCCATCATCCATCCATCCATCATCCATCCATCCATCATTCATCCATCCATCCTTCATTTATTCATCATCCATCCATCATCCATCCATCATCCATCATCCATCCATCATCCATCCATCCATCATTCATCCATCCATCCTTCATTTATTCATCATCCATCCATCATCTATCCATCATCCATCCATCATCCATCCATCCATCATTCATCCATCCATCCTTCATTTATTCATCATCCATCCATCATTCATCCATCCATCCATCATTTATTCATCATCCATCCATCATCCATCCATCATCCATCCATCATCCATCCATCATCCATCCATCTTCCAGCCATCATCCATCATCCATCCATCATCCATCCATCATCCATCCATCATCCATCATCCATCCATCCATCATTCATCCATCCATCCATCATTCATCCATCCATCCATCCATCCATCATTTATTCATCATCCATCCATCCATCCATCCATCATTTATTCATCATCCATTCATCCATCCATCATTTATTCATCATCCATCCATCATCCATCCATCATCCATCCATCATCCATCCATCCATCATTCATCCATCCATCCTTCATTTATTCATCATCCATCCATCATCTATCCATCATCCATCATCCATCCATCCATCATCCATCCATCATCCATCATCCATCCATCCATCATTCATCCATCCATCCTTCAGTTATTCATCATCCATTCATCATCCATCCCTCCATCCATCATCCATCATCCATCCATCCATCATCCATCCATCATCCATCCATCCATCATTCATCCATCCATCCTTCATTTATTCATCATCCATCCATCATCCATCCATCCATCATTCATCCATCCATCCTTCATTTATTCATCATCCATCCATCATCCATCATCCATCCATCATCCATCCATCATTCATCCATCCATCCTTCATTTATTCATCATCCATCCATCATCCATCCATCATCCATCATCCATCCATCCATCCATCATCCATCATCCATCCATCCATCATTCATCCATACATCCTTCATTTATTCATCATCCATCCATCATCCATCATCCATCCATCCATCATTCATCCATCCATCCTTCATTTATTCATCATCCATTCATCATCCATCCCTCCATCCATCATCCATCCATCCATCATCCATCCATCATCCATCCATCCATCAGCCATCCATCCATCCATCCATCATGCATCCATCCATCCATCATTTATTCATCATCCATCCATCATCCATCCATCCATCCATCATTCATCCATCCATCCATCCATCATTCATCCATCATCCATCCATCCATCATTTATTCATCATCCATCCATCCATCCATCCATCATTTATTCATCATCCATCCATCCATCCATCCATCCATCATTTATTCATTATCCATTCATCCATCCATCATTTATTCATCATCCAACCATCATCCATCCATCATCCATCCATCCATCCATCCATCCATCATCCATTCATCCATCATCCATCCATCCATCCATCATCCATCCATCGTTTATTCATCATCCATCCATCATTTATTCATCATTTATTCATCATCCATCCATCCATCCATCCATCATTTATTCATCATCCATTCATCCATCCATCATTTATTCATCATCCAACCATCATCCATCCATCATTTATTCATCATCCATCCATCCATCATTTATTCATCATCCAACCATCATCCATCCATCATTTATTCATAATCCATCCATCCATCATCCATCCATCCATCATTTATTCATCATCCATCCATCCATCCATCCATCATTTATTCATCATCCAACCATCATTTATTCATCATCCATCCATCCATCCATCATTTATTCATCATCCAACCATCATCCACCCATCATTTATTCATCATCCAACCATCATTTATTCATCATCCATCCATCCATCCATCATTTATTCATCATCCAACCATCATTTATTCATCATCCATCCATCCAACATTTATTCATCATCCATCCATCCATCCATCCATCATCCATCCATCATTTATTCATCATCCAACCATCATCCATCCATCGTTTATTCATCATCCATCCATCATTTATTCATCCATCATCCATCCATCCATCATTTATTCATCATCCATCCATCATCCATCCATCCATCCATCCATCCATCATCCATTCATCCATCATCCATCCATCCATCCATCATCCATCCATCGTTTATTCATCATCCATCCATCATTTATTCATCATTTATTCATCATCCATCCATCCATCCATCCATCATTTATTCATCATCCATTCATCCATCCATCATTTATTCATCATCCAACCATCATCCATCCATCATTTATTCATCATCCATCCATCCATCATTTATTCATCATCCAACCATCATCCATCCATCATTTATTCATCATCCATCCATCCATCATCCATCCATCCATCATTTATTCATCATCCATCCATCCATCCATCCATCATTTATTCATCATCCAACCATCATTTATTCATCATCCATCCATCCATCCATCATTTATTCATCATCCAACCATCATCCACCCATCATTTATTCATCATCCAACCATCATTTATTCATCATCCATCCATCCATCCATCATTTATTCATCATCCATCCATCATTTATTCATCATCCAACCATCATCCATCCATCGTTTATTCATCATCCATCCATCATTTATTCATCATTTATTCATCATCCATCCATCCATCCATCCATCCATCATTTATTCATCATCCATTCATCCATCCATCATTTATTCATCATCCAACCATCATCCATCCATCATTTATTCATCATCCATCCATCCATCATTTATTCATCATCCAACCATCATCCATCCATCATTTATTCATCATCCATCCATCCATCCATCCATCATCCATCCATCCATCATTTATTCATCATCCATCCATCCATCCATCCATCATTTATTCATCATCCAACCATCATTTATTCATCATCCATCCATCCATCCATCATTTATTCATCATCCAACCATCATCCACCCATCATTTAGTCATCATCCAACCATCATTTATTCATCATCCATCCATCCATCCATCATTTATTCATCATCCAACCATCATTTATTCATCATCCATCCATCCAACATTTATTCATCATCCATCCATCCATCCATCCATCATCCATCCATCATTTATTCATCATCCAACCATCATCCATCCATCGTTTATTCATCATCCATCCATCATTTATTCATCCATCATCCATCCATCCATCATTTATTCATCCATCATCCATCCATCCATCATTTATTCATCATCCAACCATCATCCATCCATCGTTTATTCATCATCCATCCATCATTTATTCATCCATCATCCATCCATCCATCATTTATTCATCATCCATCATCCATCCATCATTTATTCATCATCCAACCATCATCCATCCATCGTTTATTCATCATTTATTCATCTATCATCCATCCATCCATCCATCCATCCATCTATCCATCATCCATCCATCATTTCCAAATCATGCAGTTTATAGTGAATCTAAAGTAGGAACTCCTCAGCTGTGCAGGAGACAAAACAAACAAAACTTGGAGATGAGAATGAATGTTTTTTTCTATAAATATTGCATTTAGTTTTGTGGTAGAGGAAAACTTTGCATTAAAGGCTGAAACTAAAGAAGTGTGGTGATGTAGACCCACTGTCCTGACGCGTTCAAGTATTCATGTTACCCTGCTCGCCATGGCGCCCCGCTGAGCGGGAAGCCTCATGAATGTCTCATGACCTCTCACCTGACCTCTGCCTGCTCTACATCCCAGAGAACTTCCAGGTTGAAGCTCTTCTCTGTTTTGATGTTTCATGGCAGGTTTGAAGTCGGCGTCTGAGCTCCTTCCAAACCAGCAGCAGCTTTTCTCTGAACATCTGGGATGTTCAAACATCTGCACGGCCTGTAAAATAACAGAGAAGATGGTTTCTGGTGTTCAGGACATGATTTAGTCTTATAGAGAAAATCTGGCATTAAAATATTCGTTTCATCACGCAGCACCTCTCGTCCTCGTCATATTCACGGCAGGAACGCGGGGTTCCTGCCTCGGTGTCAGAGCAAACAGGAAGTCCTCCTCAGACTTGGCTCTGGAAGCTGCTGAATCCTATCAGCTTTCCGCTGCGCCGCGATAACGAAAACCTTTAGAGGAAAAGTGTTACCGAGGAGGAAATGTCAAATATTTTCTGTTCGGGAAGATCTGCAGAGATGGAGGAGTCTGTTCCTGACCTCTGAGGAGATCTGAGATGAATGTTGGCGGCAAACTGCCGGTGTCGTGACCCCAAATCGTCCAATCTGAGACGGGCGATGAGCTGTTGCTGCCGCTGTGGGCTGCAGGTGAATCATCTGGTGCGATGGAGGAAAAGCTGAAGCTGAGAAACCAAATCCCCTCCTCTGGGTTTGGTTTGGAGGACGATTCCTACAAATGTTGTTCCAGTTTCATAAAATCTGAACAAACTAAAAAAAAAGAAAAATGAATAAAGAAGAAGGGTTCGGTCAGAACCTCCCGGATGTTTGGAGCCACGTCAGTGGAGGTCCCCCTGTCCGTCTGTGTGAACACACTGCAGCATTTCGCCTCCGTCCGTGCTGTCACAGCACCGTCTCCTCTCTGAGTTTCACAGCTTCTCTGGTGTTTCTGGAGAATTTGCTCCAAAGTTTTCTAAATGTTTGCTTCTCACTTTCAGGATTTACATGTAAAAATAAACCATAACAGCGTGTGTGAAACTGCTTTTGGCCTGAAATGTGCCAGGCTCTGTTCTGGGAGAAACAGGAAGTCGCATGTCAGCTTTGCGGCGCGGGAGCGGCGGTGGCGCCCTCAGGATGCTGCGTCTCTGAACATTTCTGTGTGCTCTCCACAAACACATCCTCAGGGCTGCAAAGCTTTTATCTGCTGCTTTTAATTACCGTTTTAATTTGCAGCCTGATGATTGAAGCAGCCGTCTGAAATTGGAAAAACCTTGAAAAGTTCTCACCATGTTATGAATCGCATTGTAATTTCAAACTGCACCTATTAGAGCTCATTAAAATTCTAGCAGAGGATGAGGGATGCTTTTTAGCCATTAGTGGCACGGATGATTGTGTGATGTGCCCTTGTCTTTCAGCCGAGCGAACAGAGCGCAGGCTGCTTCTGAGCAGGATATGAAAATGTGAAAAGGAGCTTTTTATTTCCATGTTTATCACCTTGAGTCTGGATCGGCGGCAGATGAAAGCATGTGAAGCATAAAAACAGGAGAGCGGAGAGGCGCTGAGAGCAGCGGCTCTCCGCTCTCCTCCTTTTGTTCACCAAAACGCCTGATTGTTGTTTTTCTCTTTGGAATCACATTTCTGACAGTTTCTGCTGCATCATTTCTAAAACACAAACGTCCGCCGTGTTCCTACTGTCATCAGAGGCAGAGAGGCTCAGATGCTGCTGGGATCCAGGCGTCACTCTGATCTGTCCTGGACAGAAAGATCCCATCACAGCGTCTGCAGCTCAGACGGAAGGAGAGGTCTTTCTGAAGACACCAAAGGTCCTCCGTCAGATTCTCCTGGAAAAGAAAAGCCTCAAAGTTCAGATCTCCACAGAATTGACAGAAGCCAAACATTCATTTTCAAACAAACATCTGTCACGTTTTAGAAGGAGACCTTTCTTTAGTGATGAAAAGTGGAGTCAAAGAAATCTGTTTGAGGTCCAATGAAAAAAACAAAACTTCAAAGCCGCTTGAAGTAGATGAAGGATGATGCTAACTTCTCACATCTACACCTCCTACCAGTTTCTGACACCAGGAGTCCAAACCAGAAACTTTAGGGTTTAAAGATCAGGATTGAGGTTCTGCTCTTCCCTGATTTTCCTCTTTTGTTGTAGATTGTCTCTAAATGACGTTGTGAAAAGCCTGCAGAACTGTGGCTGCAGGACTGTGGCTGCAGGACCCCGGCTGCATGACCCCGACTGCAGGACCCCGACTGCAGGACCGTGGCTGCAGGACCCCGGCTGCATGACCCTGACTGCAGGACCGTGGCTGCAGGACCGTGGCTGCAGGACCCCAGCTGCAGGACCCCGACTGCAGGACCCCGGCTGCAGGACCCCGACTGCAGGACCGTGGCTGCAGGACCCCGGCTGCAGGACCCCGACTGCAGGACCCTGGCTGCATGACCCCGACTGCAGGACCCCGGCTGCATGACCCCGACTGCAGGACCCCGGCTGCAGGACCCCGACTGCAGGACCGTGGCTGCAGAACCCCGACTGCAGGACCCTGGCTGCATGACCCCGACTGCAGGACCCCGGCTGCAGGACCGTGGCTGCAGGACCGTGGCTGCAAAACCCCGACTGCAGGACCCCGGCTGCAGGACCCTGGCTGCAGGACCCCGACTGCAGGACCGTGGCTGCAAAACCCCGGCTGCAGGACCCCGACTGCAGGACCCCGGCTGCAGGACCCCGGCTGCAGGACCCCGGCTGCAGAACCCCGACTGCAGGACCCCGACTGCAGGACCGTGGCTGCAGAACCCCGACTGCAGGACCCCGACTGCAGGACCCTGACTGCAGGACTGTGGCTGTAGGACCCCGGCTGCATGACCCTGACTGCAGGACCGTGGCTGCATGACCCCGACTGCAGGACCCCGGCTGCAGGACCGTGGCTGCAGGACCCCGGCTGCAGGATTGTGGCTGCAGGACCCGGTTTGCAGGACCCTGGCTGCAGGACCCTGGCTGCAGGATTGTGGCTGCAGCCTTTGATCAACCTTCAGATCAGACTGTTTGTCTGAGGCCAGACTGCCAATCCCAGGCAGAGGGTCCAGAAGGTTGTGCGGATGAAAGCTGCAGTGCTGCTCTTTCTGTGCAGTCAGAGACGTTTACTCACATCTGCAGCTTCAAACCTGCAGATGGAATCAGAAACTCTGAACTTCAGAGACACACAGAAACATTCTGATTCCTCTTTGATTGTTGGTGCAGAAACAGTCTTTATGTTTCACTTTATTCCATTTGCCAGATGAAAATCTTCTGTTATTCCCGTCTCTTCTGACGAAGCCGACATCTGATCAAACTTCTACCGTCTGATCAAACGGGCTTTTGGGCCGTCTCACATGGTTTTGATGAACGAATGTTAAGAAGTCTTTTCATGGTTTTTCTTATTTTCCCCCAAAGCTCTCAGCAGCTTTATCTCCTGAGGGAACCGTAACAGCAGTTAGAGCATCCCAGCAGGGGGGCTGCAGGCAGCCGGAGGAGGCTTACACCCCCCCACAACCCCCAACAGGCGGGTAACACTCCTCCTGTCTTCCCCCCAAAGGAGCAGCTCTGCTATTAATGCATGAAACTTCCAGGAGTAAAATGAGAAGGTTGTTGTTTTAAAAAGAGCCAGAATGACCTTCAGAGGGATTCTCATGTCACTCCAGAATGAACGAAAGGTTCTCCTCACCTTCCTCACCTTCCTCATCTTCATCCCAGTGCAGCTCAGGTTAGCCGTCCTGAAACGATTCAAATCCTCTTGGTTTGCCTTCAGTTTCTGTTCAGTCGTTTTGTTCTGGAACAGTTGGTCAGTCATCAGAAGGAGCTGGATCTCCTCCTTTACAGTGGAGGAGCATGTTTGTGCTCCTCACTGTCCTCCTTATGGGGGAGGAGCATGTTTGTGCTCCTCACTGTCCTCCTTATGGGGGAGGAGCATGTTTGTGCTCCTCACTGTCCTTCTTATAGGGGAGCATGTTTGTGCTCCTCACTGTCCTCCTTATAGGGGAGGAGCATGTTTGTGCTCCTCCACTGTCCTCCTTATGGGGGAGGAGCATGTTTGTGCTCCTCACTGTCCTCCTTATGGGGGAGGAGCATGTTTGTGCTCCTCACTGTCCTCCTTATGGGGGAGGAGCATGTTTGTGCTCCTCACTGTCCTCCTTATAGGGGAGGAGCATGTTTGTGCTCCTCACTGTCCTCCTTATGGGGGAGCATGTTTGTGCTCCTCACTGTCCTTATGGGGGAGGAGCATGTTTGTGCTCCTCACTGTCCTCCTTATGGGGGAGGAGCATGTTTGTGCTCCTCACTGTCCTCCTTATGGGGGAGGAGCATGTTTGTGCTCCTCACTGTCCTCCTTATAGGGGAGGAGCATGTTTGTGCTCCTTACTGTCCTCCTTATAGGGGAGCATGTTTGTGCTCCTCACTGTCCTCCTTATGGGGGAGGAGCATGTTTGTGCTCCTCACTGTCAGTCCTCCAGTTCTGGATCGTTCTCCCATCAGCTGATCACATGTGGATCTTGGACTGTCAGGCTTTCCCTCTCATGAATGTTTGGGCCTCCGTTACGTCTGTGTTCCTGGTTCTCACATGCCTGCCTGACTGCGACAGATGATTGACAGGAGATTGACAGGTGGGTGGACCCAGCGCTTTGTCCTTCTCCTTTTTGGGCTGCTGTTGAGGTGAAACTCCTCTTGGTGTGTCCGTCCCTCTTCCGGGTTCTTGTTTTTCATCCAGAACCTCAGCACATCTGCAGTCCGGTTCCGTCTGCAGGAGTTTGTCTCCCTGCGATGAGAACCAGAGGAATGTTCAGGACGTCGTTCGGATCATCACAGCTTGGTGGAATCATCTGCGTTTTCCTGAATCCTGGGTTTTTCGGTGGGGCTCATGGGGGCCCTCAGCCTGTAATGAAGCTTTTCACAGCTCATAATTGCTTCTCATTACTTCAGCATTTATCTGCCGCCCGCCTCTTTAACGGGATAAAAATCAATCAATGGCCGCTCGCCTTTGCGACGCCACAGCAATTTAGAAGAAAATGGCGGCGGCTGAGGAGCGGATTAGGGCCGGCGCCCGCCGCGGTGGCGGTGACACCGCACAATCCTAATGGGCTTCTTCACGCCCCGCTCACCTAATCACCCGTATCAAACGCTCTGACAGAAGAGCCCCAGCCTCCTATTTATTTGATTTCTCTCACATTAAATTATCCAGGATTTAAAAAAGGATTAAATTTTTTACACTTGTAAGAAGCCTTAGCCTCTTAATTAAAGCAGAAAATAATCCAGCAATTATTTTGTCAGAAGCTGAAGTGGATTTTTTCCTTTTCTGAGTTTGCAGTCAATTAGACTTTTGTTCTGCGACGTCTAATTTGAAAGTTGTGGGGTTGTTGCGTTGGGCTCGGCGTGCTGCGGCTGCAGGGCCATTGTCATGCAGAACGCTGTTCTTCAGCGACACAGCCCATCATTCACATTGTCCCAACAAACAATGGCCGCGCGGCGGCGGCGCCCCGCACAAATCCCATTTCCTGATAAACGAGCGCCGTGGTTTCGTGATGAGACTCTGACAAGCTGGAGGAGGAACAATGGCAGCCAGGATGCTCACCTGAGCTGGCTCTGCTGTCTGCGTTTTCTTCTGCAGATGCTTTGTCCTCGCGTCTTCACACACAGCAGATGCTTCACAGAAGTGTCAGGAAAGAAGTTTCAAGGTCCAAACTTCAAATTCTGGAGTAGTTGTTGTTTTTCTCCTCAAACTTGTGATGCTTTTCGTTCCCCCGACCCGCAGGCCAGAGCCTCAGCAGCTTTGGTCTTCAGGATGCGTTTGGGGAGGAGGAGGTTTTCAAAAAGTCCGATCCACAAACCTGATCCAGCAGCAACTGAAGAAAAAAGACGACAAATCTTTTCTTTACAAAATGATCTGCTTCCAAAAGCGATGCTGACTTTTAGAGAAGTTGGGAGGCTGGCTGGAAGCTGGGAACTGATGTCACGCCTGCAACACGGATGTCTCGGAGGGGGCGGAGTCTCCCAGGAGCAAAGGCGAACTTCAGCTGTTAAGAAAGTGGGACGGAAACTCGTGACCTCCACACTCAGACATCTCCAGACTGTTTGAAAAGAACAGGGGATGTTGCAGCCCGGTAACCATGGTAACCATGTTCCGAGACCCGCAGCAGCCTCACATTTGACACGAGCAGAACAAGCACGCAGAGAGATTGTTTTCCTGACTTTTTCGGTGTGGAAAAACTAAAAAGCTGCAGCAGCAGAAAATCAAAGCAGGAACTGTCTACAGGTGAGAGCAGCGTTCGATGCTGGGATGTAAACACCTGCAGGGCGACTCCAGCCTGAAACCTGTTCAGGTGTCCTGAGATTGTTGATCCAGGCTGTGCTGGTTCGGGGGCAGGAGGGCAGCAGCAGCAGCTACGGCCCCCCCGAGACTCGGAGTGCTGTTAGCAGAGGAGCTGTTGTTTGTCTTGGATACAAATCAAACACCAAGACCTCCAGCTCTGCTTTGACTGACAGCTTCAAGGAGGAACTGAGCAAAGCAAACAGGGAGAGGAGGAATTCCCGCGGTGCTTCACACTCTGACGACTCCTCTTCCTGCTTTCTGCGGTCTAGTCCAACAAATCCCAGCCGCTCACGGCTGCAGGAAACACAGGCAGCCATGTTTGTCGGACGTAAAGACGGTCCGCCCGCGGTCACGCCTGTCACGCCGCCGCTGGAGCATCGCTCCCTGTCTTGTTTGTCGCGGTGACGCCCGGCCTGGACAGATGATGCGTTCAGGTGAAACGTTTCCTTCGTTAGTCACGGTTCCCTTTCTTTCAAACGGCGGGGGTGATGGAGGACTCTAAAAGGTGAAGATGCCCCCTGAGCTTCCCAGTTTCTGCTCCTCCTGGGAGGAGTTTGGAGTCAGATGTTATGAAGCTGACCTCAGGAACAAACGAGGTAAAAACGACCGAAACCACAAACCTTCAGGAACTGCAGGCACGGTGGGGGGAGGATGATGATGATGTCAGCGTGTTTACCTTGCAGTCATAGAGCTTCTCTGCTGGAGTTTGGCGTGATGATGTCACAGGTGAAGGTGGGTGTGGTCCTGTTAGTTTAAGGTGGAGTTTCTGCTCCAAACTGTTCTTCATCTGAGTCTGAACCCAGAAGGATGGAGCGTAAAAACACAGAAACGGATCCGCTTCTGAGCCTGAAACGTTTCTGCCTGAGGGAACAATAAGGATGGAGAACCTTTGAAAGTCTGTCTGCAGACAAACATGAGGACGGCTGTCCGTGACCAGACCTTCCGTCTTTCACATCAGCTGTAAATATTCTGCCCCGGTTCTGATCGTGTGATGGAGCAGATGCTATTGTTAGACCGTGCTGTGGGTTCGGCGCTCACCTGGAGCAGGACTCCAGGTGAGCCCTTCCTTTGTTTCTGCGCCGCCTGGCAGCAGACGGAAAGGTCAGGAGCGGGGCGATTGGCAGCTGATATTTGCAGCACAGTCAGCGTCCACGTCGTCACTGAGAGCTGACAGGAACCGGCACCGGCTGCTGTATGGACCCTTTCCCGCCTGACAGACGGCGCTGAGAGCTCCGTGCAGCCTGGTTGTGAACATGAACCACCTTTTAGTCAGAGGTGTGTCAGTGCACGGAACGCTGGTGGTACATTTGGGATTTTTCTGCTGCTTGCAGGAATCTTTTCTTCCTCTTCTTCCCTCCGTCCTGCTCAGAACTCAGCCCTGACAGCAGCGCCCCCAAAAGAGCAGCTGTTGCACCTGCAGGCGGTTTGATCCCGTCTCCTGATCTTCCGGCGGACTCGAGCTGATTTCCCTCCAACGCATCATCGACTGTTCCCCCAAAGGCCTCAGATTCATCCATGATATCATTCCAGTGGACCTTCATTCCTTCTTTTGTCCAACAGGATTTTGTTTTTTTAAGGTAAATGTGGAGAAGTTTGTTTGAATTATTGCAATAGTTTTAGACTATTTTTGGTTGAATTAGCCTGAGACATTCAGCATTTGTTTTTTCTGTTTCCTGTTAGTTCAGCGTTGAGGACGTAACGTGAAAATGAATTATTGTTTCTGCCGTTAGTCTTTATTGGTGAATCCCACTGAGGCATTTGCCGCATTCACACGTTCTCAGGAGGTGCAGGTTCTCCGGTGAAAGTATCCGGACTCATTTCCCTGAAATTTGAACAGTTTACTTGAACTAAACTGTTCAACAAAGTGTTCCAGGTTCCAGCGCCTGTTCAGTTTCCTGCTGAATCCCAGCGCTCCCTCTGACATTTACCCTCCTCTTCCTCACTGCTCTGTGGGGGGTGCGAGGGATAAAGCTGCAGCAGTGTTTGCTGCATGGGGGGGCATGTGCTCCTCAATGACCAAACAAACATGACATGTGATGCTAACTTCAGCTAGTTATCCAGAGATTAAACTTGTTTGACCTTCGTTCTGTCTTCAGGAGAAAAAGTGGATTTGATCGTTTTGATCATTTTTCATCAGACGTTTGAGATCAATCAGCTGCACTGATGGAGGACTTGGACTCCTCTGCCTCGGTGGTAAACAGACACCCCCCACCCCCCAGCTGAACATCTTTTCGGTGATTCATCAGACGGAGAGCTGCTGCTTTTAGCCGCTTAAAAAAGCTTCTCCTCTGACGGAAAATGCCTCTGTGAGCGTAGCAGCAGCAGCCTCAGGCTTCACTTTGTAAAACAAACTGCTCCCTCTGAGACCTTCACCTGCAATATTTACCCAGAATGCATCAAGTTGGCCACCATAATAGAAGTAATCTCAATCCAAATGTCAGAGGCGCCGAGCAGGAGCTGCGAAGAGGCTTTTAAACGGCTGTCAGAGCCCGGAGCGAATGTTTGTGAGGGCGAGCGGCGGGAAAGAGGCGGGGTCACCGCAAATGAAGAGGCGTGTTGTCATTACCCAGCTGTCTGGACGATAACAGGAGTCTGCAGCACCACTTCAGAGTAACCCCCACGCTGTTTCAACCCCAAACAGCTTCAGGCAGGTTCTGGATCACACCCGGGTCTCACCAAATCCCATCAGTTTGTTTCTGAAACAGAAAAGCTGTGGTTACACGATGATATCTAAACCCTCATGAAGGAAACATCTGGGTCCTGCAGCTGTGCAGGCCGGAGTATCTCTGCATCTTCTGATGCTGACGGAAAATAAACCATCATCAGTGACGTCATCATAGCTCAGACAGAACCCACTACTAAAGGTCATGTGTGTTCTCCAGAACTCTGTCTCACTTTCAGTAAAAACTAATCAACATTTAACTTTGTGAGTCCCACCCAAAGATGGTCAACAAAAGGCTGCCGCAGTGAAATCCTTGATTCTAAATCCCTATTAGAAGGCTCAGAACCTTTTGGTTCTGGAGGTGAGCCGGTTCTGCTGCAGAAGAAGCTTCATTTAGAGAACCTGAAGGAGGAGCAGACGCTCCAGCAGTCCAGCCTGAGTACCTGCCTCAGGTGTGTCCCCCGTCAGGAGGAACCTTGTGAAGCTGTAGGTTTTTGAAAGAAGAAGGTTTTCAAGTTAACCCCAGAGGGTTTGATGCCTTCATGCCTGCAGGATGTGGACCCTCTGTGGTCACCATCTTCTTCATGCACATCCTCAGGCTTTCACAGCCTTGCCACTTTGTGTGGGTTTGCCCCTCCCACTTTGGAGCTGGGAGGTGGGAACCGGGGGCTGCTGCCCAAGAGCACTTCAGAGGGAGGCTGAAGGGTCTGCACCCCCTCCCTCAGCTGTTTCCTAACAAACCGCTCCAACAAAGAGTGCGGCTCTTTGATGACTGGCTGGCTACAAAAAGACCAAATTGCTCTGCTTTCATGAGTCTGCCTCTCCGTCTCTCCAACTTTCCACGTTTTCCAAAGGGGAATTAATTGGCACAGCTCCCCATCCCAGGAGGACGGGCTCATTTACATCCTCCCATAGACACAGGCGGAGGAAGGCCGGCTCCTCTGAACCCCTGAAAAGCTGCGTCTTCGTCTGGCTCCTTCCCCAGAGTCTCTCCCTCCGACCTCGCCGCCGGCGGCCGGCCACCAACACTCACTCTTCCCAACAACATTTCTTCCCCAACTTCTCAGCTCCCAGCTCAGATGTGGGGGGTCCCACAGGAGGGGGGGGGGGGGGGGGTTCCCTCCTGTGGGTCTCACCGGCAGAGGTCAAAGGTCGGCTGTTGTTTTACTCCATAGGCATAAATTCACAACAGCATCACTCACTTCAGTTTGCTCATATTAAATTGATTTACTCTATCAACGGTGGCGCAGCGCTTTGGCGCTTTGACCTCACCTCCAGGATGCCAAAAGGGATAGGGATGGATTTTTAGTCATCCATCCATCCAGAGGTACTCGTCACGTTGATCAACCGGCCGATCGCCAAAAATTAACAACAAATACAAATATATTTAATAAATAAATCCGTCAGCGAATCAGCATCCTCGGCATGATACACTTAAATGACGTGCAGAGAAGCTAATCAAATATTCTCTGAAAAATGCATTCTTTCTTCTTCTCCCAGCATGCAATGGGGCTGACAGAAGCCCCGCTGCGACCACTGCGGCCCGCAGAAGCCTTTATTGAGGCCCACGCCGGATCCTCGATCAGAAGTGGGTCCGGAACGCCCCACCTGACCCAGCCTTCCTGCCACGGCGCCTGCGGTTCCCGCCGGGATTCAAGGCCACTCAGGCCGCAGTGCCCACAAGGACGCGCTGCTGGAGCCCGGTCCAAGGAGCGGGGGCCGCCGTTCACTCAGCTGTAGTGAGACCAGCCGTGCTTTAGAAACATCATGCCCCAATAACACGGTTTACTGCATGAAACGTGTCGCTGCTGTCTGTTTTCAGAATAAAGCACCTTATCTGTTATGTAATTATAAAATGACAGATAAATACATCCCTGATCTAACCTAACTTCCAGCCATCCCAGCATTCATCCATCTGTAGTCCAGTCTAAAAACTACATTTCAGACTGAGCATATTAAAGCCATAAATTAAACACTCATTAGAATAAATAGGAAATTTGTAAATAGGTATTGTTAATAAAAACAATTTAAAAGAAATAGGTTATAGTTTGACAAAATTTTAAATTATTTCACAAAATTTGTAAATAGGTAAAAGTTTAGTTAAAAAGAAAAAAAGGGGGAAATTATTAATAGAAAAGCAGTTTTTCTTTTTTATGTGGATTTTTGGTTCGTAATCAAGTTTTTTTGATTTGCAATTTTATATTTTTTTTTCCCAACCTAGCGTGTTAACGTCAATCTTAGTCTTCTGTGTTCCTATTGGATGAAGAGATTGCCATGTCCAATCAGAGGCGCTGACGTGTCTGGTGAAAATGTCCCGAGGCTCCAGAGAAGAGGAGGACTAGTCCGAGGAAGAGAGAGGCTGAGCGACCAGTTTGACTCAAAGTAGAATAAGTGGAAGCAGACTCTACTTTCTGTTTGTGACAACGTCATACTTGTAAGTTCTATATTTGTGAGGTCAAGCGATTGGATCAGAAAATGTAGACAATCGTGTGTAGCGTTAGCGCGCTAGCCGCGAAGCTAGCTTTCGGATTAGCTCTCATATGTAAAGTATGAAGACTTTGAATGCAGTTTTGGACACTAAAGGACACTTTTGTGCAGTGGACCAGAGAAGTCCATCCTTTCTGGACCCTGTCGGCGGACCTCGAAGCTCCACGAATGACAGGAGGGCGCGTGCTCATCCGGCGCCGCCTCGCCTCGTGTGAAGCCCGCCTTAGCATCTGCCGTCCACTGAAGGTCGCGTGAGTACGTGCACGTGTCATCCACTCTAAAGGGGAGGGGACATCTTCTTTGACGCCATGACGACCTCCAGCAGCGATTCAGCAACATGGAAAGAAAAATGGAATTTGGAAATGTAAATGTGACATTCTGCTGAAATGTTTTATTTTGAATATTATTCACACGAAAGTTGACCTTTTTTTATTGTAAACTGTGTTGTATTTAGCAAAACAAAGAAATCTTTTGGACAGTTAGTTTGATCATCTACAAAATTATTAGTAGGATTTAAAAATTAACTTAACCTTTTGTTTTTATCTGCTAAACGGAGGCACCGTCAACATTATTCCTGAATTGAAATCAGTCCAAAATCAATAATAATTAAAACTTCAAACAATAACTTCTATCACCATTTAATCATCAGTTAATGAAGATTACATGGATTGAATGTTACACATCCATTCATCTTTTCATCCATTCATCCATCCCACTGTCCATCTATCCTTTCTTCCTAGTCTCCATTTGTCCCTTCATCCCACCTGCCATCCACCCCCCCCCCCATAATGTGTCTACCTATCCATTCGACCATCCCTTTATCTATGCAATAATGTCCTCCACCACTAAATCCATCCATTTATCCATTCAACCCTCTGTCCGTCCTTTAATGCATGCCTCCATACATCTGTCCATCCTTTTTCTTCATCT
Organism: Oryzias latipes; assembly: GCF_053564925.1. Taxonomy (NCBI): domain Eukaryota; kingdom Metazoa; phylum Chordata; class Actinopteri; order Beloniformes; family Adrianichthyidae; genus Oryzias; species Oryzias latipes. Next base: position 34,574,431 of record NC_136246.1, read on the forward strand.
ATCCACCAGTTCATCCGTGCCTCCATACATCCAACCTTCCATATCTAACCATCACAAGCACCGGAAGTGAGTAAAAACAAATGTTTTCCAAAGAGGCGATCAGTTTATGACGGAGGTTTGTTGGAGCCTCATGAACTCTCATGTCTGCACCTGATGGATGGACGATGAACGATTGTCTGGAATGAGTCGTCTTCAGCCATGTTGGTTTTCAAACAAATTATCGGACCCACCAAACGTCGTTTAAGCCTCGCAGAGGAAGAGCCACGTACGCGACACATGCACACGCCGGAGACATTCAGTCTTCATTACGGCTCCTGTGACAGTGATGTTATTTTTTTATTTTTTTCGCTTTGCTTGAGACTAACTTAACTGTGGAGTTCTAAAACAGAACAAATACAGCTGCTGCTGGAAGAGACGAACAATTACAGATTTCAGGGGTCCATCTGTCAGCTCCAGTCACTGAGCAGCTGCTCTGTGCTGCCAGAAAACCCTCCACTAAAAACATGCTCAGATGGCTAACAAAATATTAATTGGCTCTTTTTTTTTAATCAAATCAATTCTGTTTCATGTGAAATCCACAGAATAATAATAAACTACGTTTTTCTGCCTTCAGGCTGCAGCTGCACGTCTGTATATGCTTTATCCAGAGGAACGTCGACTGGTTCCTGCAGAAAGTTCTCTTAAAGGCAGTTCTACTCCTGAATGTTGCAGGAGCGGAGCGGCGCTCTAATGTGGGAGGGGCATCAGGGTGAAAATCAGCAGAATCTAATTGGGTGTCTATAGGAGTCTTCTTCTACTCGCTCAACAAAAGAATGAAACAAAGGGCAGACTGGGGAATAATTTGGGTTTCATTTTTAAATCTGCACAACCAAGAATTAGTGAAGTTGTAGCGTAAAGATGAATTTATGTGAAAAAAGTCGAGGTGTCTGGTCTGGTGGTCTTTTCTGTCTACGTAGTCCTTGGTGATGAGGTCAGATCTCATGGTAGCTCTTTTGTCCTTTGTGGTTCTGGTTTTGTCCCGTTTCTGCCACGCTTCTTCTTTGGATTTAAAGTTCTGTTTCAGTTGGTCTGTCTGGTCCCCCCATTCTGGTGTGATCTGTGCGGCAGCGGCTCAGGCGGTTAAGCAGGTTGTCCAATGATCGAAGGGTCTGCGATTCGATCCCCCCCAGTCAACTGTTGTTGTGTCCTTGGGCAAGACACTTCACCCTCCCTGCCTCCAGTGTGGCTCCGCTGGTGTGTGATTGTGTGTGAATGTCCCGGTGATGGTCAGAGGGGCCGTAGGCGCGATGCCTCTGTCAGTCTGCCCCAGGGCAGCTGAGGCTACATCAGTAGTTACATCACCAAGTCTCTTCTTTCTCTTTCAGCTTTTCCCATCAGGGGTCGCCACAGCGAATCATCCTTTTCCACCTCACTCTATCATGGACATCTTCTACCCTAACATTAGCCAACTTCATGTCCTCTGTTAAGACATCCATGTATCTCCTCTTTGGCCGTCCTCTTGCCCTCCTGCCAGGCAGCTCCATCTCCAACATCCTTCTACCAATATATCCACTATCCCTCCTCTGAACATGTCCAAACCATCTCAGTCTGGCTTCTCTGACTTTGTCGCTAACACAGGCAACATGAGCCGTCCCTCTGATGTACTCGTTCCTTATCCTGTCTAACCTGGTCACTCCTAAGGAGAGCCTCAACATCTTCATCTCCGCTACCTCCATCTCAGCCTCTTGTCTCTGTCTCACTGCTACCGTCTCTAACCCATAGAGCAGAGCTGGTCTCACCACTGTCTTGTACACCTTTCCTTTGAGTCTTGCTGACACTCTTCTGTCACACAACACTCCTGACACTTTCCTCCAACCGCTCCAACCTGCCTGCACTCGCCTCTTCACCTCTTTTCCACACTCCCCATCACACTGAACTGTTGACCCCAAGTACTTAAACTCCTGCACCTTCTTCACCTCAGCCCCCTGTAACCTAACGCTTCTACCTTGATCCCTCTCGTTCAGACACATGTATTCTGTCTTACTACGACTGACCTTCATGCCTCTTCTTTCCAAAGCAAACCTACACCTCTCTAGCTGTTCCTCCACCTGCTCTCTACTCTCACTGCAAATTACAATGTCATCCGCAAACATCATTGTCCAGGGAGATTCCTGTCTTACCTCGTCTGTCAGCCTGTCCATCAGCATAGCAAACAAAAAAGGACTCAAAGCTGATCCTTGGTGTAGTCCCACCTCCACCTTGAACTCCTCTGTCTGACCTACAGCACATCTCACCACCGTCATACTTCTCTCATACATGTCCTGAACTACTCTGACATACTTCTCTGCCACTCCAGACGACCTCATACAGTACCACAGCTCCTCCCTCGGCACCCTGTCATACGCCTTCTCTAAATCTACGAACACACAATGCAGCTCCTTCTGACCTTCTCTGTACTTTTCCATCAACATTCTCAAAGCAAAAATGGCATCAGTGGTGCTCTTACGGGGCATGAAACCATACTGCTGCTCACAGATCTCCACCTTCTTCCTAAGCCTGGCTTCCACTACTCTTTCCCACAGCTTCATTGTGTGGCTCATCAACTTTATTCCTCTATAGTTGCTGCAGTTCTGCGTGTCACCCTTGTTCTTAAAGATCGGAACCAGAACGCTTCTCCTCCATTCCTCAGGCATCTTCTCACTCTCTAAAATCCTATTGAACAACCTTGTTAGAAATTCCACTGTTGCCTCTCCTAAGCACTTCCATACCTCCACAGGAACGTCATCAGGACCAACGGCCTTTCCGCTCTTCATCCTTTTCAGAGCCTTCCTAACCTCATCCTTTCCAATCTCTGCTACTTCCTGCTCCACAACAACCACATCTTCCTCCCTTCTTTCCCTGTCATTTTCCTCGTTCATCAGCTCCTCAAAATACTCCTTCCATCTTTTCTGTACACTCTCCTGGGTTGTTAGCACCTTTCCATCTCTGTCCTTAATCACCCTTATCTGTTGCACGTCCTTCCCATCTCTGTCTCTCTGTCTGGCTAGCCTGTACAAGTCTTTCTCTCCTTCCTTTGTGTCTAACCTGTCATAAAGCTCATCGTAAGCTTTCTGTTTGGCCTTTGCCACCTCTCTCTTCACTCTACGCTGCGCTTCCTTGTACTTCTGTCTACCTTCCTCAGTCCTTTCTACATCCCACTTCTTTTTAGCCAACCTCTTCCTCTGGACGCATTCCTGTACTTCCTCATTCCACCACCAAGTCTCTTTACCGTCTTTCCTCTTTCCAGATGACACACCTAGCACCTTCCTACCTGTTTCCCTGATAATTTCTGCTGTAGTTTCCCAGTCCTCTGGAAGCTCATCCTGACCACCCAGGACCTGCCTCAACTTCTGCCTAAATTCCTCACAAGTTTCTTCATTCTGTAGCTTCCACCACTTGGTCTTCTTTTCTGTTTTCCCTCTCTTCTTCTTCCTGACCTCCAGAGTCATCTTACACACCACCATGCGGTGCTGTCTGGCTACACTCTCTCCTACCACCACTTTGCAGTCAATAACCTCTCTCAAATGACCTCGTCTACACAGGATGTAGTCCACCTGAGTACTCCTACCTCCACTTCTGTATGTCACTCTATGTTCCTCTCTCTTCTGGAAGTAAGTGTTGACTACAGCCATTTCCATCCTCTTCGCAAAGTCCACCACCATCTGTCCCTCCAGATTCCTTTCCTTCACACCAAACCTGCCCATCACCTCCTCATCACCTCTATTGCCCTCACCAACATGCCCATTAAAGTCTGCTCCAATAACAACTCTCTCTCCTCTGGGGAAACTCTGTATGACCTCATCCAACTCACTCCAGAATCTCTCCTTCACTTCTAACTCACAGCCAACCTGTGGCGCATACCCACTGACTACATTCACCATCACCCCTTCGATTTCTAACTTTAAGCTCATCATCCTGTCTGAGACTCTTTTCACCTCTAGAACACTGTTTACAAACTCCCCCTTCAGAATCACTCCTACCCCGTTTCTCTTCCTATCAACACCATGATAGAACAGTTTGTATCCTCCTCCAATACTACGTGCCTTGCTGCCCTTCCACCTTGTCTCCTGCACACACAGTACATCTACCTTCCTTCTCTCCATCATGTCTGCCAGCTCTCTGCCTTTCCCTGTCATTGTGCCAACGTTAAGAGTCCCTATTTTCAAACCTATGTTCCTGCCTTTTCCCTTCTCTCTTTGGCCACGGACCCTTCTGCCTCCCCTCTTTCTTCGACCAACAGTAGTCAAATTTCCACCGACACCCTGTAGGTTAACAGCATCGGTGGCGGTCGTTGTTAACCCGGGCCTCGACCGATCCGGTATGTCTAAAGTGTTGTGGATGATTCGCATGGTTATTTTGGCAATTTTTACGCCGGATGCCCTTCCTGACGCAACCCTCTCTATTTATCCGGGCTTGGGACCGGCACAGAGGCAACTGGCTTGCAACCCCTGTGGCTAGATAGAGTTACATCACCAAGTATGAATGAATAATGGACACACTGTAAGCGCTTTGAGCGTCTGGAAAAGCACAGATAAATCCAATCCATTATTATTATTGTTTCAGGTGAAAATGATCACCTGGTGGTCGATGCTACTCTGAGCTGCTCTGTTTTCCATTTAAGCAACTGAATAAGATCTGACTGGTCCTCCAGAGCACACCTGGTCAGATTTACGCACGAGTACAAGACGCCGTCCCCCACAGGACGACGATGATGATGATGATGATGGTCATCGTCATCATGGGCTGGCAGCAGTGCTTTTTGTTGGACTCTTCAGTGCAGTTCAGGCTCCTCAGAGCTGCTTTACAGAGACTGGCGTTGAGGGAAACCCTGCAGAATGCTGCTGAGCGTACAGGACTCATTTTTCCCAGAATCCATCATTCTTGCGTTTGTCTCCAGTCCCGCGGTTGTTCCTGCCTCCGTCCCAACAGTCGTGGATTTCTTACATCTCCGCCTGCGTGTAAATGTTTAGTTTTTTCCTCGCAGAATGACTTTTTTTTCCAACCTTTGACCACCTTTGCCTGAAGCCATCATCAGCTGCGGCAGCTCGGCGTGTCGCTCAGCATCTCTGCCCCCCCCAACACACACACAAAAACACAAAGAATGGTGAAACAGGAACAAGGCTGATTTATGGGAGTTTGACAATTATTCCTCACAGAGAAGAACACGGCGTCTGCTGCTGGATCCACGACTGAACTTTGATTTTTGCCATTTGGGGGGGTGTGGGGTCAATACACAGGAAGTGGCAGATTTTATCCGCGGGGTGTTTTCATCTGCGCTCCCTCTGCTTGCTTAGATATTAGACGCTGTAATTCAGCCGCAGGAATAATTGACCTGTCAACGGGTTCACACCAGCAGTCCCATCACTCTGCAGCCGCGCTCCTGTTCCTGCAGATTGATACCCCCCCTCGGTAATAGTGTACCAGCTTTTTCTCTTACAAAGAACTGCTGCCCTCCCTCCCTCCCCCAAGTAAAAAGACATCAAATCTTCATTTTTTTTCCATGTTGAGTTGATAGCAGAGAGACCACGCCCCCTTGGGCAGCTTCACCACAGTAAAGAGAAAAAAACGGATTTGTCTCAAACATCTTCATGTTCTCTGATTTTTATCATTTTCTAAACAAAATTAATTTCTCAATTCTGTGATAGTGAGCACAAAACTTCGCTGAAGCTGCAAGATAAAGTGGAAAAGGCTAAACAATTGGATCCCATCTCTCCCAGTCTTCTGATAGCAGAACTTTGGGTCAGAACCAAACAAGACATTTTCTGTCAGTTTTCTATCTTACTGCTGCTACTAGCAAAGACATTAAAGTTACAACAAACTTTCAGGGGGGGCTTTATTTTGAAAGGATAACTGAAAACATGCATGTTTGTTACATCATAGACTGAACCTCTAGAACATGTTTAAAATGATCACAAGAAAAAGGAAAATAAACATTAAGATTTCCTGTCTCCTTGCCCTCAGCATTAAATTATGAGACAACGATCTGCATGTGAAGTTAGTGTTTGTCTGGTACAAAAACCCCAAACCAGAAAAATGAAGTCAGATGACAAGATTGAGTTAAAAAAAAAAAAACACCTGGTACGGTCCCAGTCTGGGCCTGGTACGGTCCTGTCAGTTTGGTTTGTCTCTCCTTTGACAGGGGGGGGGGGTTCTAGAGAGACGGACAGACTTCATGGATGAGGGTTTGAATCAGTGTTGATGTGGACTCCTGGATTTTAAGGTTGGAGCGATTGCAGTGGAAGGATGGGAAATGGATGGATGAGGCATGTTGAGTGTAACGGTTGGATGTTGTTTACCAGGAGAAGTAGCCGGTCTAACCCAGCCTCATTCCACTTTCCATGTCTGTCGTTTTGAAGACGTTACATTTCACAGAAGCAGTTCCTCTGAGCTGAGCGTCTAACGCCAACCCCGGCTGACGGGCCGTCAGATCGTGGCGAGCCGAGCTAATCAATGAGGGTGTGATTTATAACGTTTGCTGAAATCAGCAGAACAAGCTGCTTCGCGCCATCAGGGGATTCTGGCTGCAGCCTCCCCCTCACAGCCAGCCACTCGCAGCTTGTAATTGGATCTCTGTATGAGGCTTCCAGGAAGTTTTCATTTGGGCTTTACCCACAATTCACAGCTCTCTCCTCATAACCTACATTACTAATGGAGACAAATGTTGCATTTGATCCTGGGAGAGTTGTCTAATTGGAAGAGTAGGAGAGGAAACGAAGGCGCAAAAGAAAGCGTTCTGTTCAGGAAGTCAACTGAGAAAAACAAAAGAACACAATTGGTGAGTAAACACGGCTGTTTAGCTCTTCAGAAGTTCCTCGACAGCCTCCTGCAGCTGACACAGAGCCTCAGCGCCGGTCTGAGAAGCTGCTGCAGCCCTCAGTGTAACCCCGGTTCCTGGAAACCTTCTGCTGGGCTTTCTAGAAACGTCCTTTTAAACATGACCTCCTGCTTTCCCAGCCATGTTCCACACAGAAGCTGAGGGAGGCTGCAGGAAAATCTTCCAATAGTTTCCTTTGAAAAATCACCTGCAACATCTTTGAAACAAAAGTTTCATGTTGATATTGTTTGGTGATGTAGGATGAGCGCCCTGAACGCCTCTGAGGCAGAGCAGAAAAGCTCTGTATTTGGAGAAAACAAAGGAACTTAGGGATGTTTCTTCATTATCAAAAGCCCAGTCTGATGGAAATGCTGCTTTAACAAGTTCTTGCTGCATTTCTCTTTCTTGCTGGAGGACACGTATAGAGAAAATTCAACTTAAAACTGCGTTTCTGGGAATTTTTTTTTTTTCAAACCGTTGTGAATCAGGAGCAGATGGAAAAAATGTGGTTTAAAAAAGATTATAATTGTGACTTAGGTGCTGCAGTGGGCGGGCCACAAGCCCCCTGCTCCGCCCCACCCTGATGCATCCACTTGCAGATGACAAATGAAAAAAATCCTCGCAGAGAAGGAGGGTCTAAGGGCAGGGATGCCCAATTTAACTCACCGTAATTTCTGGACTATAGAGCGCACCCGATCATAAGCCGCACCCATGACATTTTTAAAGGCTAAACCATTTTGTACATACATAAGCCGCACCTGTCTATAAGCCGCATGTGCCCACATTGAAATGTGTTGTAGAATGAGGATGTGTTGAAACCGCACTCGCGTGTAAGAAAGAGGAGGGAGTGTGTGCAGCGGAAGTGTGTTGGGGTGTGCGTAGAGCTGTGACGGTGTGGGATTTTTGATCACCGCTGTGATGAAGCAGCAAGAATGGCGGTGTTGGGACTCTTGCAATACCCCACCCCTACCCCACTCCAAACAGCGGGCGGCCGCGTCGCGCACTGAAGAATGCACTCAGCTTGTAATGGAAATTCCCCCAGAAGCCCTTGAAGTCTGAACACAGGACTCACAGAAAAAGTAAATTATCAGCAAAGATGATTGTGTTTATTATAGTTCAAATCATGCACCATATGCAGAACTTAATGCATTATGCGGATGCGGTTATCGTCACACCCCTAGGTGCGCGTTCACGTTTGATATACAGAGTGAAGGAGAACTGTAATAGGTTGCCCCCAGAAGAACGGTGAATGATTCCTTATTAACCTGCTCTGGAGGCTCTGAGGGTCTGAATGGGGAAGTGAACCCCAAAGGAAGATCCGCCTTTGGCAGAGAGGATCTTCCCTGCATCTTCCGACCCCGATCAGAAAGAAGAACAGTAATTGCAGGAAAGGTTCATCACATAATATATTTACAAAGAAAGACTGTACACAGAGTTTTCAAAGTTTTAATAATATATCAGAGCTTTTCTTTCTAAACAGTACCTGAGACACGGCAGCAATATGGTAGTAACGGCACAAATAGGGCTGGTTGAAGTCACTAAGACGCGGCAGTAACACCGCACTGACAGGGCTGGTTAAAAAAGACACACCGGTCAAAGTCACTGAGAGCAGCAGTAACTTATAGGCTCTGCGCGGCACACCTATGCGCAGAGGCAAGCAAGGCGCTGGAGGTTTTCTTCCACAACAGTGCCACACTGTAACACACAGCACTAACAGGGCTGTTTTAAAAAACAAACATAAAAGTCACTGAGAGCTTTCTTCATCTTCCTCCTGTGCACTGAAAACATGTGTTAGCAACTTAGCTTGTTCCTTTTTGCTGTGTTTATTTTGTGTGACTGCGGTTGTCAGGGTTGAAAGCCTGTGACAAAAGTAGCGGCTTATAATCCGGAAATGACAGTAGTTTGTTTACTTTAGCCATTACCTACTGTGTTTCTGACGGATGTCACGTTCTTATTATTATTATTATACAATTACCGTATGAAGCTCATTGAGACGACTGTTGTTGTAATATTGGGCTATAGAAATAAAAATGAATTGAAATGGATCCATGAACGTCTTTGTTTTTTCGTCTAAGCTGGAATCTGGATCTAAACTTTACGCTCCAGATCGCTCGCCATTTTCGTTGAACTGGTCCACCGGGTCAGATCTATCCATGAGCATGGCAGCAGTGGTTTTGGTTGGACTCCTCAGTACAGTTCAGGCTCCTCAGAACTGCTTTAGAGAGACTGGCGTCTCATCCTCCTTCGGGGGACGGGGTCCTGTACTCGTGCGTCATGTTTGGTTGGTGGTGTGAGGGGCAGTAAGTGAGTGGGAGAGAGTGTAAACAAAGGGATGATGGGAAGTGAATTGAGGCTAACTCCATGCCAACATTCCCGCCCGCAACTCTTGAGGTAAATTGCTGATGAACTCCAGTGATTGAGTGTTGTGAATCAGATCCTTGGTTTGAGGTTTGCCCGTTAGGTTTTTGCCCGTCTTCAGCTGCAGAACCACCAGGTTCTAGTTTCCTGCATCTGCTCCATCGTTCCTCATTGGTTGTAGCTGCTTCCTGTCTGGTCTTCTGTCTTCTCATCATTTTTTTTGTTAAGTCTGTTAGAAGTTCAGTTTTTCTCACTTTTTGAAAGTATTTTTCCAGTTTGCTCCATTTTCCTGCCAGTGGTTGCTCCACTCACACATCTTTGACATCTCCTTGGATTATTTCATAATTGGACGAGTTCTTTTCAAAGAATCTGCAGAGATGAGGGATGAACATCAGTCTTGACTCCTTGGAGTACTTCTCAGTCTTATCATGGATTCTTGCAGCGTGTGAGATTTCCAGCAGATAAATCTGCAGCAGCGATTCGACTTTCCTCATCTCTTCCTAGACGGAGGCAGTGCTGCAGTTTCTGCCATCTGGAAGAGGAGGCAGATTCAGGTTAGCGCTGTTAACGTGAGTGCATCAGAAGGGTTCTCACAAAGCTGTACCAGCATTCTGAAGCCAAGCACAGCCTGCCGGCAGGAAGACGGTGACGCTGCTGAAGAAGCTCTGATCATCTGGACAACTGTGTTTGTGTGAGACCTCGGGAAACGGCGCCATCTTTTGATCAAATCCCAGAATCAGCCTCCTTTGATAGAAAAATCATAAAAGTGATCTTAATGACAAAAAGCCTGAGAAGACTTTTGACAATTCCCCCTTTCAAACTCCAAAGGCGCTGAGCTGCACTTCCCCCAGAACTGTAGCAGTAAGCAAAATAACCCGTCAGACTCGTGTCACTTCTGGAAAAGCTCCCCAATCTGCATTCGGTTAGAGAGACGCCTGCAGCAATGTGTCAGGCAGCAGATTCATCAAACTACAAGAAAACACTCCAACAATGGACACACACGCCCCCAGCTCTGACGGCAGGAAGCTGACGGAATCCATTTAAGGAACTGAAGCATTAAATAAGAAGCCATATTAAAGTCAGACAAGGATGCTGCTGAACTATGCAGCCGTTATTACACGTTTTACAGACGCAGATCTGAACTCTGCTGCACTTCATTCTGAGCCACATCCTGTCAGTTTGACCACGCCATCGGTTCCACTCTCAGAAATGTTTACGGCCAATTACACCACCCCACAATGCCAAGTAAAACCAAACCTCCGAGACCAAAATCGGTTGTGGATCAGAGTCCAGACTCTCATCAATACCTCAGTAATGCATAAATAAAACAACCGCTTCTCCTAAAAAATTTCATTTTTCAGACAGATTTGAAACAAATACTAAATGTGAACCGTTTTCTAATGTAAAGATAAAGTGTTGACGTTTGTTGTAAATCTGCTGTTTGAGTTAAAGACTGGAAGGCATGGAGGGGCTGAGAACAGCCGAGTTGGCGGATGAAGATGGGGTTTAGTTTACTGTGTGACAGGAACCAGCAGACGCTGCTCCTTTTTCTGTTTCATTAACTGGATGCAGGAATTCACATGAAACCAGTCCAGCAGAAAAATGCTGCGTCACTCAATAACTCAGTGCTTCTCAAATAGTGGGACGATGCAATGCCGGGGGGGGGGGGGGGGCACGCAGTAGTAGCGGTTTTAGGCACAGGTAATACGGGCAATTGCCCGGGGCGTAAATTTAACGGGGGGGGGGGGGGGGGGTGACAGTGGCTCAGTGCTTGGAGAAAAATCTGCACCTCCATTGGTTTCCTATTATCTGGTCTATGACAGAGTTTGTAACAGCCTGAAACTGAGAACGAAAGGGGAGGGCTAGTGGGCTCAGGCTGCAGGTGAAACGGCGCACGCAGAGCGCTGCAAGCACGGCCTCTGTTGCCCAACACCAGGATCATCACGTGCCTTTAGATGACTCAGCTCATGCTAATAATGTCATTCTTTATGAACTATTGTAGACATTTTGATGACGTGTCTTTATTTTCCATCAATATATTCTTTGTCTGCCTGTGGTTTACCTGGTGTCAGTATTTGACATACAGACACCAGGTAATGCAGGAAAACTGCTGCACTTTGACATAGTAAACAATCCATCATTTAGAAAGAAAAATCAGTACAATTTTTATCTATTTCTTCAGACTAAAAACGTTAAATATATTGGTGCTGTTAATGTTTCAGATCAATTTACATTTAATATTATTTATTGATTTAATTATTTTTCTCAGCATCAAATGGTTCAGTTGGTCTAAATGTTTCTAGTTTAAATAAGGACTAATATTTTTTTTTAATTTCTTTTCTGTTTTAAACTAGAACAGAGTTTCTGTGGATAAATAAATGTAATATTTGTTATACGTGGATTCATTTTGCTTTTTGCTTTTTTTTATTGTCAAAAGATACTATTTTAGGTATACTTACACGTACTTCACTTTTTATAGATGCTAACCTAATATATTGTCACCGTTCGGGTGTGTGTGTGTGGGGGGGGGGGGGGCATTTACTTTTTCCTAGGGGGGGCCTGGCAAAAAATAATTGAGCAGCACTGCAATAACTCATGTGAAGAACTCGTGTGAATCCTGCTGAGAAGTCTTTGCTTCAAAGAACGAGACAAAAAGGGAAAATGCAAACCAAAATCAAAGAAAAGGCTTGGAAATGTGTAGAAACCCAATTTTAATTATTTCTATTAAAACTGTTTAGTCATTTTTAGTTGAATATTTTCAGCTGTAACTTGTAGATAATACATTTTTGTTTAGAAATATCGTATCTGTATTTTTTGCTTCCCTTCTTAATTAATTTTTGTTTGCTTTAGGCCAAACTAAATAAACAAATCAATTTAAATAAAGTGTCAGAATGACCTTAGTCTCGTTTTCATCTTGAATTTAAATGCAGATAAAACGGATGTTTCAGTAAATCTCTACTCATCTGAGACGGCAGCAGAACTTTCTCCTGCTGCTGCTGAACATTTTCTGGATTATTTTGAAGTAAATTTCATCTGTAATGAAATGACGGCAGGTTTTTTTACCCATGTGACTCTCAGCAGGACAAACACAGGCATACTTGTCTTGTGGCTGCAGAACGTGTCGTTTTGCTTGTTGGATGTTTGTGGGTTCCTGAACAGCAGCTTCCAGGTGCTGCTGGTTCTCCTGAAAGTAGAGGTGAAACTCTGACGTCCCCTCATCTGCCCACAAACACGGCCTCCTTCGCTCCTCACCTCACTGATGTCTCCATATCTGCCTCGCCGGTCACACTGGGATAATTGTGTGCCTATAATGGAGAAATTAGTCGGCCCTGAAATGAGCTTGTCTCTGTGCTCTCTGGTCTCGCTCCGCAGCATCAAACCCTGACGAGCTGCAGAGGAGGAGGAGGAGGAGGAAGAGGAGGCGCCGCTGCTGCTGGGCTTCCTCCACAAATCAGCTTCACCGCCTGCCTCTCTCCTCTGCTGCTTCTGCCTCTTATTACAATATCACTTTAATTTTGCACTGCAGGTGTTTTATGAAAACACAAAGTGGAATAAAAAGGGACACGGCTGGTTCTGGTTTGTTGATTTGTTCCTGTGAAGCTCCGTTTCAAACATGCTGGGGGCGGCGCTCTGCAGCTGAGAGGAGACCTCATCTTCTTTGAACCCCGAGTGTCCGAATCCTCGCAGCCCTCGCCGACTATAATCATCTCCATAATTATCAGACTCGTTTTACCGGATAAATTGGCTGTGGAGCAAATATTTAAACTATGAAATTACAGTTGCAGCTCATTTGTATGCGTTTAGCTGACACTGATAAACATCTTTAAAGATTCCCGCCGGTTTGACCAAATTTACTCCACGCTCCAAAGATCTGATCATTTCTTTTTCTGAAGATCCATTCCAGCTGAGAAACTCATTTGTGACATGAAAATAATTGCATTGTGTTATGTCTTTCTCAGTAAACTGTTTTTAAATCAAATGCATGGTTTTCTGCAAAAACCCAACAGATTTGTCATTTAAGTTCCATATTTATCATTTCAAACTTTTAGTTTTTACACAACAGTATGAATGAACATGGCTGGGCGTGGCTGTAAAGCACTTTGACATTAGTGAAGGCAGGAGTATACCGAACAGATGCGTTTGAGTCTGTGGGTCACCCAGTAATTAGAAACCACCAAAGACTGGATTGTTCTGCTTCCACAGCCTGCAGGATGACATTGGAAAGGGAAACGTAGTGTGAATGAGGCTGAACTTACTGGACCGATTTGTTCCCCTTGATGGGCCTTGTGGTCTAAAAAATGCGCCGCTTTTAAAAAGAACTATTTTTATTTAATCAGAGGGTCACAAAGGGAGGGGTTAAGGAGTCTCGTGGGAGGGCTTAAACCAGGGGTGTCAAACTCATTTTGGTTCGGGGGCCACATTCAACCCGTCTGATCTCAAGTGGGCCCGACCAGTAGCGTAAAGGCAAAATAAAGCTTTATTCTTGTTTTTTTACCCAATTGGAAAACATGCCTCAACCAACATGGTAGACTAATCATTTCTTATTATACATTCATTCACAGGCGTCGCAAACCAGCACGGGCTAAACCGGCCCCATTCAATTTTATACAGCCTGAATATTTTAAAACTGACACTGAAGCAATCCTGATAATAAATTCAAGAGGGGCTACAGAAAAAAATGAAACATCTTCCTAAAATGTAAACGTCCAAACGATGACAAAATTACACTAAATTAAACTTGCAAACATTTGTGAGAATCAGAGTTTGGAGTTAACCTCCTATCTCTCCTGAAACTTCACCAGACCGTCAATATCAGGATTCAAATCCTGTGCAGAAACACATTTACTGTCATTCAAGTGTGCAAAACACAATGAAATGTCCATTATTATCATTCATTATTATAAGAATCGTTTCCTGGTTTCTGCCTGAATTTTGTGGCAACACCTGCCTTCTTCCTGACCTTTGATGGAGCGCCATCAGTGACCAAAATTACTTCATGTGACCAGTTCACTCCAACATCGTCCAGCACAGTAACTAGAGAGCTGACTATGTCATCAGTTGTTGTTGTGTCCATCAACTCCAGAAACTCCACTGTGACGGTCTCTTCATCACCTCTAATAAATATGCACAGCTGTACACATCTGTGATGTTGGTGCTTTCATCAATAGTGCCTGAAAATACAATAAATGACTAGATTCCTTCATATGGCTGCCCATGTTTCCTCAGAGATGTTGGATCTGATCGTAATTCTTGACAGACTCGTGTTTAAGGTCGACTGCTTTTTGGGAACAAGACTTCTGCAGCCTTCAGCATTTTTCAATAAGTTCACCATCAGAAAATGGTTTGGATGTTTGCTCCAACTTGTCTGCAATAAGGTAGCTAGCTTTCACTGCTCCATCACTGACGTCACGGCTGCAGTAAATCCAGATGGTTATTTATCGGTCCAGCTAATAGTTGCTAAATCTTCTTTTTTCTTAACTGTAAATGGTGAAACTTTTCTTTGTGGAGAGTCTCATAGTGGTGCTGAATGTTAAATTCTTGGAGAACCTGTTGATGACATACCAAGCATGCAGGTTTGCATTCAGCTCCGTGAACAAATAAAACGTTTTCCATTTTCCTGGAAAGCTCAGGACTTCACTTCAACCTTTTTTTCTTTATGACAACATTTTGATCATTAGGGTGTCATTACTGATCATCCTTCAGTGGTGAGGCTCACAGGGAACCAAACTACTGCCTACCCAGACACAAAGCTGTTAGGTTTCGCTTTTGTCACATGCAGATATTTGCTGTTTCACCTGTTAAGCTTTTCCTTTGCTCCCCCTAGTGGCGGAATTGCACATTTCGGTTATTTCTTTAAAAATCATAACTTGCCACAGGAATGGACTACAAACTTGCTTTCTTTTTTAAACATCCTTTTGATTTTTACTCTTCATGTGTGGGCCGGACAAAACCACCTGGCGGGCCAGATACGGCCCGCAGGCCTTATGTTTGACACCCCTGGGTTAAGGAGTCTAATTTGAGGGGTTAAGGAGTCTCCTGGGAGGGGTTAAGGAGTCAAGTGTCCCCAGAGCGTCAGGTTGCAGTCCTCTGGTGTAAACTGTCAACACAGGGAGCAAACTTTGAATGGTTTAGAGTGGCTGCTGCTGGGATTTGTGTTGGTTAAAATGTCAGTGAATAAATGCAACAGTCTGACAAAGACACTGAAATCTAGTGCATTGTGTTAGTGTGCAGCACTGTTTACTGCGTGTGTATCTCTGAGATTCTGCTGCCTCGTTTTATTATAGCAATAGCATTAAAGTTTTTACTCTTTTTATTTCTCTATTGACATAAAGAACTGATGTGGAGGTTGTTTACATCCTCACATGGCTCCACTTCCCCACACAGACCAGAAGAGTCTGAAAGATTCTACAAAAAGGGAAACGATAACAAAGACTTGGAAAATGGGTTTTAGATCAACTCATCTAAAGCGCCTCCTGCTGCTTGTAATGAGCGTCGCCGCTCGCTGCAGTTTTTGTGCTGCGTGAAAACACTTGATTGCTTTCAGGTGGAGCTTTTGAGGCTTTGAGCCGTGCGTTCAGCTCGACAGCTCGACTCTGCAGCCTGAAACTAAAGGAGGGCTTTAAGGACAGAAGCAGCTGTCTGCTTTGTGCGGCTTCACCAAGCACGGCGACACTCGCAGTGAAAAGAAACTGTGAAAAGCCTTTGGAGCAGGAGAACCTCTCCAGCTTCCTTTTCTCATCCTCACAAAGTCAGGCAGTGAAAGCCCAATCAGAGCTGGGGGGCCACAGAGCGGGCTCAGTGGAGAGGAGCCATCAGAACCATCCGATGGATGGGAGTGAAACAGGCAGCTGTTTGGGCTGCTCGCTGTCTGCTGCTTTACAGGCTCTTCTCCTGCAGTTAGAGAGCCTTCAGCCTCCGAGGAAACAGGCGGAGCCTCTTCTGTGTTTGTTGATGACTTTGGAGGCTTGTTAATGAAGGCAGAAATAAACACCAGCCGTTTTAACACCAAATGCAATTACGGGAGGGGGATTACGGCTGAGGGAGGGGAGGGAGCATCTGTGGGCATCTCAGTGGAGTCTGTCAGTCTTGTTTTTCCATGAAAACTCCACCTCGTCTCTGAGGAGAGACTGGCCTGCGTGGTTCTGAGCTTCAGCCCAGAGGAGATGAGCAGGAGCATCATCATCAGCAGAGACAAGAGTGGACTAGAACTGATCAAAAACTAAAGGGAATTCCTCTGTTCAGGTTTATTTATGTCCACTAGCCGCTGAGTTCCTCCACAGAAGACCAGAGGATGAAGACTTCAACATACTGCACCAAATTCTGCCTGTCCATCATCTTTGAATCATTCTGAAAAGGTCATGTGACCACTGTGTCAGCTGTTCTCCTTAATACCACACTAAACACTCGTGAACCATCCTATTTTCTAAAGAAATCCAGCTCCTGTTGGGTTTGCAGCCCCGTCAGGGCTAATGTTTGAATGCATGAAAACTGCTACGTCTGAGGCCTTGTAAAGATGTTTCTGCTGCGTTCTGCCCCTGAATGCTTCACCGGTGCATCAGCCATGGCTGCACTAATGAATGAAACACTCACACAGTAAACCACACAGCTTCTCTGAACAGCCTGCAACAATGGCCGCTCTCCCAATCCCGTTCTGTACTGATTTAATCAAACTCGGCTCGGCCTTTAGTCTTTTGTCCTCTGATTGTATTTTCCTGCGTGGCGTGAGCGACGGCGGGAAAAAGCTGTCAGATAAACAGACGGGATGAAATCCTCCATTGTTGAAGATGAAACGTGTGATGTGCCCCGCGGGGTCGCATTGTGGGCTCTTCCACCTTTAATCAGCTATAATTGTTGATGACAGCAGTGAGGGGATGGAGGTAAATGGGAAATTACAGACGTCCTTCATTGAAGAAACTGTTTTTATTTTCAGGAAATCTGCAGCAGGAACAAACCTCTGAGCGTTTTCCTCGTCAGATGCAGAACCTAAACGATTGATCTCCTCTAACTAACTAACTTCATCAGTTTCAGTTAAAGTGGATCTCTGTGGTTTTGTCCAAAGTTGGTATTTTAGCAAACATTGCACTTAACTGCACCTGAACTACTCACTGATGCAGCACAGCTGATCTTGATGAAGGACCTGCACTGAGGATAACAAACTGAACAGACATGGCGGTGGAGGAGTGATGGTGTGGGCTCAAAGATGTCTGAAAGGTTTCAGGACAATCCTATGTAAAAATTGATGAGCATTTCTAAACCAGATCATTTCAGAAAACCTAAATGAAGCTCAGTCTAAACCCCCCCCCCCATGCCGTGTCATGAGGTGACAGCGGTTCATCCAGGACTTCATTAAAGTCCGGCTGGTGCGTAAAACGGTGTCTGTCCCTGGATTGGACCAGACGGCTGCAGGGGTTCACTTTCTGCCAGAGTGCAGCTCATCCCTTCATTTAAAGCCAGTTTGCTCTGTAATTACTGGCCGGTTCTGAGCGCGCTCAGATCGCGCCGGCTGTGTTATTGTGGCTTTAAAAAACAAAACGCACGGCGAACTGGCTGCAAGATTTCTGAAATGACCGCCGCATCAATAATGCAGCAGGAGCTGCCCGCGCACTTTTTCACAACTGGACTAATAAACCTCCACCCACCCAGGGGCCCCCACCCGCGCCCCCCTCCTCATTACAGAGGCTGTGGATGCTGTGGGGCTGATAAATGCAGGACGGACACAGAAGGATGGGAGTGGAGCTGCAGGAGCCTTGTTTCATTTTAATTCATTTTCCTCCACAGAACTCCATCCTGTAATATACCCCCCCCCCCCCTGAAATAAACAAAAAGAAAAAGATGCTGCTCTGACTTTAGTTTAAATTCCCTCTGAACCTTTTCAAAACCCATAACAGTATTGAAAGTCATTCTGCTGAGTCAGCATTAGACCTTCAGCCGTCTCCACTGGACATCTTCAGATCAACTGAAGTTCAGCTCTGAGCAGACTGAGTTAGGATGAACCCCGCTATAGAGGGGCGGCAGGACCCCTCTCCAACAGTGGGGGTATCATCAGGAACCCCTGATGATCCAGAGTTCTGGGTTTTTGTGCTCTCAGATTCTGGTTCTGACTGGTTCAGCCGGTGGAGCTGGACCTCCTCTCTGGAACCTGCTGAGACTCCTCAGCCTGGATGGAATCAGATAGTGAGCACAGTCAGGATGGATGTTTTGAGATGAGCTTGGAGCCTTTAAAACAGTGACATGACTGAACAGATGTGTAGGATGCGTGTTTGACGCTCCAGCAAAAGCAATGAAACTGTCTTTATGCTTTAGCCGCAAACGTGAAGTTCCAGCATCCAAACCCACAGCAGCTGCTTGAACTTAGTTGTTCAGAGCAGAGTTGGAGACGCTCTCGTCTCCTGAAGCTGGTCTTCACAGACTCGTCACGCCGCGCAGGTTTTTCTGTGCACGAAGCTCCAGCAGCGCCGCGTACGCAGGCAGGGTCCAGGTTTAATGACTTGACTCGCTCTGAGCCTCGCCGTGAGGACTCAGTCCTTCATAATGAGGCCAGCAGCAGTTAATCTTCACAGGAAAAGGTTTATCGGTGAGGAGGGCAGCAATTCCAATTCTCTGCCGGCGGAAGAATAAAACGGCAAACAAATCAGGGCCAAGCTGACATTAGCCGGGCGCTAGCAGGACGCCCACTTCCCATGAAGGCCAATTATTGTCGCTGCAGTCGAGACTGAGGCTTCCCGGCTTCCAGTTGGTGTTTTTATGTGAGGTTGAAAGAGGTGAGAGGAAGCAACTGGCTTTTACCTTTACAAAGGGACGGAGCAGACATGTCTGGCAGACCTGACATGTTTTTTTCCTTCCTGTCCTCACAGCAGCCGTATAATGAGCCTATCTGGTCTTAGGAGAGCATTAGCAGTCCGCCAGCTCTCTCTGCTATCTGTGACACTCAGGAAGGGGAGAGACGCTTCCTCTTTGAAGGAGATATCAGAATCATTTCATATTTCCTGCTCGTCTTCTGCCCGAGACGAGGAGGATAGGAGCAGCACACCTCTTTACCTCTGTAGCGCCGCCCATAGGTGAATGTGGGGACTGTATCCGGGGAACGTCGGTTTTTACGACGCCAGTCTTGGAGAAAATCCTCTTTGCGAAGGCGCCATAATTACCGCTCCACTCATCCACGGTGGTGTTTTTTTTAAACGGTGGACGTTAAAATGACATCACAGCATCATGGAGTCCATAACATCTTCCACTGGATACTTTTTTGTTTGGAACGTGTTCCTGACATGGAAGCCAATCCCAGGCCCAAGATGGCTACTCGCTCTTCTCGCCGCATTAGTCAGTCAGTTTTTCTTTAGCAAATGTTTGAATCGGCTCAAAGAAAAACGGGGAGAGAATCTTTTGGCTTCTGAGACTCTTTTTCTGATCCTGCAGAGTCAAAGTGTTCCAGGTGGGTTTTAATGATGATGAAGCTGTTGTCAGCTAAAATCAGAAACCTGTGTCATCTTTTTGGACATGGTTTCTGCAGAACGGCAGGATTTCACTAAAGATTGACCTGAGTTGTGGGTGGGGCTGTTGGTGCGGAACAATCCCGCCCCCTCTTCCCCTCCCTGTTGCTGACGGAGAGCTCGGGGCAGGGAGCTTGTGGTCCGCCCAGCGTCTTTTACACATCTAGATCATTTTGAAACTGCATTTTTTTCATCTGCTCCTGATTCTCAGCGATTTCAATAAAGAAAAATACTCAGAAATGCAATTTAATCTTAATTTTCTTTATACATGTCCTCCATTATCAGAAAAATGCCACAGGAACATGTTGAAAACACCAACAACATGATGATGGAGGCCTATAGGAGGGCTTTTGTAGTCGATGTTTATGCAAATCAGTTAAAAACCTCCTTAAATCTTGATGTCATAGTAAGCCGTTCAGCAGAAACTGTTAAATACCTCTGACGGTCCAGAACCACCTTGTGCTGAAGATCTGCTCTCCCTGGTTGGATCAACATCCTGATCGTGTCTGAGCTTCATCAAGGCAGACTTCACCGTTTCTTCCTGCAGCGCTCCAAACCTCTGGCACAAACTTGTCCTCAGGTTTGTCTTCAGCAGCAGGTCTTTCTTTCACTTCTGCTTTGAAAGGTGTGCCTCAAAGAGGGAGGGGGTCTGCAGGTGCTGTAATCTATAATGGAACAGCCCTTATCATTATTGCTGAATAATGCACGGCGGCCACCAGCATCAAGTGTTAATAACTTATTGAACAGAGCAGCTTCCTGTGACCTGCCTCTGGGCCCAAACCGGGGCAGAAAGCAGAGCACATGTGAGCGTGCACGTATGTGTTTGTGCACGTTATTGACTAAAGGTCCCCCCCCTTGTATCAAAGCCTGGACCTGAGGAGGCTTCCGCTGCAGCACAGCAGAGTGGACCCGCTTTGAGGTTTGTCCACCTTTACAGGGGGACGTCCTGAACCTGGACATCATGTTCAGGAGACACACCAACCCTCCAGCAGCAGAGCCACAGCCCCCCACCTGCTGACACACACCCCCAGGAGGGGGGGTCCAAATCTAACAAACACTTGCATTTCCCCCTGTTTGCTCTAAACATCCCAAATAAAAATCAATTTGGTGGGCAGCTTCTAAATGAAAAGCTTTGGAGACGGTTGCTGGGCAACTGGTACCCGGTTGCCAACTTTGGCATTAAGGCCAATTACGGTGGCGAAGATGAGCCGTTGTCATCACTGCTTTTCCGGCTGCTGAAGATCTTTTTCCCGGCGGTAGAAAAGGCGGAGCAGACGCCGGTCCTGACATCAAACAAGGAGAAGTTGAGGAGAAAACTCGCTCCTTTTTTAGTAGAAGTGCAGCTGTGTCGGTTGTCTCCCTCTTTGTCACGTCTGTCAGAGGCCGGGTGGAAACGCCGTGCACGCTCCGCCACAGCAGCACCATCCAGAAGTTTTTGGGGGGGGGGGACACAGCAAACAGTCCCCGAGTTGATGCATTTTTCCCCTCAATTAGATTTGAGCAGACATGTTCTGCAGCCGCACCTCGCTGCTGGGGCGACACTGATGAAAACTAATGCTCTGATTCTGCACACATATTGCCACCTGACTATTAGATTTTGCCCTCTCTCTTGTATGGGGGGCAATGTGCTTGTTGGTTAACTGAATTAGCTTTCATCTGTTATTGCTTTACGTTCTCACCCAGAGGACAGTTTCAGTAATGAGGAGGAGGAGGAGGTGTGTTGGCGTGGCACCCGCCCACAGGGCGGAGAGTCTGCACTGTGGAAGCAGTCAGGTTTCTGCAGACGGAGGACTCGCCTGATCACTGACGGTCCGTTTTTGCCTCACACCGGTTCGACTGAAGTCTGGCGGGTCGGCCGCTGCAGCACAGCCAGGATGAGCTTCCGGAATGGTGGGTTTGTGAGGGATCGCCCGAAGGAAACCATCAGAGGAAACGTTGTCAATGAAAAGAAAATGAAGCTTTTTTGCTGCCTTTTCATTTTACATCCAAACCAAAGCTTCCTGAGGCCGTTGGGTGGGATTTTAGGGACCTGGACACCCCCACACTGATTCCCTGACACCACTTAAAGACAAAACATTTGGGTTTTTGTGGTAGTTATCTCCTCATGTTTCATTCTGAACTCTAAACCTCAATGAGAAATAAAGGCATTCTGATGTTTCTGTTCCATCCAGTGAAAGCACCATTCAGCTTGTTTAGAAGAGTTTCTGAGATTTCCTTCTATGGGACTTTATTAGTCTTTTACTACAGATAAAAACACACAGAATGACAAAATCCAGACCCTGCAGGGAAAGTTACCAACATTTAAGGTTTAAAAGTATCGAGGTGGTTTAAAACTGGAACTCCGTCAGGATGCAGCAGCATTATTGTGCATCCAGAACAGAACCTACAGCTCGGTTCTGTGTGTGCTGTGTTCCAATCAGCTACAACTGAGTTTAATGCAGACTGTAGCTTCACGTAGTTACTGCTAAAACGGTACCTGTGGATTTTATTTACTTTTTGGTGATTGGACCTTCACTGTGACTCATGCAGGGGCGGCCATAGGTGCAGCGGTGAACTGAAGATTACAGGTTGGATTCCAGCCCATGTGTTGGAGTGTCTTTGGGCACTGAACCCCACCCTGCCTCTGGTGGAAGGCAGAGTTGCCATCAGAGTGTGAATGTGACTGTAAAGCACCTTGAGCCTTCCAGGAAGGTAGAAAAGTGCTATGCAAGTATTTGCCATTTACCACACGAGTGGTATAACCTGAAAGCACATGTTTCTGAAAGTGAAGGACGCCCATGAAGATTCATTGTAAATCAGGAAAAATGCTGTTTGAGAAGGCTAGTAGTTGTTGCATACAAATTATGATCAGTGGACTAGAGGATTTCAGGGAAAGGAGGTGGTTTAGCAGTAATGTCACTCTAGCCTCCTCAGCACTAAAGTCAAACATTATAACTTCCGTGGATCATGTCTCTGGCTCGTCTGGAGCCCCCAGCCGTCCCCCAACTCCATCTGGATGAGACTCGTATGCTGGACTTCAAACATGTAGTTGTAGGGTTTGATAAGAGAAGTCTCTCTAAGAGTTCTGGTACATCGCTGTCCGTCCTGGGGGAGGATCCCTCCTTCATGTGGACACCCCCTAAGGTTTCTTCTGTTTTCCAGAATCGTTTTTATTTTTATTTTATTTTTTCCTTTCCAAGAAGGAGGGTCTAAGGTCAGAGATGTAGAGAGAAGTAGGGGGTCTGGGGCGCCGTACGGAGGACCACCTGCTGCTGGAGCTTTGGTCCTTGCAGCCTGCAGAAAGTTGAACCTGTTCCTGACGCATGCTGGACTCTGACACTAGAGGAGTAGGAACTGAGGAGCTGAAATGAATGGGCGGCCTTTTTCCTGTGGAACAATCCTTTGTTTGTTCTGTCTGCTTACTGTCTTTGTGCTGCCTTTGCTCAATCATTCCTCCTTAAGCGGCTGGAGGCCACATTTCCCTGAGGGAGTCCTCCCAAAGAATCAATAGTCTGAAAGGGTTTTGATGTTCGTCTGTTCTCAGACGCTTTACTCCGTTGTGAGGGCTGCTGACGGATAAACAGGTTTAATAACAACCAAACTTTCAGCAGATAAAGTTCTTCACAGAAGTGCAGATGTTCATCATTACTGCAGGATCCTTTCAGAATCAGTCGTGAAGTGAAACCTGCTGCTCAGAGGAAATGAGCTGGTGATATTTCTCAGCTACAGCTGCAGAGGAGATGAAAGACTCTGACCTGTTAGTGAGGAAAAACTCCCTCTGCGTTTGTCTCCATATTTGTGAGATGTTGTTTTTTCTTTCCAAGGTCTCTGCTCTCTGCGCCGGGCCCAAAGAGAGGAAAATAATTACCGCGGTCAAAGCTCGGGTCACGCTGCGGCTAAACGCTGCCACCATTTAAAGCTAATGTTTGCTGAGCCTCCACCTCATTACATGGAACTAGTCTGAGCCTCTGCTTCCATATTTACATTTCTGTACATTGATCCGCTATTTGCTGTCTCCATCTTTGTTCTGCATTATTTAGCACTAAAATCAATGTTTCTAAGGAAGCAGTGAAATCTGAATGTGAGGAGAGGGTTCTCTGCTGCAGGCAGAAGTCAAATTTAATAATTCACCCATAGCTGCAGGAGCAAAACTAAGAAAATAAAAGTTCATGTCTCCATTCCAGAGTTTGAGCTGCAGATCCAGCACGACACATCGCTGCAGATGAAATATTGAGGAGCAGACTGTTTCGTGTCGGAGTTCTGAAGCTGGAACACAGCTGGGGAAACGCTGAGAAAAATCCACAATGAGGTGTAGAAAGCTTCCTCAAAGCTAACTGGAGCTAACCATGACTCAGCACTCCAACCCAAATTCCATAATGATGACAACATGCTGGGAAAGTAAAGTTCAGAAACGAACCCATCTGCAATCCCAAACCTAAGTTTTTAAAACGGTATCGCCTCAAACACGCACCGTTAAGCACGGTGGTGGGGGAAGAATGGTTGGGGGGTTTTATGGGCAACCTTTCAAAATGTTTACAGAACCCACATCTGCTTGTATCTGCTGTCCTGGATGGAGAACTGGACTGAGCGAGTGTGATGTCATCCACAGGATATGGTTGATTCCAGCTCCAACCAAATACTCAATTCAGTCCACATTTTGTGCGATACGAACGCCGGCCTGTTGGAGCCTGATGTCCTCAGTAAACAGGGATCGTCCGAATCATTCTGAGTCATTGTTTCTATGGCAACCACTCCCAACACTCAGGACTGAGCTTGTTGAAAGACCACAGCCAGCGGGTCCTTCCTGTTTGGAACACCATGCAGGGGGAGGGGTCTCTCAGACACTTGGAAGACCCAGGACTCTGTGTCTCTCCTGATCTGGGAACGCCTCTGGATTCTCCTACTGCAAGGAGAGGAATGTCTGGACATTTTCACTTTGACTGCTGCCCCAGATAATATGGGGGATGAAGGATGGATGATGGATGAAGCCTAAAGCTCTGTAGGAACAGCAGAAAGGAGCTCGTTGACCACGATGTTTGGTCTAAAAACCTGGTATCTTCTGATCTGGACCGGCCTCTCAGACTAAAATGTTCCAAGAAAACATCTATTTAAACTGTTATTAGAGTCAGAAAAGAAGCACCTGAAGCTTTGAGGCTTCAATCCAAGACAGAACAGCCATGAAGGATGAGGACAAATGAACAAGCAGAGAGCTCTCAAGGAGCACAGACGGTTGAATCTGCATCAATGTCACCATCTGCTGTTTTGGAAGACTATCAATGAATGAGTCTGTAAAGTTATGACTGGTTTCAGCTCCAGACTAATGCTGTAACAATCATGAGCTAAAACAGGGTTTTTGTGTATTTTTTCCCCTTGATGTTCCGGTTGGTGGTTTGATGAAGTTGAGGGGTGGAGCTTATGCAGGCGTCCAATGGCAGAAGGTTTCAGAGGCTCTGTCGTCATGGACTTGACTTTTATTTAGGATCTTTTCTCTACAAAGTGCAGTTGATTGTATTTTTGAAGGTTGGATCTGAAGCCACATCAGCAGCACATGGGGGGGGTCGGTGAAATGTCAGCCGGGTTGGTCAAAGCTTTTAATTGGCCTCCTGAACAAAACAACAAACAGAGTCGCACAAAAGCACAACAGAGACAAATGAGCAGCTAAAGGACAACTTTGACTGGACAGGCTCATCATTTATTCTGTAGGAGAACTCAGTGAAAGCTGTGAAGAGACGGCGAATAGATAATGAGACGACTACAGCTTGATCTTGAGAATAATTTGCTTCTTTTGCTGCATGGCCTCAAGTGGGAAAGCGTTAATCAAAGGTTAGAATGAAATAAACTTTGTTCAAAGATCCCGTTTCGTCAAACATTTAAAGCTTGGAGGGTGATATCGGCAGAGGGAGAAAAAAATCCAATTATTTTCCTCTTTTATCACTTCACTTGTTACAAATACGACACGCTTCCTGAGAGGCAACACAGTTTAGGTTTTATAATTGCTGTTTTACCACCTGCCAGTTCAGCTAACAGTCACTCCGTCCTCCTCTCCAGCCACAGATAATCAGCTGCAGTTAAAGCGGGAATAAAACCATCATTATATGTTCAGCAAACCCAAATGAAACTAATATTCAATATGGTTTTCCTAAAATCTGGAAGGAGCCCCACGTGTGGGTTTAGTCAAGTAAACGTGACGCCTCAGAAACAAACAAGGTGAAAAGATTTGATATTTGTTCTCCACATTTGAAAACCTTTCAGACAGTATCTCCAACGTTTGTTTTTCTTTCTGACAGAATGAAAGACACTTTAAGGCTCTAGTATTACAGTCTCAGAGGTCAAATAAAAAGCTACTGTGGGACACAAACTGCTCTTAGACTGAGAGTCAAAGTATCATCGGCACGAAGGAACAATCCATGTAAATCCTGTTTTTGTGTCAAGAAAAGAGGAGAAAAAAGAAAACCTTTATTTTTTTTCTGGCTCTTTTACTAAAATAATTCAAACACTTTTCCATCTTCTCAAAACAATAACATACAAAAGTCAGCAAACACCAACAAATGTGGATTCTTTAGTATAAACACAGAACGATAAGAAATATTGACCTAATGGACAATATTTCTTATCGTTCTCATGTTTTTGAATATTACATTTATAAAATGTTTTTTGATTTAGCTTCTTTGGTTTATGATTATCATCCGTAATCTTATATGTTGAATTGGAAAACATCTTTATTTTAATTTCTAAATTGTAATGATAGTTTAATTAAAAAAAGGGTCCTTTTAAATTATAATCATCGTCGTTGTTCTCATGTGTTTTGTAAATTATAAGGTAAACATTAATGATTCGGTTTATACATTATTTTAAAATGCTTTGTTTTGCTAAATCAGTTCATTTTAATATTTTTTGTTTAAAATAACGGAGTATATGGGTCTCCAATGTTATTTCATGTGATCATTTTTATAAATGTAAAATGAAAATCAGTGTTATAGACTTTTTTTGGCATTTCCCTAAATATTAATGCAGCTGCTCAGGGAAGAAATAGAGGATTATATAATGTTTCAAAGGTATCTAATGACAGTTTAACATTATACAGCAGTATTTCTGATCTTTTTGTTTTAATAGCCAATATGAGATTTCAATGAAAGGTCAATATTAATGTTACTCCTTTGATACAAATGCCATCAATTTATATCTCTATTGTTAAATATCAAAAAATATAATTTTTTACAGTTTGACAGTTTTACATCCGTTTGTTTTACATTATCACCCGTACAGAAAAAAAACAGTGTCGTCTGCAGAAATAGGTACATTTTATTCATCTAGAAACGCTTCAAGTCGAGGCTGAACAGCTTTGGACCAAAGACTGACCCCTGAGGCACTCCTGAGGTGCATCCATCCCGTTAAAATAAAGTTTATGAAACGTCTTCCATTCAATTTGGCCGTCTGTGTTTCTATTTTACCTGCGATAATTCCAGCTTTTGTTTCCATGGAAACCTTTACCCCAGGGGCGTCAAACTTCTGGCCCGCGGGCCGCATGCTTCCTGCCAGGTGGTTTAGTCCGGCCCACACATGAAGAGTAAAAATCATAAGGATGTTCAAAAAAGAAAGCAAGTTTCTAGTCCATTCCTGTGGCGAGTTATGATTTTTTAAAGAAATAACCGAAATGCGCAATTCCGCCACTAGGGGGAGCAAAGGAAAAGCTAAACAGGTGAAACAACATAACTCTGCATGTGCCAAAAATGAAACCTATGTGAATGAATGTGTAATAAGAAATGATTAGTCTACCATGTTGGTTGAGGCATGTTTTTCAATTGGGTAAAAAAACAAGAATAAAGCTTTATTTTGCCTTTACGCTACTGGTCCGGCCCACTTGAGATCAGACGGGTTGAATGTGGCCCCTGAACCAAAATGAGTTTGACACCCCTGGTTTACCCGCTGGCGCCGTGGCATTGGGTTTGCTAACTCCTCCCCCCATCCGTTTTATCCGTGATGCTCCCTGTGCGGAGGTGTCTGTAGCTCTTCACCTCCTCGTTCGTGGATCCCATCAGAACCATCTTCATCCTGAAGCTGCTGTCTTCCTCTCAAACATCAGCTGAGAGGCCTGCAGCTGAACCAGCGCGCTTGGATGAAGGTGAAAACCCCACCTGGTCTGTTTTACCGTGAAACATCTAGAAAAAACAAATGATCAGAACAAACCAACCGTCTTTCCTCTCCACGCCGCCGCCGCCCCGCAGCCATGAACACAGGAAAATATGAAATGAGAAAACATCAACAAAACAGGAGGAAATTTCACTGCCAGCGTGAAAATGAGAAATGACATAATAAAGCGAATCTATTAAAAACCCATCTGACCGTTAATAAAAGCAATGATTTGATGAGAAAGTCCTGTCGCTGCGCCCAAGGCGCTGCTGCAGGAGGAGGAGCTTCCTCTGCTTTTATTTTAGCCCTGACAGTGCAGATAAGGCAAAATGAGAAGTGTGTGTTGGGGGGGGGGGGGCAATAACATAAAAAACAATTGCTGCCTCTGTCGTCTCAGACTTGATGAGATTTGGAAGCTGTTGCTGCGCCGAGGCTCAGGTAATATTTGTTGTTGAAGGTGATGGCGGGATTGGATAAAACGCACATCTCACAGCGGCCGCCGACTTTCTCATCTGCCACACAACATCAGACTCGCCTCTCGTCAGCACGCCGCCGCCTTTGCTGCATATTGAGCTGCACATTTCCATGGAAGGTGTGAAGGCAGACGGATATGAACGTCGGTGAAGCCGAACCCACTCTGGATCACTGCAGTCCCCTCAAAACTCTTCCAGCAGGATTCCCAGGAAAAACATTCTCAAAATGTCGTCTCCAACCTTTGTAGGCCGTTTAATGTCAGACAATATTTCATTAAAACTTTTATTTTCTAAATCTAAACATGAGTCCACCGTCAGAACAGCTGTTTTAGCAGCAGCACGGTCACATTAAGACAGCTGGTTGCTGAATATCCTGCTATGAAAGGAGGGTCTAAGGCAGAGATGCCCAGTTTAGTCTGTTTATTAAAGTTTAGTGTTCTCTATGCATTTATGATCCTCTTGATTGTATGTTTACTGTATAATTTCTGGTAAAAGCCCATTGAGACGACTGTTGAGATATACAAATTAAATTGAATTGATTATTATTATGGTCTGTGGGAACAACTGTCACAATAAATCCAAATTTGGAGTAAAAGATATGGAGTCCTATACTGTTCATAATTAAATAAATAAATATTTAATTCAATAAATAAATATGACCTCCTGCAAATACACAACCAACCAATAAATCTCTCATAAATATATTAAAAGATCATGAATTTGTGAAAAACCTGCACACTGATTTTAAATTAGCCATTATATCATTCAATATATTTCATTTTGCTTTAAAAACCTGTTCATTATTTTAAAACAGCATTTTAAAATATTCATTTTAATCATGTGGAATATTATAATTCTACGTCTTTATTCAGAAGCTTGGATTTCAAAATCAATATTTTCCAAAGTAACTTTGTTTTTATTACATGTTGCTGTTTTTCACAATGACTTATTTATTTAATTAAGAACATTTCAGCAGACTGAGTCTGTCAATCAAACTAGACAAGGCGGAGACACTTTTGTGATTGGCTACTCGTTTACTCAGACATGAGCAGCTGCACCCTGACTACATCGATCGAAGATGCTTCAGCAAACCTGACGGCACAATGCCCACCCCTCAACACTAGGGGGAGTCTGCACCTCAACACATCCACAGCGTTACCAGAAATTGGGCAGTTTTGGTTCTAAATTTGCGGATAAAAGTGGCTTTGGGCGAGTGTGCATAATTCTGGTGATTCTGTGGTCGGTTCGGCGGTTTTCATCTTCTCATGAACATCTAGTAGTGGTCTAAGTTAGGCTGGGTGGCTGTTGGAGTTCCACTAAGCTTCTATGAACTGGAGTTCCATGAACGCACCATGCCGCGTGTGGGAGGAGCTACCAGCTAATGTTTTTAGCCTGATAGCCACATGGAGCGGTTGCCTGTGCTCATCTCAGTAACAATGCATGGATGCACAATGCACACGGGGTGTTAAAAGATCAGGTTTATTTATTTTGAATAGTTTCACATGATAACAATGTTTCCATGTTTGAGTTCATGAGATCATCCCAGAGAGTCTCTGCTTCAGCTCCTGCAGTGAAACTACGTCTTAAATTACGTTTAAATCAGAGCGCACAGCGCAAGAGTGTGTGTGTGAGCGCAAGTTAAGGGTCTGTTGCCCTGTCCCCCGAAAAAGTAATAGTAAAAAAAGGTTTCCTCCAAAGTACAGAGCCTGGTTCTTTTAACCCGCTCTGGAAGCGTCCGAACGGGGAAGTGAACCCAAATCAAACCCCGGATCTCTACTGCTTTTTCCGACCACGGTCAGAAACGTCATCGCAGGAAAGGTTCAACATTTTCCCCGAGAGGGAAAAATAAAATCAGAGGACCTGATTTTAATCATTGTCTCAATGAAAATAGAAAAATATCATAAGGTTCAGGAGGCACGAGCAGGCTTGTTCCGCTTTGCGCAGCTGCCTGGTCTGACTCTGTCGGTCCGCCAGCTCGCCTCCTGCCAGCCGACATAAGGCACAATGTGAGCTCTGAGTGAATGGCGTAAGAATGAGGAGTGTTGCAACGGGGGACTTCAAGATGTGGACGACCGGAGCTCCTCTGTGGTTTGGTCCACACGAACCCTCAAACTACAAAAACAGAGTCGTAGATGTTTGCATCTTCTGCAGCAGACAGATGGTTTGTCTCTATTTGATCTCTAATGTAAGCAAAGCAGATATCGCTGAAATATGTCATCTCTCTGACTGGAACACCGCTGAGCGGGTATCCAGGAATATGAATCGATTTCCAGGGATGAGCCAATGAGCGTTTAGATCCCGCCCACTTTCACTGATTGACAGACAGACTCAGTCTACTGAAAAAGTTCTTAATGAAATAAATACGCCATTGTGAAAAACAGCAACATGAAATAAAAACAAAGCTACTTTGGAATATATTGATTTTGAAATCCAAGCTTCTGAAAAAGACGTAGATTTATAATAATATTCAACATGATTAAAAATGAATATTTTAAA
This sequence comes from Oryzias latipes, assembly GCF_053564925.1. Lineage (NCBI taxonomy): Eukaryota > Metazoa > Chordata > Actinopteri > Beloniformes > Adrianichthyidae > Oryzias > Oryzias latipes. Next base: position 34,605,186 of record NC_136246.1, read on the forward strand.
ACGCTGTTTTAAAATAATGAACAGGTTTTTAAAGCAAAATGAAAAATATTGAATGATATAATGGCTAATTTAAAATCTGTGTGCAGGTTTTTCACTAAATCATGATCTTTTTATATATTTATGAGAGATTCATTGGTTGATTGTGTATTTGCATGAGGTCATATTTATTGAATTAAATATGTATTTATTTAATTATGAACAGTATAGGACTCCATAAAAAGACTCCCAGGCTTTGTCTGTTAAATGTGGTTTTCTTTTATTTTGAAGTTGAAGGCTCTTCTTCACTTCCTGCATTGTAACCCTTGTTCTATCCTAGGCACGTTAACATTGGGAGTGGGGTCATCTAGACCCACTAGACAGTGCTCTGAACCTTTTTTCTTCAATGATTTGTGATCTTCACTGGTGTCCATGGATTACATGAAATCTTTCCACCTTTATCCACCTTTGTCATGGTAGGGGGAACACCTCAATGTAAGGGGGGGTCATAAGATAGCACAAGGGTTACAGTTAAGATTTTTGATGTTTGGTTTTGGTTTTCTGGAGCATCAGCTCAGAGTTCGGGTTCATCAGGTGGATTTCCAGTTTGAACCTTTGTAAGGGTTCTGTGGTTCTGGGTTCTGTGGTTCTGGGTTCTGTGGTTCTGGGTTCTGTCACCAGTGTGAGGGTCATCAGGATTCTCAGCTGTCTTTCAGTTTCTTTATTAAATGGGTGAATTTCTCCTGCATTCTGGGTCCCACACCACCAGTTCCTGACTAAATCGGAGCTTCTTTGGATCGACTTCTGCTTTTTCGTCTTGTTCTCAGATTCTTTTATGAACTTTGACTCTTGAAACATTAAAAAACATTCATTTTATGTTCTTTCTTGTCGGTGTTAATACTTTTCCATCTGAAATCTTTGATCAGGAATTGATTTTTGGAAACTTTTACTCCATGAATGACATGATTCTTCTGAAGAATCCAGAAACTTCTGTGTCTTCCTCTTTCTTCTTGAACTTTCCTCTTTTACTTTTATATGTTACAGAAACATTTGTTTTATCTTAATCACTCTTTTTTTTAGAGCTTTAGAGAGACGGTTTAAGGCTCTTTTTTTTTAGGCTCACATCCTCCCTGAAGACTTTCACAAATTCCTACAGATCACAACATTGGATTCAAAACATCTTGAGGCCAAAGTGGGACGTAGAAACGTCACAGCCTGACATTTCAGACTGATCCCGCTGGATGGGTTTGACACTTCCTGGGGGTCCAGCGAGACGAGGACTTTCCAATCAGCTGTTGGGTCCTGCAGCTGAAGAAAAAACCTTCTGCAGTTAAACGAGGGACGACCTGAACCAAAGTCTTGAGGAAAACTGGAGCTGCAGCAGAAATCTCTAAAGCCATGGAAGCTTCCAGGAGCAACAGCCGCCTGTCGTCCTCCACACCGCTGAAAAGCTGAGAGCAAAGTGACTTCTGAGCTCATCCCAGACACCGTCTGCTTCCAGAGAACGCTCTGGAGTGGAGGCAGCATGTGTAGACGGCCTGAAGGCCTGAAAGCATCCAGAGCTGGAAGATGTTGCTGTTTCCTGATCCCACTGAAAAGTGGACCTTTAAAAAGACGAGAAAAGAATCTCCGAAACGAGAAACTTTCTAGAAATCCTACTCTTTGACTGTTTGATCAGACGCCTGTGAAAATAGTCCCAGAGGAAGAGATTCTCAGATCAAGTCCAGGTCAAAGTTTGGAATATTTATGAGAAGCTCCAACGTTGGAGAGAAGGAAAAATAAATGTCTTCTGTCGAAGAAGAAGAACTTGAAAAACTGTTTCTTGGAAAATATTTACCCATTTATTTTTTAAACACCATAATAATAAACTACTTGTGTCCTGTTTGGTGTAATGAATGACAGACTTTTGTGTAACATTGCTGAAATCAGTAATACTCTGTCTTTGACAAACAATGACAGTTTTCATTTGGAAATATCTGTAAAATTTGGTTTAAACAACAGTGAACATGAACAGCAGCCATTTTTTAGAACAAAATTGCTGTAAACAGGATCAAAAATGAATAAGTCAATTAGCTGGCAGGCACATTGGTATTAACTTATGAAAAACAAACATAGCCATTGCTTGATTTAAACAAATAGATGTGAATCAGATATAAATTCTGTGAACAAATTCTAGTGTCTTTGTTAAAATAAATGACAAATGTGGTGGAAACAAAAATAAAATTCTCCCAGAAAAATAAAATCAAGTAGCGACAAACTTTATTTAAGACATAAACTGCTTTCAAAATAAATGACCCGGGATAAAATACATGAAGAACTTAAAGTGCATCCAAAAGTAAACATCTTTGTGAACAATGTGATGTGTGTATAAATGTTCATGTGTTTCTGGAGAACCACAGGCTTTTTAGCGTCAAGCTGCTCGTCCACCGTTGAGGAGAAGGGGGGTCTGAGGTCAGGGATGCCTCTCTTCCCTTTCCATCTCAACCATAGCTCTGGTCTGGGCGTTCAGTGCAGGGATCTTTTTCTTCAGTATTTCTGAGAGGGAATGTCGAAGCGTGGCTCTACTGCATTCAATAAAAACCCAAATCCCTCGTTCTCCACCGCTGCAGGGACGGGGACACCGTTTTCCGTTTGTTATTGCCGCTGCTCTGTCTCGCAAAAGACGGCGGTAGCTTCGTCTGGAAAAAGGTATCCTGTGTCGACTTCAGGCCAGCAGCAGCCACGGCTTTCTCACACAACTCTGTTGATGCAGCTTCAATGCTGCCGGCGAGTCTTTTAAGTTGCAGCTCTGGCTTCTCCTTGTTTTTCCCCCCCGCCATCTTTGTTTGAATGTGTTTTCTTCTTCATCTGTCCGCAACAGCCAATCTCACAACGAGCGCCCCCTATCGACCCTCCAAAGAATTGTCTTACCAAAGGATGGTTAATATAACGTTTTACAGGGTCTTTAAATGTAAATAAAAGCTCGGTTCTTGATGAAGACGCATCGAGAATCAATCGCGGGACTAAATATCGCGATATATCGCCATATCGATATTTTGGCACACCCCTACTGAAGAGTATGAAAAAGCTCGGATGAAATATGGAAACATTTGTAGCAGCAAAGGTGAAAAACAAATGTTTTTGAGACCAGATGAAGGTTAAACGAAACCAAAGAGGACAAATGAAGGAAACAAGAAGATAGAAACCCTGACCATTTTCCTGAGATTGTGTCAAACATCAAACTCCTGAGTTTGGACGTTTAGAAAGGAGCTGCTAAAGGGGAGGAACCTCCAAACTGACGCTCTTCAGCTGATCTTCCTCTGCAGAAGAAGAAACTTTTAAATGTGAAGAACTTGGCGGCGTCTCGGAGCGGATCTGCTGCTTCCACAGACCAGGACAATGACGAGTGTTGGGATCTAAAAATGGCCCGGCTTTAAATCCACACGTATGCCTCGGTGAAGGAGGAGAAAAAACACAAAGATGTAATTACATGGAAGTCTCTGCGCCTAATGCCGGATTGATTCGTAACTGCAGGACATCCTTGAGCCAGATCTTTAAAAATGAAGGAGGGAGGGGAGCGGCGGCGCCTTGAGAGGCTTTAAAAATGCAGGAATAATTACACATACACTAGACTAATTAAGCAGCGCTGAACTCTGCGGCCTCATTCTTCCCTCGCACTGATCACGCCGCTCGTTTTTCACCGCAGTCTTCCGCCGTAAACGGACGGACGGCGTCCAGCGGACGCCAGACCTCAGGAAAAACGAGCAAATTAAACAGGAAGAGAGTCTGGTTACTATTTCAAAGTCGTCATTTTAATTGTGTTGGAGGGGAGGAGGACTGTCTGAAAGAAACATGGGCTTCTTTATAATTCAATGGCTGTAATTCATATCTGCAGAGCCAGGACCGGAGCGGCCCGGTCGACCCGAGACATGCCAGAAATAGTTCCAACGTGTCCATCCTCGCAGCAGGTAGGGTTCTGAGGAAACGTTTGGACCGCGTTCCTCCTGCAGGTTCTGATGAAACGTTTGGACCGCGTTCCTCCTGCAGGTTCTGAGGAAACGTTTGGACCGCGTTCCTGCAGGAGGAACGCGGTCCAAACGTTTCCTCAGAACCTGCAGGAAGAACGCGTCTGTGGGGTTTGTGGGGTCTGTCCATGTTTTCGTACGTCTCTGCTTTTCAATGGTCTTTTTTTCTGCGATGGCCACACATTTGGAAGGCTGGGAACCCATGACCCATGTCAGGCCGATCGTTGATACTTGGGACTGATTTGCTTTGGCAATTACAGTAAAAATACTCAAATTTCAGTGGGTTGTGTGGATCGCATCCACCAGACGCTGACAGGCTCCACCCCCAGAGGTCTTGGTTCCTGTGCCTGAGGTCTCCGTCTGGTTTCCTTGTTCAGCTAAGGTCCAGGGGTCCGGACCTCGCTGGTCTGGACCTCGTCTATAGTCTGGTTTCATCACTCTGTTCTTCCAAAACGGTTTTAGAGGATGAAGTAACGGACATACGATGAAAACGCCACCCAAATCCCATGAAGGATAGGATTCACAGAAAATCAGAAGATATCATTCCAAAGGTGTTTGTTTCTACGTAAGTCAGTTCTGCTGCAAACAGACATTTCTTCTTCTGCACCTGAAGCCCTGATGAAGCAGAAACGCTTCAGGATCTTCAGACTGTGGATAATTGTGGAGAAGCTCAGCAGGACCCACCGGCCTCCGTTTGATCAGCCCGTCTCCACCGGCATTAACACCGCTGACAGGCTGACGGCGCTCCCCGGAGGCGGCGCGCTGACAGAGCCCCGCCGCTAATCCGGCGTTAGAAAGGTAGCCTCTCCCAGCTGGAGTAAATACCTGTTCACACCTCTCAGATAAGCAGCCCAGCAGCTCAGCTTTGCAGACGCCTCCACCACTTTGCCTGTAATGAACTCCATCTTCCAGAAGCTGCAGACATAGCGCCGCAGGAGGATTCAGGCGGATCCAAACCAGCAACAGCTCACACGAAAGCCCTCCACTTCTCATTCAGGACTTCAGTTTTCAGCTCCACCCTGTGATGGACTTGACCCTCTTGAAGGTGGATCCTCAGCATCCGGTGTGAGAGAAGATCCGCCTGCATCGCTGCTGGTGAGGTCTGGACTCCTTCTGTTCGTCTGGACTCCTTCTGTTCTGCTCACAGAAACCCTGAAGGGAGTTTTCCAAACACATCGTTCCAGTGTCACCTCTGAAGAGTTCTTCTGTTTCTGCCATGATGAGCACAGCAAAAGCAAACTGTCAGATGTTTTTGCTTTAGTTCTTCAGGAAAAGTTCAGTTCAAATCTGGACTTTTGGGTCACGGTTTTGTTTCAGTTCCACATACTTGTGTTTCACAAAACGACAACCAAAGGTAAAATCTTTGGTTGTCGTTTGGTTGTCGAAAGTAAGACACTTTGAGTCACTAAACCTGCTGTCAACATCCATCCGGTCTCTTCTGGGGTCACGGGGCTGCTGGAGCCTATCCTGCGACTCCCTGAACAGGTCACTGGGGCCAGCCTGCTGTAGTGATGAAATAGTAAATACTAACTCTTTACATTTAGCACCATTGTTTGACTCTTTCCACATCTGCAGCACAGATGCAGCCGTTCACTTTCTCTACCATCTGGTTCAATGCTGGAGCTTACGGTTCCGTTTTTGATGGAGAATTGTGGGACTCATGGTGGAGACCGTCCTAAAAAGGCCAGTCAGGTCTGTGGTTCGAGTCCCTCGTTCTGTCAGAAGAGCTGACTGGAGGAGGTGCAGTCATGTGACAACAGCAGGATTTCACTGATGAGGAGTTTCTGCTCCTCAGAAAAAAGGCTCTTCTGTCATGTAATTAGCTCCAACAGAAGTTCCAGCGCCGTGAGCCTCTGAGGAAGAAATCTGAAAACTAACCAAAGCCCCTGAAGGTGTGACCGCCCCAGAAATCCCTCCTTGCCATTCAGGTGGGGGCAGATGGATCGTGAGGTGGGATGACAGAAGCCCGTGGTCCAATCAGGAGCTGCTCCAAGCGCCAGGTCTGTTCCAGAGATCCACGAGGACGACAGGGACCCCACAGGTAATTAACCAGGTCCAATTAGAGAGGCTCCAAACGGGTCAGCAGGCCGCAGAGGGGCGGAGTCTGAAGAAAGAGCCCACTCAGCAGTCCAGCCAGTTTGGTAGAAACAGGAACTCGTGAAGGGAAAATTCTCAATCCTCCTTCAAACCTCAATCTGACTGACTTTGGAGTGAATCTGTAGTGAAAACAGATTCAAACAGGAAAGTAACATGAATATGTTTAGAAGCAGACGTTTGCTGAAACGTAAATGGAGAAGCGTTTCCTGAGAAAGGAGTTGGCTTCTTAGAAACCAAACGGCGTGTGACGTCTCTCTCCCTGAGTTTCTGTCCTCAAACGTGTCGGTGTGACAGCGACGTTGTCCTGTGGAGTAAAACTTTATTACAAAGTGCTCTTAGAACAGACTCCGCCCCCATGAAGTCTGTCCTAAATCACGCTGCAGCCTGGCGGTCGGGGGACGCCGGCCGTGTGTGAAGCAGCGACTCTTCGTCATGAGAAGCTGATGGTCATCAAACAGGTGAGCACACAGAGTTCATCACTTCTGTTGAAAATGGAAATGGGTTATTTATGAGATGTTGGTCGCGCTCGCACAGCCATACATCTCCCCCCACCACAGCCCTCGTGTATTATTTTGGTTATTTGACAGATCGCCCATGCCGCAAATCTTTAGCAGCAGCCCATTAGTGATCCTCCGCCGCCTCTGGCGTGACAGGTGTTATTTCCCTGCAGCAGGACGGAGGATTTATGAGGGAAACCTGCTGGACTACCTGCAGAATCCACCCAGGAGGCTGGTCAGAGCTCCCGTGAACGTCCCCTAAAAGCACGTTTACCACAGTGATGGGGGGCAGCAAATGAAAGCTGTCACTCCACAGATTCATGCTGACAGCCCAACACCCCCACGAACAAGAGGAGGGGGTTCAAGCCAGGCTGAAGAACCACTCTAACCGGAATGGTTCTGTTTTCTTCATCAGATAAAGCTTCAACCAATCAGAAGGGCCGTAATTCTGCTCTTGATCCTGTTCACACCAAGTCATTCAGTCCAACAGGTTTGATGTTCTGACAAGTCCTACCATTCACTGTAAAAGAGAGATTGACTGAGTGGCCCCTCCCCCCTGGCGTTCCAAACAGGAAGTGACATCTGTAGAGAAATAAGAGGCTGTTCCTCAGTCATTCTATTGGTCAGAAGATCCGTTCTGGACCTGAAACCTTCTTTAACATCTTGATAATACATTTTAATTGTCATATTTTATTCTGTAGACATTCAAGTCAAACTGACCAATCAGATGCCTCAATAAAAGTAGGTGGAGCCTGCTGGTCCCCACATCCAACATTCAAAGCATTTGATTGACAGATTTCATTTAGCCTGTTTTCAAGTGATAGGGGTGTGGCCTTCCAGCAAGCTCCTGGTTGGTGAGAGTGGTTGCTATAGAAACGATGACGCAGACCAGCTCGGACCAATCGCTGCGTATCTTATCTGTATGGCAATAAATGGCGACTGAATTGACTTCATTCAGTTGGAGCCGGGATAAACCATTTTGAATGGATGACATCACTCTCTCTCCGTCCAGGTCTGATACAGTCTATGGCTCCTCCTCCATCGTGGTCCTCGCCGGCCCGCCTCTCCCTGTGGAGGGTTTTCCTTCGGTGGCCGGATCTCTTGGAGTCTCTCTACCTCATCAATAAAGAATAATCCTTCAGATTATCTTCTGTTAATCCAGAACTGAGGAAAGTTGGATCAAAACCACAGTTAAGTGAACTGAGAACAGACATTTTTGGGATTTTGCTTTGAAAAGTCTCATTTTAGGAGTTTTGATGGTAAAAACCAACGTGACCGTTTAGCGGTTCCGACCCGCTCCTCTCTGGCCACACCTCCTCCTCCTGACCCACACTGGGAGCTGCCTGCACCTCCTTCATCTTCATCACCGTCATCTCCTCGTGGCGTCGTCTGTGCTCCAAGTGGAGGGTCGGTTTCTGACGTGTCGTTTGAGGAGCAGCTGAAGCGGGCGGAGCTTCACCTGCAGCGAGGTCTCGTGTTTGTCTCACCACGGGCCGCTGCATCGAGCGGCGGTCCAGCAGAGCGTCATGAATCTTTCAGGAAGACGCACCAGCTGAAGGCAGCTCCAGCCTGTCAGTCCTGAAGCAGGGCGTAATTATTTACCAAAGAAATGAGCTTCTCAGTTTTCCTTTTCTTTTATCCTAAATCTGAGCTAAAATCATAAAAGCTCCACAGTTAGGAACAAGATGTTTTCTGCAGATTTACTCACTTCAAAAACAAGCCCCCTCAAAAAGAGGTGGGGGCTTTCTTTTGAAGAAGGGTGTTCCTCATGCGTGTCCACGCAGCGTTCTCACCGGTTTAAATGGCGCCTCTTCCTCATGATGTAACTGTGTGAAAGTGTTGAACTGAGCTGGGAGGACTTCCCTGATTTCCATGTCAGATCATCTCAAAGCTGCCTTTCCACTGCTTCCAAGATCAAAGGATACGCCCCCCCGTCTCCGTATCAGCTGATCGGCGCCGACCTCAGGGTTCTCAAAGCTCAACCGCCTCATGTTGGCAAGTTCACTAAAGGAGCGGGAAAGCAGAGCTAATTACAGCATCAGGAAGTCTGACCTCACTGAAAGCTCCTCCGGCTCCGTGTTTGACAAAAGGGTGACGGCTGACGAGCTTCCTGGATCTCCTTCACGCCTGCTGGTCGTCTTTGATTGTTTGTGCTGCCTTGGGCTCGACACAGATCTGCACAGAGACGAGCGTCGCTGATGCTCGTGCACGCTCACTTCAAAGCAGGAACAAAACACTTGATGTTTCCTCCTAATTCCAGCTGCAGGAGCAGCTTCTGCAGAAAAGCTTTGGTTCTGCATTCGCTCCAAACACCAGCAGGAAACCCGACTGCTGGGGTGACGCCACGCTGTAATCCACTACACATGTACTTCTTTGTCAAAGGTGATCTGTTACTAACAGGATTACTGCCTCACAACTGTAATCATGACTGTTAGTGTTTATAAAACCTGCAGAGGAAGAGTGAGACGTACTGAATGTTTCAGGGGTGTAAAGGTGACTGATGATGATCATCCAACCACTGGAGGTTCCTCAGCTTTACTCAGTCCAAATGAAATGATCTGAGCGCCTCAGACTGAAACCAGCGCTGCAGACGACGGGCACACCCCGCCTACACACTGATGAGTTTACCGTGCTCGGAATGTGATGCACATGGGTGCAAAGGTCATGGGAACAGCTGCTCCTCTCTGGGTCAGTAAGCTGATTCACGCTGAGGTGTCGCTGGCGACATCTCCGGTGTTCAAGGGTTAAACTGGAAAGAACTGGCTTCAACCAAGATACTGACCTCACTGGAAAGACATCCACCAATCACAACACAGAAACACACACTGCTGGTAGTCCTCTAAATCCAACATTGTTGACATTCAGAATTCAATTCAACATGATTTTAATTCTGTTCAATTGTGGTTACAATCCAATAAACTTCTACTCAACAAATCTAAATCCTATTTTATGTTGTTTCAAAAAAGACTATGTCCTGTAGCTGCAAGTGAAATACATTTAACTTACCTGGACATGTCAATTATTTCAGTAGCAGAAAAATTCAAATATCTTGGTTTGTGGCTTGACTCCTCTCTCTCTTTTAGTGCTCATATACAGTCCATTGTCCACAAAATTTCGTATCGTTTAAAACTACTTTATCTATCAATCAATTGTTTTATTCTCTCAGTCAGGAAGAAAATCATCTCACAACTGATTATCCCGACTTTAGATTATGGTGACATCATTTATCAAAACACTACTCTCACTAACCTCCGACCACTGAACGTTATTTATAACAGTTTGTGTCGGTTTATTCTTCGTTGTCCATTTAGAACTCACCACTGTCTTATGTTTCAGCAACTGTCCTGGCTTCCCCTATCCTCTCGACGTCAATTTCACTGGCTATTGTTCATTTTCAAATGTATTAACCTTAGCTATCCAGACTATCTCAAACAATATTTAACTCCTTTTCAGTCTTCTTATAATTTACGTCATGCAGATCAAATTTTTTTTGCTGTTCCAAGAGTTAAAAAACAAATTGGAAAATATTCATTTAATTATAAGGCTCCCTCCGACTGGAACAATCTTCCTCCATCCATTCGCTCTTTAACCTCATTCTTTGCATTTAAAAATGCCTGTTTAGTTCATCTTCAACACTCATGTAACTGTTTTTGATTTAATTTGATTTCTTTTCTGCCTTTTATTTATTATTTTATTTCCTTACCTTAAATTAATTATTAATTACTAGTAGGTGCATTAAATGCCTATGTTTGTGTGTGTGTGTGTGGGTGTGTGCCTGTTTGTTGTCTTGTAAATTTTAAGTTCTTTTTGTCTTGTTTTGATATATGTAAAACTCAGCTGTATCTGTCGGTTATTTATTTATTTGCTTGTTTTGTTGTATTTTGAGGACCCCCTTGAAAACGAGATGACACATCTCAAGGGGCTTATCCTCTAAACAAATAAATTGAAATTGAAATTGGTACACGCCCCCTACCTTCATGGGAAACAGCTGAGTTCTAAAATAATCCTGTCCGTTCTCCTTTAAATTGTTCCGGATCAGCTGTTCACCACCAGGCCACATTTATGTTTTTACTTCAGAGTAAGTTTTCTGACCAATCAGCGTTTACTTTAGCCCCGCCCATTCCCACCAGATGAATGTGCATTTAGGAACAGGCCAGTTCCAAGAGACACTTCAGAGCATCGGGCTGAAGGGGGCGCTGTGATGGAAAAGGCTGGACGGAGAGCAGAGCTTTGAGGGTTAATCTGAGTGAAGGGACCGTCTGCGTCTCCCAAACAAGACCATGCTCTTTATTATCACGTCCACCGTTTAGAAGTTGACTGACTTCACGTCGCAACTCTGAAGCCTGATCGGACCTTTGTGCTGTTGCCATGGCAACACCCTGAGACGGATGAGGTCCCTGATGCTTCTTTCCATTCATGGGTCAAACTTTGTTTGGGTTTCCTCTGCGGCTCCCTAGATGTTTTTGCTGATGTGTGTCCAGAAAGCCTCGGCGAGCTCCAGACCTGCGGCGTGACGAAGGTTTCCTGATTAATGTCCAACAATTAAGGAAGGTTTGCTAAAGCTCACAGACACGCGGAAGGCTTCTCCGTGGCAGAGACCAACAAAGCCGCTGTCCTCCGAGGCTCCGGATCAGCAGCCATCTGGACGGGAGTTTGGCTGCAGAACTGGCATTCCTGAGTTGATATGAAACTGAGGGGGGAGCGTGTGATCTGAGCGAGTCGGGTCCTCAGAGTCCCACAACAACAAGCTTCCTTCTTAAGGAATACTCAAAGTGGCAGCGGCGAGGAAGAAAAGACTTTTTAGATCCACCACACGCCTCACCGCAGCGTTTGATTTTCTTTCTACATCGTTTATCAACTGTTTGGATTCTGACTCACAGAAAAATGTTACACAAAGACTGAAAACTGACCAACAAACTTTGTTCTTAAACCATTCTGATAAAACAGACTCGTGCTGCGTCCAAACAATCACAAGAACTGAACCAAAGTCTCCGACTTTGACGCTCCTGCAGAACAGAGGAGAACCTTCACAGGAACCAGCGACCAAAATGAGTCCAAGAACACGAGGAGGACTCACCCTGGAGGAAGCGAAAGAAGATGGAAAGAAGGTCAGACCTCGCTGGACTGGGTTCAGGTCAAAGGTCATGATCCAACTGTCAGAACGGGACAAACCTGGATCCATGAGAGAGTTCACGGATGAAGGAATAAGAACACAGAGGAACATCTGGTTGATCCACCACTGATGTTCTGATGAGACACGAGGGACTCTGTGGAAAGAGACTCTAACACTGTCATGCATGGCGGTGGGAGTGTCATGCTGATCCAGACAGTTTTCTGTGGATCCAAAGCAGGATAGTGACGTGATGGTTTGGAACATTTCTCTCTATTGGCTGATGTCACCATTCTAACTCCAGAACATTCTGCTCCATTGACTTCTATTATAAATCCATCCTAAACTGTTGTGGTGTCAGAAGCAAAGGGAATCCTAAACAGCTGGATCCGTCTGAAATAGTCCAATCCCCTCATTATCTCAGGTTAGTTAAGGGATCATGAAGTTCACCTTCTGCCTGTTTTCCACTTCTCTGTGACTCTTCAGCTGCTGCTCTGATCTGTGCTGCAGGCCAGCAAAGCTCCTGTTTTCGTCCGGTTTCCATAAACCGTGTCTGAGAAATTCTGCACGTGGATTTGTGAGAGCTCATCAGACGTGTGGAGGATGCCGAGGCGCCGCAACAGTCGCCGTCTGACTCCCGGCGGTCGAGTGGAAGCAAATATCTATCAGCCACCAGTGGCAGCTGGCTGTAAATCAGCGTGTGGTGCAAACGTATTTCTCTGCTCTCCCTGCAGCCTGAGAGGAGGAGAAAGACGCAGGCCTGCTTTAATGTACGAGCGTTTGTGAGGAGGAGATCCAAGACGACTCCAAACTGTCAAATGACCCGCATCAGTGAGAAAAAATGAGAACAAACGGCCAGGTAAATACGCTGAAAAGAGGAAATCCAGGACTGGTAGATCTTCTGCAGAGAGAGACGCTGCTCAGGTGTGACAGACGACGGGCGAGACAAATGAGCCGATGGAGAGGAGGGACACGCCGGGAGGAGGGACACGCCTGGAGGAGGAGAGGAGGGACACGCCGGGAGGAGGAGAGGAGGGACACGCTGGGGAGGAGGACAGGAGGGACACGCCGGGAGGAGGAGAGGAGGGACACGCTGGGGAGGAGGACAGGAGGGACACGCTGGGGAGGAGATGGAGGAGGGACACGCCTGGAGGAGGAGAGAAGGGACACGCCGGGAGGAGGAGAGGAGGGACGCGCCGGGAGGAGGAGAGAAGGGACACGCCGGGAGGAGGAGAGGAGGGACACGCCGGGGTGGGGGGGGGGGGGGGGACACGCCGGGAGGAGGACAGGAGGGACACGCCTGGAGGAGGACGGGGAGGGACACGCCGGGAGGAGGACGACTTCTCCTTACGTCTGGTAAAACCGGTTTCATCAGTTCTGATGACGTCATGAGGACCTCCCAAACCAGCCGCTCAGGTTTTTATCTCCCATCATGCATTGCAGAGCAGGTTGAACATTTACAGACTCCTGCAGAAGGTCCTCTGACTTCTGTCTGGATTCATGTCATAGTTTTACCAAAGTGCTTCCAGTCAGTCAGAAGTTCACTTTTCTCCCAAAAAGGAGGAAGAATGAAGAGAAGTGGTCATTTCTGTTTCTGTTTGTGGTTTTTCTGCATTAGCAGCTGCTAATCGAGCATTTATAACATTTCAGTTCATTTCATTGATTTTCAATAGAAACCAGAAAACGGGAATCAAACGCGTCCACAGAGCGGCCGTCCACCTTAAACTGAACATGCTGGACACACACCCACATCAACACACACTGCTCCAGGAATTCCTGAAATGTTAAAGGTTAGATTCTGTGTCTGATTCTGGAATAACTGTTGTCGCTGAGCAGAGATTGACCACCACCACAGCTGACTGCCACAAGCCCTTCAGCAAGGCATTGAATCTGTGTGAGGAAGGGATCAAACACGTCCCGGTCAGCGAGGAAGTGACAGTCAGGAAAAGAGTTTCCAGCTTTCAGCCTTTCATTCCAAAGTGCAGCGTCTTCAGGACTTCCTGGTCTCGCCTCGCCGCCGCCGCTCACCTGTGCTGACGGTTAAACGCTGCCGTTAGCTTAGTGATTACAGCAGGAGGGGGAATCGGTTTCCTGTGAAGCTTTCCTCCGTGGGCAGTTAAAAGACGATTACCCAAACCTCCACGCTCCGCCGCCGAGGAAAGTTAGTCAAATGTTCAGCAGACTGGGATGAAAGCGTCTGAGTGATGGACCTTCTCGTCATTTTAATGAGCCACGCTCTGCTGTGAGACACAGGAAGAGAAATGGAAGAGCATTAAAGAAGACTTGGATGTTTAAACCACTCGCATTCATTAAAACAAACAGCTTTGGCGTAAAAACTCCATAGCTGGACGGAGAACAAAACTCCAAGTTTGGGTTTCTTCCTGTGGAAAAGTTTGAAGGAAGATGTGACGGATCGGTTAACCGCCACGTCGTCTTCAGAGAGCAGCAAACGGTGGATGACCTCACAGACTCTGACCGTGTGGATCTCGGTGAAGGCCGGTTCCTTTGGGTCTTGTGGTGAGGAAGAGACGAGCTGTCACCTTTCTTCTGATCTAAATAGTTCTGACCCGGTTGGTCCGGAGCAGCAGCTTGTTTGGTGAGGGAGGCTGCAGCTGCAGCCGCTCCAACTAGAGCTTGATGCTCATGGCGTTGGGTCCTAGTTTTAGTCTTTGGCATGGCGTGACCGGGACCTCAAACCCTGGACTCTCCAGTTTAAGGTGGACTCTACACCTACCCTCTGGTCAGGTGATGGTTAAATCTATAAACGGGACGATGATGAAAGAAAAAAACCAAAGTTTCCTTCCTACATTTCAGTTCATGTTTAAAGTTTTTCTGATGAAACAGCAAAACCGCCTCTGCCCCCGCTGCTGAAACCCCCCCACGGCTGCCACTGCTCCTCCGTGGCGTCTGCGGCGGCGTGGGCTCGCCTCTCCTCCTCATTAGGAGCAGGAGGAGAAGCTGCTCCGTCTCTGCAGCGTGGAGGTGGAATTACTGCATCTCCTCTGGGTCCTTTTATGGATCTCAGCCTCTCCTGTGGTGGGGGGGGGGGGGGGGGGGTATTAATCCGATTCATAAATAATGAGGGATGGCAGTGAGGCCCCTGGGTGCGGGGGCCACTGCTTCTTCAGGGTGGTGGGGGCTAAAGCAGAGAGAGCGGTTTATCCACAGCAGCAGCAGAGACCAGCGTCAGGCTGATCCTCCATCGCATGTTTCTGCTAACAATGACGGCGAGGAAACGGCGAGGGCGTGTCACCGCTGACCTGCAGGATTATTCACAGCTAACAATCAGATGCTTGATGGAGAAGCGTCCGTCAGTGGAGGATCCGCCATGAACAGATGACGAAAGGGGGAGGAGTCACATCTGGATGATGGAGCAACAACTAAACTCTGAGATGCAGGAAACTCCCCAGGAACATGTCTGTGGACAAACCTGGAAGACACAGGGCATGCCCCCCCCCCCCCCCCCCCCCCCTGAATCTGAAGGAGATGAAGAACCACGTGATCTAGAGCAGAATCCACTAAGATCCATGAGCACTGGAATATTCCGTGTGAACCTGTCAGCCCATGAACTCATCTTCCTTCATGTCTGTTTAAAGATCTTTTGGAACGGAGTCGAGTCTTTTCGTTCCACTTTCAGGCTGCTGAGGATGCCGCTCCACTCTGTACGACACGCCGCTGACAGTCAGGCTGCAGTCCCAACCAGGATCGGGCTGGGAAACAAATCCATTACTTCCTGTCTTGAGGCCTGTTGTGGCTCCGCCCCATTGCTCCTTTCTCAGCCCTGGTCTGCTTTCACACTGCGCCCTTGAGGGCTGAGCGCCTGTGGACAGGATGCAGTAACAACAGCTGTCCTAACGGGGGCAGTATTGACACACAGGGGCTCCGACCAGGAAGGGAAAACCGTCATGAATCAGTGTGACTTTCTGAAATGTTGTTCTTCCTGCGTCTTTGCTCCGCCCCACCTCACGGCGTTTTCCCTCCGTCCTTTAGGTCCATGGCTTTTGTTTCCGTCTCATCTTCACTCAAACTCCTGTCCATTTCCTCTCAGGTCTTGGAAATCATTAGACAGGTCGGCTTTGTTCCCACCCCCGTGTCTCCTCAAAGCGCCATTCGCCGCCACGCCCCCCTCCCCGCCTTTGTTTGGCGGCTTGTGTAAGCACATGGAGATTAATTGGGTCTGTCTTTCAGCTTTTCCTGCCACCTTCCTTCCCTCCCTCTCTCAGGAATGCCTCTCATCATCTTTTCATTAGAGCTGCTTCTGCCCTGATCCATTATTTAGCCCCAGTCTCGTCCTTTATTAGCCTGTCGCCGGAGCAAATTCTACAAACTCATTAAAAAACGATTAAAGGCTGATGATTTGCTCTGATAAAGCCGAGCCGGCTTCAGGTTTGCTTCTCTGACTGATCTCCTGACAGGAACATCTGCACGTCGCCTCACGTTCTCCATTTTAATCCGGGACAATCGCACATCAGTCAGGGCTGATGGTCAGTGAAGGCCCGACTCCCCTCACCAACGTTCGATTCCTCCCTGTTCAGTGCTTTTCTTTAGGAGACGGAGGACCGTCAAACGCCGTCTCCATTCAGCCACTTCCTCCTGAAGCGGGGACATGTTTTTATCTGCATTCCTCCTTTATAACGAGCTAAACCTATCCAGGCTTTTCAGGCACATCTACTGTGCTGAAGTGGTTTTTAGGCGTTCATGGTCAGATGAACAGACTCCAGAGAGGTTGTTTCTGCAAACCATGGTCACTGCAGAGACAGAAACATTCAATCAAACATCAGAGAACCAGTCTTTCAGGGGAACAACGCCTGTGAACAGATCCACCAACCCTGGCGTGAACGCACCAATCCATGCGCCCGGTTTGCATCCGCTGCCTCTTTTTCAACGCACTTTATAAAGAAATATCCTTTATTGACTCTGATCCCAAATGTGGATCAGCAAACAAACTATTTATAAACTCGTATCCGAGGGAAACGGACAGAAAAACAGAACATTGGTGCTGATGAGACAGAGACGCTAGAAGGACAGACCGTCTTCTGTTGGGATCAGCTGTGGTGTAACGTCTGTCCCCCTATGTTCCAACTATCTGTTGCTATGGTTACCAACCGGCATCGAGGCCAGAGCTGAAACATGGAACGTAATGTGACCAGAATTTTTCTATTTCAGGTGAAATTTATCCCTTTTTCCTGGACAACCTGCAGCCAATCAGAATGCAGGATTCACCTGGACCATGAGGTAACGGGGTTCAAACTCCTGAGCGTTTTGTCCTTCATGTCTGCCTCTGACCCTACACTCACTTCAACCTGCATGTAGGCATGCACACATGACCTAGCTTAACCACCTCCTGCCAGACCACAGACGGCAGCGTCCTCCCCTTTATAGAATGAGCCTCACTAGATCAGTGGCTCGTGTACATGCAGACCAATCTAGTGTAAATTAGTCCACAGTTTTGTCCGTAACCTGCTTTTTGATTTTTTTCCATCCGTGCAGAACAAGTTAGGACATTTTCCAGATGAAATTTGTGGTTCAGACACTCGTCAGCTTTCCAAGGTGAGTTAGTTGGTGTCTAGTTTGGAGGATTTCTGTCGTTGTTTTCTCCACCTCCTGCAAATGTCACCACAAAATAACAGTTAGCAGTTCTGTGTTCACAACCTCTGTGTCCAAGCAGTGAATGCTGGGACACGAGGTCATGTGACCGCTTTTGAGTGAGCAGATTGGCTGCAGCCAATGTCCACAAACATACGGGAGCAGATGTAGCTTAAAGAAATACGTTTAGAGTGGGGTATTTTTAATCAAATAACTGTTTGAATTATTTAAAAAATAATCCCGACTTTCATAGTATTTTTATCCTTTAGTTTCATATTTTTGCAGACTATTTTACTCACTTTCATCATGTGTTTTACCTTTTTTATGAACATTTGCTCTGCCACCTGCATATTCATAGTTTATATTTTCTCTGCTTTCAGTTTTGGACTCTGTGTCTCCAAAGATGAAGAATGTTTAGGTCAGGGGGGGGCGAACACGCGGCTCTTGGCCAATGAGCATGCGGCTCTTTGTGTCTCATTTTCTATACACTGATCCTCATTTCATAGTTTTTCCCTCTTAAACTACATTCAATGCCGGAAAAAATGACTGAACATTTATGTGCGTGCAGAACGTTACCCTCATGGTCAAAGTGGCTTAATTCAGAAAATAAAGACAAACACAGGATGTTTCTGGAAGAACAGGAAGATTCTTACTTTTTCACTGAACGGAATAGCAAGTCACTTCCTGATCAACACAAATCGTCTCCTTTATTAACAAGTTAAAGCTTTTCAAATGTCCATCATTCCACTTTCCTTCTTTGTGGAGCTCACAGCAGAAGCTGCAGTCCACATGAATAAAGCAGAACGTGACGGAAACTTGACTTTGTGGTTCGAGGACCTGCAGCAGAAACGACCGCAGATCACTTTTCTCATGGATCCTCTAATGCAGAGACTGACTGATGAGATCCCCGCTGGTCACTGATGAGGCAGCGAGAGAACCGGAGATGATTGAGCTGAAATCTCTCTGAATGAAGGTCCTGTTACGTTTTGGAGAACAGAGAAATCCCCGTGTGTCAAAGAGCTGCTCTAAGCTGCTGTGATGTTCTCCTCAATGTCTGCCAGTCCCTGTTATGACCTGGAAACAGGTGATATAAGACATCGGTCCGTTCTGACTGACACTCACATAAAGGAACTGATCAGAGAGGCTACGACTGAATCTGATCTGCAGAGGATCACTAGAAACCAGAGAAATGCCACTGAGATCATCATCCATCACTGCAGGAAGGTGAGAAACTCTGAGATGGAGTTTGGAAAACACACCTGACTGAACCTGCTGGTGAGAATATTTGAATGTTCCATCAATCATCAGTTTTTTCTGACCTCCAGGGTTAACTGTGTTAACTCTGGCTAAGCTGCATAGATGTGTGTATTGAGGGTGGACACTTTCCCTGAAATAAACACAAGTACAATACTTGCTGTTGTGTTGTAGGGAGAGGAGTGTTTTATGGAAAATGATATGGCTCTTGCTGTGAACCCCCCCTCCCCCCTCCTTAGGTGATGCTGGGAGTGATGCCACGTTTAGTTCAAACCCAGGAAATGTAGTGTAAATCAGAAGTCTACTTTAAAATGTATCTATTTTTAAGCTAAATCATTTTATATACATATTATGTCCTGCTGAAGATGCCTCACCGCATCTGTGTAACTTCAATTGAACTGTAGCATTTTCTTGATTATTTTCATACTTAATTATTACTTGATAAGGAAATAAACATGGATTTGACGTAAACTCTTGTTCTTTTGACTAGCTTTGCAATGATGCCTCCTCTCTGGGATTGGACAGTAATGAGAAAGTGACACTCTTCTCTGATTCGGGTCACAAACATTTAGTTTGACTTTTATTCAGGTATAAAGTGACATGTGATCACTTCAAATGCTATAACTTTATTTTAGGACCTACCTGAATGATGTTTATGTTCCTGGAAAGGTCCCTTCACGCCCTTTCCAGTAACATAAACATCAATCTTCACACTTTAGTCACATACTGAATAATCAACAGTTGGGATCATAGTAAATCCTGTTTCTTTCCTTCTGTTTCTCCCTGTTTGGAGAAAGTCTTCCTCCTGTGCTCTTCCTCTAAATAAAGCCAACCAGGATGTTCCATAGGGGGCGCTGCAGCCTCCCGTCTCCTCCCGTTTCAGGTTGTAGACCTGCAGCGGTAAAACTCGGCGGACGCCTCCTTTAAAGAAGCGCCGGCCTCTTCACGGCGGCCTCGGAGAGTCCCGGCTCATGCATAATAGAAGCGCTGGCTGAATTATTGATGCAGATTTTTGCACACAATCTGCAGGGGCCATTATCTGGGTCTGTGATGGATCTCATTTAACTGACAGATCAGATGGATCCAGATCAGATGGATCCACACCCGCGCCACCATCGCCTAGATAATCCCACAACACCACGACCGGCGGAAAGGTTAGGGAATTTTCTCCATATGGATGAGCCCTTTTGTTTTCCTCATGCCGAACGGGAAAATGTCAACTCTCTGGACAGTAGGATACGCCCCCCATCACCCATGCTGAACAGTCCAATGAGCTCAGATCTCCTGGAATCGGCTGAAAGCGCACAAACGAGGCAATCCGCCGCTTTGACACCGGGAACCGAGGCTCATTACCCACAGCGCTTTGGGACGCAATTTCCACGTCAGGAAGAGTTTCCCTCCCATTTCTTTATACAAAATATGAAAGGGGGACGCTGCACCACCCCCCAGCCTCACATCCCCCACCCGCAGGGTTAATCTGTAAAAACACCAACAAACGTACCTGAAAGAGGAAGCTGCTGTTTTCCAAATGATGAAGCCAACACCAACAATCAAATGATGGCATCATTTATCGATCAGCTGATTCTAGAAAACAGGAAAAACTCACCTGAACTGAGATGAGAGGAAGCATCCAACAGCATCCATCAACATCCATCAGCATCCGTCAGCATCTGTCAGCATCCATCAGCATCCGTCAGCATTCATCAGCATGCATCAGCATCCGTCAGCATCCATCAGCATGCGTCAGCATCCATCAGCATCCGTCAGCATCCATCAGCATGCGTCAGCATCCATCAGCATCCGTCAGCATCCATCAGCATGCATCAGCATCCGTCAGCATCCATCAGCATCCGTCAGCATCCACCAGCAAGCGTCAGCATCCATCAGCATCCGTCAGCATCCACCAGCATGCGTCAGCATCCATCAGCATGCATCAGCATCCGTCAGCATCCATCAGCATGCAATAGCATCCATCAGCATGCGTCAGCATCCATCAGCATCCGTCAGCATCCATCAGCATGCATCAGCATCCGTCAGCATCCATCAGCATCCGTCAGCATCCACCAGCAAGCGTCAGCATCCATCAGCATCCGTCAGCATCCACCAGCATGCGTCAGCATCCATCAGCATGCATCAGCATCCGTCAACATCCACCAGCATCCGTCAGCATCCATCAGCATGCATCAGCATCCATCAGCATGCATCAGCATCCGTCAGCATGCATCAGCATCCATCAGCATCCATCAGCATCCATCAGCATGCGTCCGCATCCGTCAGCATCCATCAGCATGCGTCCGCATCCGTCAGCATCCATCAGCATCCACCAGCATCCGTCAGCATGCATCAGAATTCATCAGCATGCATTAGCATGCGTCAGCATCCATCAGCATGCATCAGCATCCGTCAGCATCCATCAGCATCCGTCAGCATCCATCAGCATCCACCAGCATGCGTCAGCATCCACCAGCATGCGTCAGCATGCATCAGCATCCACCAGCATCCGTCAGCATGCATCAGAATTCATCAGCATGCATTAGCATGCATCAGCATCCATCAGCATCCATCAGCATGCATCAGCATCCGTCAGCATGCATCAGCATCCGTCAGCATCCATCAGCATGCATCAGCATCCGTCAGCATCCATCAGCATCCGTCAGCATCCATCAGCATCCATAAGCATCCATCAGCATGCGTCCGCATCCGTCAGCATCTGTCAGCATCCACCAGCATCCGTCAGCATGCATCAGCATCCGTCAGCATCCATCAGCATGCATCAGCATCCATCAGCATCCGTCAGCATCCATCAGCATGCATCAGCATCCATCAGCATCCATCAGCATCCGTCAGCATCCATCAGCATCCGTCAGCATGCATCAGCATCCGTCAACATGCATCAGCATCCGTCAGCATGCATCAACATCCACCAGCATCCGTCAGCATGCATCAGCATCCGTCAGCATCCATCAGCATTCATCAGCATGCATTAGCATGCATCAGCATCCATCAGCATGCATCAGCATCCGTCAGCATCCACCAGCATGCATCAGCATCCATCAGCATCCATCAGCATTCATCAGCATCCGTCAGCATCCATCAGCATCCGTCAGCATGCATCAGCATCCGTCAACATGCATCAGCATCCGTCAGCATGCATCAACATCCACCAGCATCCGTCAGCATGCATCAGCATCCGTCAGCATCCATCAGCATTCATCAGCATGCATTAGCATCCACCAGCATGCGTCAGCATGCATCAGCATCCACCAGCATCCGTCAGCATGCATCAGCATCCATCAGCATCCGTCAGCATGCATCAACATCCACCAGCATGCGTCAGCATGCATCAGCATCCACCAGCATCCGTCAGCATGCATCAGCATCCATCAGCATGCATCAGCATCCATCAGCATGCATCAGCATCCGTCAGCATCCACCAGCATGCGTCAGCATCCATCAGCATCCATCAGAATCCGTCCGCATCCATCAGCATCCGTCAGCATGCATCAACATCCACCAGCATGCGTCAGCATCCATCAGCATGCATCAGCATCCGTCAGCATGTATCAACATCCATCAGCATCCGTCAGCATGCATCAGCATCCGTCAGCATCCATCAGCATCCGTGAGCATCCATCAGCATCCGTCAGCATCCATCAGCATCCGTCAGCATTCATTAGCATCCACCAGCATGCATCAGCAACCAACAGCATGCATCAACATCCACCAGCATCAGTCAGCATGCATCAGCATCCGTCAGCATGCATCAGCATCCGTCAGCATCCATCAGCATCGGTCAGCATGCATCAGCATCCGTCAGCATCCATCAGCATCCACCAGCATGCGTCAGCATGCATCAGCATCCATCTGCATTTATCAGCATCCATCAGCATCCGTCAGCATGCATCAACATCCACCAGCATGCGTCAGCATGCATCAACATCCATCGGCATTTATCAGCATCCATCAGCATCCGTCAGCATGCATCAGCATCCGTCAGCATCCATCAGCATCCATCAGCATGCACCAGCATCCATCAGCATCAGTCAGCATGCATCAGCATCCATCAGCATAAGTCAGCATCCATCAGCATCCGTCAGCATGCATCAGCATCTGTCAGCATGCGTCCGCATCCGTCAGCATCCGTCAGCATGCATCAGCATCTGTCAGCATCCGTCAGCATGCGTCCGCATCCGTCAGCATCCATCAACATAAGTCAGCATCCACCAGCATGCGTCAGCATCCGTCAGCATGCATCAACATCCACCAGCATGCGTCAGCATCCGTCAGCGTTCATTAGCATCCACCAGCATCCTTCAGCATCCATCAGCATGCGTCAGCATCCATCAGAGTCCGTCAGCATTCATTAGCATCCTTCAGCATGCATCAGCATCCATCAACATCTACCAGCATGCGTCAGCATCTGTCAGCATGCATCAACATCCACCAGCATGCGTCAGCATCCGTCAGAATTCATCAGCATGCATTAGCATCCACCAGCATCCTATAGCATGCATCAGCATCCATCAGCATCTGTCAGCATCCTTCAGCATGCATCAGCATCCATCAGCATCCGTCAGCATCCATCAGCATCCATCAGCATCCGTCAGCATCCATCAGCATCCGTCCGCATCCGTCAGCATCCATCAGCATCCGTCAGCATCCATCAGCATCCGTCAGCATGCATCAGCATCCGTAAGCATCCATCAGCATCCACCAGCATGGGTCAGCATCCATCAGCATGCGTCAGCATCCATCAGCATCCGTCCGCATCCATCAGCATGCATCAGCATCCATCCGCATCCATCAGCATCCATCAGCATGCATCAGCAACCGTCAGCATGCATCAACATCCACCAGCATCAGTCAGCATGCATCAGCATCCGTCAGCATGCATCAGCATCCGTCAGCATGCATCAGCATCCGTCAGCATCCATCAGCATCGGTCAGCATGCATCAGCATCCGTCAGCATCCATCAGCATCCACCAGCATGCGTCAGCATGCATCAGCATCCATCTGCATTTATCAGCATCCATCAGCATCCGTCAGCATGCATCAACATCCACCAGCATGCGTCAGCATGCATCAACATCCATCGGCATTTATCAGCATTCATCAGCATCCGTCAGCATGCATCAGCATCCGTCAGCATCCATCAGCATCCATCAGCATGCACCAGCATCCATCAGCATCAGTCAGCATGCATCAGCATCCATCAGCATAAGTCAGCATCCATCAGCATCCGTCAGCATGCATCAGCATCTGTCAGCATGCGTCCGCATCCGTCAGCATCCGTCAGCATGCATCAGCATCTGTCAGCATCCATCAGCATGCGTCCGCATCCGTCAGCATCCATCAGCATAAGTCAGCATCCACCAGCATGCGTCAGCATCCGTCAGCATGCATCAACATCCACCAGCATGCGTCAGCATCCGTCAGCGTTCATTAGCATCCACCAGCATCCTTCAGCATCCATCAGCATGCGTCAGCATCCATCAGAGTCCGTCAGCATTCATTAGCATCCTTCAGCATGCATCAGCATCCATCAACATCTACCAGCATGCGTCAGCATCTGTCAGCATGCATCAACATCCACCAGCATGCGTCAGCATCCGTCAGAATTCATCAGCATGCATTAGCATCCACCAGCATCCTATAGCATGCATCAGCATCCATCAGCATCTGTCAGCATCCTTCAGCATGCATCAGCATCCATCAGCATCCGTCAGCATCCATCAGCATCCATCAGCATGCATCAGCATCCATCAGCATCCATCAGCATCCGTCAGCATCCATCAGCATCCGTCCGCATCCGTCAGCATCCATCAGCATCCGTCAGCATCCATCAGCATCTGTCAGCATGCATCAGCATCCGTAAGCATCCATCAGCATCCACCAGCATGGGTCAGCATCCATCAGCATGCGTCAGCATCCATCAGCATCCACCAGCATGGGTCAGCATCCATCAGCATGCGTCAGCATCCATCAGCATCCGTCCGCATCCATCCGCATCCATCAGCATCCATCAGCATGCATCAGCAACCGTCAGCATGCATCAACATCCACCAGCATCAGTCAGCATGCATCAGCATCCGTCAGCATGCATCAGCATCCGTCAGCATCCATCAGCATCGGTCAGCATGCATCAGCATCCGTCAGCATGCATCAACATCCACCAGCATGCGTCAGCATGCAACAACATCCATCGGCATTTATCAGCATCCATCAGCATCCGTCAGCATGCATCAGCATCCGTCAGCATCCATCAGCATGCACCAGCATCCATCAGCATCAGTCAGCATGCATCAGCATCCATCAGCATCCATCAGCATCCGTCAGCATGCATCAGCATCTGTCAGCATGCGTCCGCATCCGTCAGCATCCGTCAGCATGCATCAGCATCTGTCAGCATCCATCAGCATGCGTCCGCATCCGTCAGCATCCATCAGCATAAGTCAGCATCCACCAGCATGCGTCAGCATCCGTCAGCATGCATCAACATCCACCAGCATGCGTCAGCATCCGTCAGCGTTCATTAGCATCCACCAGCATCCTTCAGCATCCATCAGCATGCGTCAGCATCCATCAGAGTCCGTCAGCATTCATTAGCATCCTTCAGCATGCATCAGCATCCATCAACATCTACCAGCATGCGTCAGCATCTGTCAGCATGCATCAACATCCACCAGCATGCGTCAGCATCCGTCAGAATTCATCAGCATGCATTAGCATCCACCAGCATCCTATAGCATGCATCAGCATCCATCAGCATCTGTCAGCATCCTTCAGCATGCATCAGCATCCATCAGCATCCGTCAGCATCCATCAGCATCCATCAGCATGCATCAGCATCCATCAGCATCCATCAACATCCGTCAGCATCCGTCCGCATCCGTCAGCATCCATCAGTTTCCGTCAGCATCCGTCAGCATGCATCAGCATCCGTAAGCATCCATCAGCATCCACCAGCATGGGTCAGCATCCATCAGCATGCGTCAGCATCCATCAGCATCCGTCCGCATCCATCAGCATGCATCAGCATCCATCCGCATCCATCAGCATGCGTCAGCATCCGTCAGCATCCATCAGCATGCATCAGAATCCGTCAGCATCCGTCAGCATCCATCAGCATCCGTCAGCATGCATCAGCATCCATCAGCATCCGTCAGCATCCATCAGCATCCGTCAGCATGCATCAGCATCCGTCCGCATCCATCAGCATCCGTCAGCATTCATCATCATGCATTAGCATCCATCAGCATGCGTCAGCATACATCTGCATTTATCAGCATCCATCAGCATCCGTCAGCATGCATCAACATCCACCAGCATGCGTCAGCATGCATCAACATCCATCGGCATTTATCAGCATCCATCAGCATCCGTCAGCATCCATCAGCATCCGTCAGCATCCATCAGCATCCATCAGCATGCACCAGCATCCATCAGCATCAGTCAGCATGCATCAGCATCCATCAGCATAAGTCAGCATCCATCAGCATCCGTCAGCATGCATCAGCATCTGTCAGCATGCGTCAGCATCCGTCAGCATGCATCAGCATCTGTCAGCATCCATCAGCATGCGTCTGCATCCGTCAGCATCCATCAGCATAAGTCAGCATCCACCAGCATGCGTCAGCATCCGTCAGCATGCATCAACATCCACCAGCATGCGTCAGCATCCGTCAGCGTTCATTAGCATCCACCAGCATCCTTCAGCATCCATCAGCATGCGTCAGCATCCGTCAGCATCCATCAGCATCCGTCAGCATTCATTAGCATCCACCAGCATCCATCAGCATCCATCAACATCTACCAGCATGCGTCAGCATCTGTCAGCATGCATCAACATCCACCAGCATGCGTCAGCATCCGTCAGAATTCATCAGCATGCATTAGCATCCACCAGCATCCTTCAGCATGCATCAGCATCCGTCAGCATGCATCAACATCCACCAGCATGCGTCAGCATCCATCAGCATCCGTCAGCATTCATCAGCATGCATCAGCATCCACCAGCATCCGTCAGCATCCATCAGCATCCATCAGCATGCGTCAGCATCCATCAGCATCCGTCAGCATCCATCAGCATGCATCAGCATGCATCAGCATCCACCAGCATCCGTCAGCATCCATCAGCATCCATCAGCATCCGTCCGCATCCGTCAGCATCCATCAGCATCCATCAGCATCCATCAGCATCCGTCAGCATCCATCAGCATGCGTCAGCATCCATCAGCATGCGTCAGCATCCATCAGCATGCGTCAGCATCCATCAGCATCCGTCCGCATCCATCAGCATGCGTCAGCATCCGTCAGCATCCATCAGCATGCATCAGCATCCATCAGCATGCATCAGCATCCATCAGCATCCATCAGCATCCGTCAGCATCCATCAGCATCCGTCCGCATCCGTCAGCATGCATCAGCATCCACCAGCATCCGTCAGCATCCATCAGCATCCGTCAGCATCCATCAGCATGCGTCAGCATCCATCAGCATGCGTCAGCATCCATCAGCATGCGTCAGCATCCATCAGCATCCGTCCGCATCCATCAGCATGCATCAGCATGCATCAGCATCCACCAGCATCCGTCAGCATCCATCAGCATCCATCAGCATGCATCAGCATCCACCAGCATCCGTCAGCATCCATCAGCATCCATCAGCATGCATCAGCATCCATCAGCATCCATCAGCATCCGTCAGCATCCATCAGCATCCGTCCGCATCCGTCAGCATCCATCAGCATCCATCAGCATCCGTCAGCATCCATCAGCATGCGTCAGCATCCATCAGCATGCGTCAGCATCCATCAGCATGCGTCAGCATCCATCAGCATCCGTCCGCATCCATCAGCATCCATCAGCATCCGTCCGCATCCATCAGCATCCATCAGCATCCGTCAGCATCCATCAGAATCCGTCAGCATCCGTCAGCATCCATCAGCATCCGTCAGCATCCATCAGCATCCATCAGCATGCGTCAGCATCCATCAGCATCCGTCCGCATCCGTCAGCATCCATCAGCATCCGTCAGCATCCATCAGCATCCGTCAGCATCCGTAAGCATCCATCAGCATCCACCAGCATGCGTCAGCATCCATCAGCATGCGTCAGCATCCATCAGCATCCGTCCGCATCCATCAGCATGCATCAGCATCCATCAGCATCCGTCCGCATCCATCAGCATGCGTCAGCATCCATCAGCATCCGTCAGCATCCATCAGCATGCATCAGAATCCGTCAGCATCCGTCAGCATCCATCAGCATCCGTCAGCATCCATCAGCATCCATCAGCATGCGTCAGCATCCATCAGCATCCGTCCGCATCCGTCAGCATCCATCAGCATCCGTCAGCATCCATCAGCATCCGTCAGCATGCATCAGCATCCGTAAGCATCCATCAGCATCCACTAGCATGCGTCAGCATCCATCAGCATCCGTCCGCATCCATCAGCATGCATCAGCATCCATCAGCATCCGTCCGCATCCATCAGCATGCGTCAGCATCCATCAGCATCCGTCAGCATCCATCAGCATGCATCAGAATCCGTCAGCATCCGTCAGCATCCATCAGCATCCGTCAGCATCCATCAGCATCCATCAGCATCCATCAGCATCCGTCAGCATCCATCAGCATCCGTCAGCATCCATCAGCATCCGTCAGCATCCATCAGCATCCGTCAGCATCCATCAGCATCCATCAGCATCCATCAGCATCCATCAGCATCCGTCAGCATCCGTCCGCATCCGTCAGCATCCATCAGCATCCATCAGCATCCATCAGCATCCGTCAGCATCCGTCCGCATCCGTCAGCATCCATCAGCATCCATCAGCATCCGTCAGCATCCATCAGCATCCGTCAGCATCCATCAGCATCCGTCAGCATCCATCAGCATCCATCAGCATCCACAAACAGAATGAGGAAAGCCTTTTCCTGCCTGATGGAATCTGGTTGGATGAGGGACAATCTACACTCATCCAACATTCAAATATTTAAATTCCTCTAAAGGTTTTTTCACAAAACATGAAAGCCAACGGACACATTTAGGGGAGAGACTGGTTTCCATGACACGAAGCGGATCAGAACCAAAGATCCCACAAACATGCATGAAGCTGGAAACAAACCACTTTCACACCTTTGTGTGTTTCTTCTGCAGCTTTCAGACATCCAGACTCCTTTGGATTCGTTAGAAGCAACTAGAGGTCTTCATGTGATTCTATTAGGATAGGATGAACGTCTTTATGTTGATATTGATGAAGATGATGGTGAAGACGTCTGCTTCCCCTCCTACAGATTACCTCTCATCTGATCACAGAATCACAGTGCTAGAATGGCGCCGCATTGGTGGTACCACTGGATTTAAGGTGGTCCAAATGGGCCGGACAACCAATTAAGTAGATCCTGAATCATTTGGTTTGAATAAGGAGATGATTTATCCCAAAAAAGACCAGCATGTCAGGAGAACATCACAACAAATAAGTCTTTGTGTTTATGAGTTGAAAGTTGACAGAAACAGCAGGAAAACGTTTGGTTTGTGGTCGTCGTCTTCAGGTTCCTGCTGATTAGATTTGTTCCGTCTTAGATAATAGAAGAGCAGCATGGATAACACCTGAGGAAACCTAATCCCACTTGGTCGTCTGCTGCTGTAATGGATTCCTTTGCAGTAAGTTACTGTATGTTTTAGTCTGTGTTACAGCTTTCACTCCTCCAGCTGACGTTCAGAGGCTAACACCGCTAACCACTGAAGTTGGTGCATAAACTCGTATTTTTCTGTGCGTTCAGATAATTAAAACTGTTCCGTGCTCGTTTACAGTCGGGACGTCTTCAATTAGAGCTGGTAGTAAATGCCAGCTAATTAGCGGGCTCTCTCATGCATGACGGATGATGGTGGAAGCCCACCTTTAATCAAAACAGGAGCATGATGCTCACTGTTCACAGCAGAAAGGTCACGTTTGGCCGTCCTGCTCGTCCTCCGGCGCTCGCTGCTGTTAAACCAGGCTGTGACGGCGAGGCCTGGGAGGCTGAGCGGGTCGCCGGGGCTGTGGTCCCATCTAAGTCAGTCTGGACTGTAAACATGTCAGGATGCAGCAGCTGATCTCCTGAAAACGACGGAAGAGAAGGGACAGACGGGAATCCATCCAAAGAGCAAACCTCCTCACCCCAACGCCTGCAGCTGAAACACCAGATTAGATTATTTCTGTCATTCTGCAGAGGAGACTGAAGAACCTTTTTCTCTCTTCAGCTTCCTAAAACGCTGAGCTCTCTGCCGCTGATCTGCTAATCCAGCCAGGATTAAACCCTCACCTGAGTCCCGTTAGCTCGGCTCCGGCGCCGCTTTAACGTGGGTGGCGGCAGCCTCTCCCCTTCACGAGCTGCACGCTAAGCGGGCCAAGGCGCCTGTTCTCTGGTGGAGATGTCAGTCGGCAGCAGCCGCCGTCGCTGCAGGCGTCGCACGCCACGTTTGACTATTCTGGTTTAGCGTTGAAAGGAGGCGGTGTGACGGAGAACGCCAGGTACTGACGGACGGCGGCGAGCGCGCTCTCTGAGGAGCCCTCCCCTTTCGTCTGACGGGGTCACACCTTTCCCGCCATCTGCAGGCGGACAGATGCGTTCATCGGTTTCTTTCAGAAGCTGTCCTTGAAGTCACAGGCCTTCGAGCTGGAAAAGTCCTGACGGCTCCTTGCAGGAGTTCACCTGCACAGGTGAGAGATGAGTGAAGGCTGTTGGTGGTGCGTTTGAGGTCGAGGCCTGCGCGGGACTGTTTTCTTCATCCCGCCCGCCGAATTTCTGACCATTACCGCCCGCTCCCGCAAGATTTGGGTTGGTCCTGCGGGACCCAACCCAATGCAGCCCTCTAGATCAGAGCATCTGAGAAACAAGGGGGGGCTAACATTTCACATAGACATTTGACAAAAAGACTAGAAAGAAAAGACTAAACACAATACTTGGTCTTAGGGGTAAAGAAAAACCGTCAAAAGTGGAACAAAATGACTAATAACCAACAGAAGCAAAACAAAGAAACATCATATAATGTAAGTCCATTGGTTTCTCCCCTTGGAGGTTTCTCTAGAGATGGTGCCTGACTGGAGCATTTAAAGGCTGTGAAGACTGGACTTCCTCTCCTGCCAGTCCTCCCAGCAGCAGAAGCTCAGCCAGACCTGAAGGGACCAGCAGCTCCCTCTGAACACCATTTTGTTTGAGGGTGTGGCGGGGCCTCTCAGGACAGTAGGAGACGCCCCCCACCACCCATCTGAGAAAGGTCAGGGTTCATGCTGAACAGTCCAATGAGCTCAGATCTAATGGTGTGGCTTCTACAACCGCTGAACTAAAGTTTGGTTTCATCTACAGACTGAAAGGATCCTGTGTGTGAAAGTCTGTTCATGTCAAATGTTCTCCAGCGTTTCCACATGAGTTAATGTCACATCAGAAGAAAACGAATGAAATGCTTTAAGAACACGAAACACTTAGAGGAAAATCTACAGACTGACAATGATGCCGTTTCATCTGAGGATTGACAGATCAGAAAATAAAAACTGACATAAATGGAACTTTTACACCTTTAGTGTTTGAATCTTTTTATTCAACTTCCTTCCACTCAAACGTTGATGACGTCTTCTGGAAGCTTCCTTCCTGCTTCAACACTGAGGTTCCCTCCATCACGGCATGTCTGCTCTGGTTCTCTGTACAGAAACTTACTCATCATTCCTTAAAAACCAAAGAGGTTCTTCTCAAAAGCCTGGGGGCCCAGCATGGAGCCCTGTGGAACCCCGTCACTCCTGCCTGTGCCGCTATGAGCAGAAACAAATCACGCGGCACGTTCCACAGATCTCCACGGATCTCCACAGATGTCCAAACTTTTAATTGGGCTGTCTGTTGAATTAGCAGCAGACTCTGTGCTGAAAAGAGAAACATTAAAGCAGCAGCAGACTCATTAACAGAGAGTCTTCTCAGTCCTTCCCTCTGATGCAGACCTCCACGCCACGAAGGTCAAGCCTGTGCGCACACAGGAGATGATGCCCGTCTGACACGCCTCCTCGCCTTTGTCCTCCTTGTCCCGTCCAGCCGCGGGTTTGAGGTCAATGTTCCTTTAGGAGGAGCATCAGCTGCTCTTTGTCCGGTAGAAATGAAGCTCAACATGTGGCGCTTTCATGAAACATCTGCTACTTTATCCACCGCGTCCGGAGGAAGAGGATCTCCACGCCGAACCACGTTCTCCGTGTTCTCTGAGGCGACATGGAGACGAGAAGAACAGAGACTCCAGGAGCTCCCAGCCTTCATCCTGAAGGCCTCAGACGACAACCGGACGTCTGGCAGCTTAAAGCCTCCAAGTACCAACCAAAGCTGAAAAAACCATGAAGATACACTTCTACAGATAGTCTTCCTCATGTTTTAGTGCGTTCTGGTTCTGGTGGGCGTCTCCCAGCGGCGTGACGGACAGACGGCTTCATGGTCAGGATGAAGATCTGAACTTCAGTAAATCTTCCTCAGCGTTTCCTCCTGCCTGCTTGCATACATAACGGATGCTCTCCCACTCCTCTTCCTCTGTGATGATGGTCGCCGGCGTCCTCCGGCTGAGAGGTGGAGCTTCACTGCCACCGTGTGGCTGCAGGCGGAGCGTCTCCTGGCTCAGACCTGCACCGCTGCAGCTGTGTGTCGGTTCAAAGCCGAGCCTCAGAGCAGCAGACGTGATGAAGCTGCGGCGTTCTGCTGCATGACGGCGACCTCCCATCTGTGACCTCTAACCTCTGAGGACTCATGGGAACTTTCATGGAGGGTTCTCCATGGTGTAACAGAGACTCCGCCCACCTAGAGGAGCCTCATCTGCATTGAAGTGTTTTTAGGGAACTAAAGCTGCTCTTGGAGGTTTTGGGAAGCAGATCATTCTCGGAGCTGGACCATTATCTGACATGGCGAGCAGCGGGCGGCGCTGAGAGGAGGTCAGCTTCCTGAGTCTCCCGGTGAGGCCGTCCACGCGTCTCTCCATCATCCCAGCATGCAGCTGTGCTGACGGAGCACTAGAATAGGATTTCAGGCGACTTCATTTGTTTTTATTTTTCTTTTGCTGCCTCCTGCGCGGCTGTAAACATAAATCACAGTGAGTGGAGCCCAGAGCTCATATAAATGTCAGGATAGACAGCGGAGCTCATAAACCTCTAATTTGATCTTTATTCATCTGGGACACGGCGTGAATAAAAGCTTAACAGTAAATCATCATTTTCTGCTTTCTGTCAACACACAGGCTCGTTAGGCTGCAGCTCTTCTGATTGGCTGCTTAACCTCCCAACCTCATTAAGTGTAAAAACTGGAATATTACAGACAGTTTAACAGCCTGATGATAATTGATGACTCTCCTGGTGCGTTTAAAGAATCATTTGCAAACCAGTTCTATCAAGTTTGGCTTTAAACGGTTTGAAACCTTCATAAATAACCGCCGCAGCGGCGCCACCTCTGCAGTTTACAGGCGGGATGTGGGAGAACTTCAGCCAACAAAAGCCTCACGAATCCTCAGACAGATAAACGCTCCACGGAGGCGGAAGAGGAAACTTCAGCGTTTACCTGTTGTTCAGGTGTTTACATGCTGATAGAATAATAATAACAATAGAATGGTATTTTTACACTTTGATCACAGATGCAAAAACGTTGAATTTCTTCATAAACATTCAGTGGATCAAATTAAAATAAAACAATGTTTCGGTTCTGTGACGATGCCGAGTCCTGCCAGCAGAGGGCGACATTACAGACTGCATGGAGGAGCTGGAAGAGGAACCTTCAGCTGCAGAGACTGAGACTGTTTTGACAGAAAGAAGCCGAAAAACTGCAGCATTTCTGGATCTGGAGATAGAAGCTCTGTCAGAGAGTTTCTATCTCCAGATTACTGTGGAAGTAGTTTACCCGACACGCTCCGACGAGGGCACTTTCTACATTCCATCATCCACTCCAGCAGAACACAAACACTCACCTGAGCACAGGTGTCAGCTCACCTTTGCACTAATAGCATCATGACTGAATGAAATGCTTTCCCTGTGTTGGTTTGTGTGCATGTGTGTGTGTGAACTGTAGTTGGGTTGTGTACATGTTTGTATGTGAAGACATTTGGAGCCAACAGGTATGTTTGAAACATAGACAGGCCCCGCCCCTTTTACACAGAAAGGCGTGTGAGAGGAGCTGAGTGAGTTCAGCACTGTAGAAAAACCAACGTCTGCCATAAGCAGGAACCCAGCAGAACCAGAACTTTGCTGAACATGAACTCCTGAGGAAGAGTCGGTCCAGATGTTTCTGCTCCTCCACCGAAGTTTCACTTTTTTTTTGGGAACCCTGTGATTTTCTGGGTGATTGATCAAAGCTAGGTTTTCTTCTGTGAGGTCACTCTGCTTTAATCGTTTCTGTCCTTCCGTCTCCTGAGCTCGTTTGTCTGAACAGCTGTTTAGTTCCAGTGAAAGAATCAGAGATGAGAACAGAGAGGATGGGTCTCCATGCCTGACTGCTGACTCTGGAGGAGGAGGAGGAGCTGGTTATTGTGATGAAGAACCAGCTCCTCAAACCAAAGTTCTCCTGTTTTCAGATGACTCTTAAATGAACTTTGAGAAAAAGTTTGGTTCCAGGGTCCCACAGACAGATGCTGGAGTCTTGCCGCTCCTCTGCTAAAGAAGACGTTTCCATGGCGACGGCTGCAGTCATGCTGCTCTGTTTCCTGAGTGTGGCAGAACGGCCCGGCTCGGTAATGAAACCTCCCAGCTTTCTGACCCGGAGCCACGAGGACGCGTGCCGATACGCCGAGCTCTTTAATACCAGCCTCAGCCAATCAGACGCCGACAAGCAGAACAAATGCCCCGCAACGGCGCCTGGGTCAGGAAGAATCCAGCTTCCCTGATCCTCTTTGCAGCGCCGCCGCTCACATTTCTCCTGTTCACCTTCTGTTAAATTAGTCATCTGAGATTAGAGACGGCTTAAGGAGGAAAGTTTTCCTTCAGAAGTTGATAAAGCTCAGAAACGTCACGTTTGCTGAACTTTTGCAAAAACACGGCTCTTCAGAGGCCCGGAGGTTTCTCTGACCTTTGAAGACAAAGAACTTTCTGGACTCGCTGACTTGGTTCTTCTCATCCATCCAGGTGACACGGTCTTCAGGTGGAACCGCAGCATCTGGACTCAGAATCCTCTGTAAAGACTTCATTTAGTGGGAAAGCAGCTGATGGTGAAACAGGTTTGAAGTTTTCTTTTTGCAGTGTAACAGAGACTCGTCTGCGTTTCTGCGCAGATGGACACGTCTGCGTTTCTGCGCAGCTGGATCCATCTACGTTTCTGGACCCGTCTGCGTTTCTGCGCAGATGAACCCGTCTGCGTTTCTGTGCAGCTAGACCCGTCTGCGTTTCTGCACAAATGGACCGGTCTGCGTTTCTGCGCAGCTGGACCTGTCTGCGTTTCTGCGCAGCTGGACCCATCTACATTTCTGGACCCGTCTGCGTTTCTGCGCAGATGGACCCGTCTGCGTTTCTGCGCAGCTGGACCCATCTACGTTTCTGCGCAGATGAACCCGTCTGCGTTTCTGCGCAGCTAGACCCGTCTGCGTTTCTGCGCAAATGGACCGGTCTGCGTTTCTGCGCAGCTGGACCCGTCTGCGTTTCTGCGCAGCTGGACCCATCTACATTTCTGGACCCGTCTGCGTTTCTGCGCAGATGGACCCGTCTGCGTTTCTGCGCAGATGGACCCATCTGCGTTTCTGCGCAGATTGACTCGTCTGCGTTTCTGCGCAGATGGACCCGTCTGCGTTTCTGCGCAGATGTTTCTGCGCACTGACAGCTGAGGGACGGCCTCGTGATTCCTAAGAAAAGAGGACGGACAGCCTTCATGCAAACACAGATCAAAGGTTTTCCAGCTGAAACTCAGACCTGTGGAGGTTCTAGTGGCCCGTGGCCGGCTTCATCTGATTTTGGTGACACACAGAACTCACAAAGCTGCAGAAAAATGTTTATTTACAAAAATCCCTGAAGAATCACAGAAACTTGTGTCAGCGGCACATATGCTAACAACTGTCCTGGTGTCCCTCTGGGCTCCAGAGAACCGCTCTTCTGTCCTCAGTACACCTTGGACCTGCACAAGAACATCGAGGGTCAAAGACTTCCCGGCTCTCAGAACCGGCCTGCGGGCTCAGGGTACCTGGAGAAGGAAGATAAGGCGATGAATCCCAGCAGGAACTCCAGGCCGTAGAAGCAGAGCAGGACGGCGCAGAGCAGGAACTCCAGCCGCAGAACGAAGGTCTGCAGCAGCAGGTAGTAGACGGCGAGCGCCGCACAAGAGACCAGGATGAAGAGCGACAGGCAGGAGGTCAGGGAGCGCTCACACAGGTTCCCCTTCCAGCCTGAATCGACACAGGGGGACAGCGTCAGCGCCTGCAGCCGGCCTTGAGAACCAGCACAGAGCCTGAGCGGCTGAACGCTTCGCCGCAGGTTTGAGTCTGATGTTTCCAGGCAGCAAACGTCTGCAGAGATGCTTTAACCCCTTCATGCCCACTGGTGCAAGGAAGAACCACTCCTCCTCAAACCGACTTTCATTTAGCCTCAACTTGAAAGCAAAAACACAACTGATCATTTTTTCATAGCTGGATATAAATTCTGGCGTGGGGGGGGGGGGGGGGGGTCATGTCACTTCCACAGACAGAACCCTGGAACCCAGGAGGAGAACCCTCCACCTCCGTCTGGGAGGCCGTCCAGGTGAAGAGTGAGAACGCTCTCTCCTCATTGGACCACCGCTCAGACGGGCGTGGAGAGGTTCTGCACCGAAGGTTCCGCTTCAACAGAACCTTCAGAGGCGGAGCTCCGAACACAACGATGAAGGTCACACATTCACACACGGAACCAAGCTTCTTCCTGCTTTGATCTCCAGCATCATCATCGTTTACACATCCCAGCATGCCTTTCATGCTCTGAAGTCCTTTTTAAATCTGAAAACCACATTCTTGGTCTTTCTGACACTTCCATGCTAGCATAGAACCGTGATTGTTCTGACGTTAGCTCATCCAGCACCAATGTCAGGCCCGTCTGCATCCTCTTCATCCTGCATGTTCCATCTTTGTTCTCCAGAACCTCTCAGCCGCACTTGCGGTTCTGGAGAAAGCAAAGCAGATGTTTGTGTTTGGCGTCACCGTAAAAGATGCGCAGAGCCTCCAGAGCGAGGAAGAGGAGCAGCAGGACCACATCCAGGACCAGATTGTCAGACGGGTACGGCAGCAGGATCCCTGCAGCGACACCAGCAGCAACCGTCAGACGCTCCTCCATGACGTCCAGCAGAGGAACAGAGGACAGGCTGGAGGTTCTACGACACCTTCGGCTTCATTCTCAGGTGAAGCCGTGGTGAACCTGCAGGGGGGCGGGGCCACACACCTTTGTAGATGAACATG
Source organism: Oryzias latipes (assembly GCF_053564925.1). NCBI lineage: Eukaryota > Metazoa > Chordata > Actinopteri > Beloniformes > Adrianichthyidae > Oryzias > Oryzias latipes. Next base: position 34,642,109 of record NC_136246.1, read on the forward strand.
AGGATCTCCGCCAGGTAGAAAGCGGCAAAGTACCAGCTGTTCAGGTAGAGCAGCACCTGCAGAGGCGTGGAGGACAGCTGAGGAGGCGTGGTCAAGGACAACTGCGGCTGGTGGACAGGCCCCGCCCCCTCTGACAGCAGAAGGATACGATTGGTCGGCTCCCTGCAGACGCGGTGAGACAAAAATGTTGTCAAACTGAGAGTGAAACTGAACGTGAGGCTTAAGAAGCGTTTAGGAGACGTGACGGTTGTTGGACCGGATTATCTTTAGCTTTAGACGGTGGTTTAAGAACGTTTCAGAGGTAAACACCGAGTGGGAATGTTTTTAGCCGCTAACCGGAAATCAACGGCGGACCGGAAGTGTTTCCGTCCGTCTCTGATAGCTGCAGAAAAATGACGGGGAAAGACGGCCTGCGGTTTTTGCGCCGTTCTTTCTGCGACGATGATAAGAAAACACTCACCAGGCGCCATGTTTGAGCCGCTGTGGTCGCTATGGAAACGGCTCTTCTTCCCTGGACAGCGTCAGGCGGGGCTCCGTGCTGCCCCCTGCTGGTCAGGATGAGCAAACAGAAGACACTAATATTTGAAACAATTTCACATTATTTTATTAATGGATGTTCTTCAGTTTCACCACTGAATCACTCTAAATACATAATTAGTCGATGTTACCTTTTATCATCAATGGTCTGAAATCACGTGACATGCGGGTTTCTGTTGCTGTTTCCTGTTGGACCCTCAGAGACCTCATTTAAAGAAAATAACTGTTCTTTCTGCGACATCAACATAGAAACACTTGATCATCTGTTTATTAAATGTATAAATACTAACAGGTTTTGGGAGGATTTCTTTTGGTGGTTCTCTTCAAATTTTCTTATTTCTATTTGGTTACAAAACACATTGTATTACACATTGTATTATTTGGAGTCGTTTCTGGTGATAACTTATTTAGTTTGGCATTTAATACTTTATTAATTTTTGGGAAATTTTTCATCTATAAAAGGCAGATTTTTACAAATCAAATCATTATTCAATACATTTCATAAAGAGATCTGTTTATATTTTAAATGCAATAAAACTGTCAATTTTCATTGAAGATCACATGTTAAATGACAATCCCTAGTTCTCTGAACTACGGTTCTAATGTTATTTATTTATTTGTCTTGTATCTTACTCTTTTTTTCTTTTGTTATGTCTTTCTATTGTAGTTACATGAATGTGTAATCCTTTGAAGTTGAATTAAAAAACCCACAGTGACTCCAGGAGGAGGAGGAACCTTCACAATCTGGTTCTGATGTCATCCGCTCTGCCCAGCACACAACTACAATACCCAGCTTGCCATCGCAGCGCTCTGATTGGTCGAAGGCGCGCCAGGGTTTACGTGGCACTGCTGCGGACGCGCAGACTCCGTCTGAGCTCGGTGGTTCCGGCTGGAAGACGGTTCGGTCCGGATCAGCATGCAGCCGTGCGTGTTGGCGCTCCTGCTGCTCGCGCTCTTCTGCAGCCGCGCGCCCGCGCTCTACTTCCACATCGGAGAGCTCGAGAAGAAATGTTTCATCGAGGAGATCCCGGACGAGACCATGATCATCGGTGAGCGGCTAAGCTAGCTGCCGCGCGGCTAACGCTCACAAAGTTCCGGTTCGCCGTCAAAAAGTTTCCCAACGCCGCCAGAAGTAGTTAGTGAACCGTTTGATGAACGGAGACGTTGGCGAACACCTCGTAGTAGAAGTTGGTGAGGATGTAGGATCGGTCTTTTACCGGGGAACGGAGGACGGTTTAAGCTAACTTCATCCTATCAGCACGCGGATAACAAACCAAACCGCCTGAAGAATCCAGCCCGTTCCCCGAACCTAGACCAGGAACCCAAGCGGTTCTCCTGGAGAATGGGCAGGCAGCTCCTCCAGGAGGAACCAGCAGGTGGAGGTCCGGACCAGAGTTGATGATGGTTCGTTCTGAAGGAGCTGTCTGGGACCGGTCGCTCCCTGAGGTTCCTGCAGAACCGGGAAAGCGGGTCCAACGGTCCTGACCAGCGCGTCCAAGGACCGGAAGTGCTGCGTTCAGCCGGATGTTGTCACTGACTGTGGGGCGCTTGTGTTTGTGTGCAGGAAACTACCGCACGCAGCTGTACGACAAGCAGAAGGAGGAGTACCTGCCGGCCAGCCCGGGTCTGGGCATGTTTGTGGAGGTCAAGGATCCTGACGAGAAGGTAAGCGCCGGAGGAGGTCCTCCTGACACGTTAGTGCCGTGATGCTCACTTTGAGGAAGGTCTCTTCGTTAGATGGTCTCTGTAACCACGGCAACCGCGTCCTGACCTCCGTAAACATCCAGAGGAGGACTTGGAGCTGCTGCTGTTAGTCTTCTGTGGAGGTTTTGGTGGAGTGGACTCTAAGCTCCTCCCTCGCCTGCAGGTGATCCTGTCTCGGCAGTACGGCTCGGAGGGACGCTTCACCTTCACGTCGCACACGCCCGGAGAGCACCAGATCTGCCTGCACTCCAACTCCTCCAAGTTCTCCCTGTTTGTGGGAGGAACGCTGGTGAGGAGGCGGTCGGCGTAAGCTCCGCCCCTTTACCTTCACACCCACGGCTTTAACCGCCGTCTGTTTGCCGCAGAGAGTTCACCTGGACATCCAGGTGGGCGAACACGCAAACAACTACGCCGAGATCGCCGCCAAGGACAAGCTGACGGAGCTGCAGCTGAGGGTCCGGCAGCTGGTGGAGCAGGTGGACCAGATCCAGAAGGAGCAGAACTACCAGAGGGTGAGTGAAGCCCAGCAGAGCAGAACCCGCAGGAAGCAGATGCTCCGTCTGAGTCCAGACATCTGATTTGAGGTTTCACAGCAGAACTCCAGCTGAGCGCCCCCTGCTGTCCGTTTGCTTTCAGTACCGCGAGGAGCGTTTCCGCCAGACCAGCGAGAGCACCAACCAGCGCGTCCTGTGGTGGTCCATCGTCCAGACCCTCATCCTGGTGGCCATCGGCATCTGGCAGATGAGACACCTGAAGAGCTTCTTTGAGGCCAAGAAGCTGGTCTAGGTCTGGAGGGGGCGGGGTCAGACGCTCTGCAGAAAGTCTGTCCTCCTGTCTGAAGAGCCTCTGCTTGGTCCAGCAGGGTCCTGCCAGTTTGTTACTGAGCACGCGAGATTTCCCAGGAAGTGAAGCGACGGCGGCTTTACTGGAAGCACAAAAACTGTTCCTCTGCAGACATCACAGCTTTGATTTCTGCAGAAGAAAACCTTCATTTGGTGAATCTTTTTGGGTTTTGGACTTTGGTTTCTATTTGTGAGAGGATGGATTAAAGTTGATTTCTATCAAACGAAGCTGTTCAATGCTGTTATTCCAGGTTCACATGAACTTGAAGATCCGCCGCCCGCCGTGGTCGGTGGAGGTTTTGTTGCTGTTTGTGTGAAGGCTGCACGCCACATTGCTCTGAACACGCTCCCAATAAAGGTTTGGGTGTTTTGAATGTTGCTGAAGTCGGTCTCCACTTTGATCTGAAGTGACAGCAGCACCAGAGGGACCGACGGCAAACCCGCCTTGGTCCTGAGGCGGGTCCAAATCAAAGACAGAAACCTTCACTTCTGAGAAAAGGGGATGAAAACGTTTCACATCATTTCCACAGCAAGAAGGCCCCCGGTTCAAGTCCGGCTGGGGGGACGTGAGAAACGACATGAATGGGGACCTTTCTGTGTGGAGTTTGTATGTTCTCCTTGTGCATGCGTGGGTCCAAAAACATGCTGCATAGGTTGAATGGTAACTCTAAATTGTCCCTAGGAGAGTGAATGGATGTGTGATTGTGGACATTCTACCCTTCAACAGACTGGCGACCTGTCCAGGGCGTCCCCTGCCTTCGTCCACATGTGGTCGGGATAGGCTCCAGCAGCCCCGTGACCCCGAAAGGGAAAAACGGAATAGAAAATGGATGAATGTCTGTGTCGACTCTGAATGTTTCTACTTTCTGTGATTCCATTAAATGTTCATCAAATCATTCAGAATGGTCAAGAAGCCAAATATTCAATAGAAAAAAATAGGCAAAGTGATTCCTATAAATAATGTTCATATCTAAAATGTAGTGAATTAACATTTTAGATGGTGTATCTAGTCACGTACGATTCAAAACGGCCACTTTTCATATTTCAGTTCCTCTAAAATAAGAAAGCTGGAATGAAAAACAGAGAATGGGGACAAATATTCGTCGTTTTCTTCAGCAACATTTCTGAACAAAAGAAACGTTCAGTGTAAATAAGATAAATGAAGGAGGTTTAGGTGACTGTTCTGTTTTCTGCAAATCTTCATTTTCAGAGATGCTCCTCCATCTTCTAACTTTGATAATTGTTGTAAATAAAGTTTTTTCAAACTGTTTTCCCGCTGGGTTTCTGTGCACCAGAACCTGATGAGAATCTGCACAATTTCCATCTAATTTCATGTCTATTCTGAGCAGAACCGAACCTTCTGACGGCTCATTTATCCAGGAGGAGGACCGGAACCATCGAGTCTGTGTGGCTGTTTCCTGTCGGACCCACATAGACGTGGGACCGCATTTCCTGACGTTTGTCTGCGTCTAAATCCCGTTAACGTTGTTTTAATTTTGTTTTTGGTTCCGGGACGTGAATATTTGTTAAATTCAAACATTATTCGGCTGATTCTGAAAGACTCTGGACCGGAACATGAACTAAACCCGAAACGCGCGAGGACCCGGAGCCGCGGCGCGTGAGAACCGCTACGTGTCCAGCCTCAGCTTGCGGCCGACGGCCCGGTCCGGTTCCGTGAGTGAAAGCTCTGAGATCCAGAATGGAGGCCGGTTCGATTCCCATCGTGACGCAGAGATGAGGAAAAGGGAGGCCAGGGAAGCTCCGAACCAAAGCCGCCCGCCGTGAAGAGCTCCAGAACCGAGCCTGAAGCAGCCGAACCGGACTTTGAAGATGATGTATTCATCAAGGAGGAAGCCCGTGTTGTACTTCAAAGAGGAACGAAGGTGGGGGGTGGGGTGGGGGGGTTCTGTTGGGATGGTGGAACCGCACGAGCCCAGAAGTTCTACTGGGCTCAGAATTGTTAACCAGAACTTCCAGACTCTCACATCTCATTTAAACGCGTCAGATCTCAGTAATCTGATTACTCTCAGTACTCACCGCGATGATGATGCTCGTGCTGCGTTCAGGGAGGCTCGTATTTTTATTCAATCAAACTTTTATTTCAGACTCAGATGTGGTCCATAGGAAGAAAAAATAAACAAAAAATAAAAACATAAGATACAAATACATAACTTATTCTAGAGTCAGAACCGAATAATCAGAAAGTAAAACCCAAAAAAACAAGAACAGGATAAAAAATCACAATCCAACACAAATGATCCAGATGGTTTTCATTCCTCATCTTCAAAGAACGTAGAGAATTGATGGAATGTGTTAAATAATGGTTTGATTTCCCAAATGTTCAGATTCAATCATTTAAATCGTTTATCAACAGAAACCACTGCAGATAATAAAAATGTGATTTTTATAATTAAATGAGAAAAACAAACTTTGAGAAGCACCAACAAAACATTTTAACATAAATACATAAAAAACAAATGATCAAGTGTTCCTATTGAAAACAACAGATCTTTCCTTTAAACGCCACGTTTCTTTACATAAACGGCTTAAATCCTTGAAATGCTTTAACAAACTGACATCTGAACACTTTAGGACGATTCAATTCGATTCAATTCAATTTTATTTGTATAGCCCAAAATCACAACAACAGTCGTCTCGATGGGCTTCTAAGTCAAACATGAACTCAAAAGGATCACGAATACAAAGAGTTCAATAGAAAAATACTAAAATGAACTAACAAACTGACTAAGCTATACTGGCATCCCTGCCCTTAGACCCCCCTTCGCGGTAAGGAAAAACTCCTAAACAAAAAGGATTCCGGAAAAATGAAGAAACCTCAGGGGGGGGCACATGAAGGAGGGATCCTCCCCCAGGACGGACAGGCGATTTACCAGAAATCTTAGAGAAGAATTAACTTATCTAAATCTACAACTACATATATAAAGTCCAGCAGACGAGCTTCATCCAGCCGTGGTTGTGGGGACAGTCAAAGGCGCGAGTCGAGCCGGAGACAGGAACCACAGCCAGGTGTAGGAGCAGGAGCAGAGACGAGGTACTCGGTCAGGTACAGAGCAGAGACGAGCCAGAGATGAGCCAGAGGCAGGATCCACAGCCAGGTGTAGGAGCAGGAGCAGAGACGAGGTACTCGGTCAGGAACTGGAGCACGGATGAACCAACTGGAGTCTGGAAGCACTCCCACTCCCCAGGAGGGGAGAGGAAAAGAGGGACAATACATGAATCACTGCACCAAACAGAGGCATGGAGAACTAAATGATAAATTATGATCAAGAATAGAGGAGAGGGTTACCAGAAATGTTCTGAATGAAGCCATTGATCCTCAAACTACAGAGATGGAAGCTGAACTTCAGAACCAGACTGGATCACATCGTTTCCATCATCACTCATAATGAGCCATAATGACCAAATACTGTTATTGATCCATTATTGGGTTGTTCCTGCATAACATCTGCCCACAGCTCCAGTTCAGTCATAACAGCACATTTTCTGCAGTCAAATGAAACCAAATGTTCGTTTGAATCAAACTCTGTGGCTTTACGTCCTGAATTATTCTTCCTTTTCTGTTTTTCTAGATGAAGTAGAACTTTGTCTGCTTTATTGTTTTCCTGGAAATGTTCTGATAAATGAATGAATCCTGGAAACATTTTAGTGAGGAACAGTAGAAATGGGATAAGTTCATGTCCTCCGTGGTTTTGGTAAAGTGAGACATTCCAGGTCAGTCCGGACAGGAATCGCTGAGGATGCTGCATGTGAAGCTGGACAGTCTGTGGTTCTGGTTTGACCCTTGCGGGCCTCCGTCCTTTTCTCCAGGCGATGCACCGTCTACAAGCTGTTCGGCCTGTGCATGCTGCTGCTGCTCGCCTCTCTGCTCTGGCTGCAGCTCAGCTGTTCTGCCGACCCGTCCTCGCCGCCGCAGCACGACACGCGCGCCCCGCAGGAGCAGCCGGCGCTGCGGCCCTGCCCCGCGGCCCCCCCGGCAGAGGAAGATCCCTCCTGGGGTCCCCATAAGATGGCGCTGGTGGTGCCGTTCAGGGAGCGCTTCGAGGAGCTGCTGGTGTTCGTTCCCTTCTTGCACGCCTTCCTGAACAAAAAGAAGATTCGCCACAAGATCCTCGTCATCAACCAGGTGGACCACTACAGGTGAGGGCGGGGCTCCGGCGCTCCCTGAGGCCAGATCCACGCCTTGGCCAGAAAACGAACGTTTGTGTTTCAGGTTTAACCGAGCATCGCTCATCAACGTGGGATACCTGGAGAGCGGCAACGACACCGACTACCTGGCCATGCACGACGTGGACCTGCTGCCCCTCAACGAGGCCCTGGACTACGGCTTCCCCGAGGACGGGCCCTTCCACGTGGCCTCGCCGGAGCTCCACCCCCTCTACCACTACAAGACCTACGTGGGAGGAATCCTGCTGCTCACCAAGAAGCACTACCGCATGGTAAGAGCTGCAGACGCTGGAGACATCTCTGCTTCCTGTCTGCATTTCTGCAGCTTCCTGTCTGCATTTCTGCAGCTTCCTGTCTGCATTTCTGCAGCGTCCTGTCTGCTTCCTGTCTGCATTTCTGCAGCTTCCTGTCTGCATTTCTGCAGCTTCCTGTCTGCATTTCTGCAGCTTCCTGTCTGCATTTCTGCAGCTTCCTGTCTGCATTTCTGCAGCTTCCTGTCTGCATTTCTGCAGCGTCCTGTCTGCATTTCTGCAGCGTCCTGTCTGCTTCCTGTCTGCATTTCTGCAGCTTCCTGTCTGCATTTCTGCAGCTTCCTGTCTGCATTTCTGCAGCTTCCTGTCTGCATTTCTGCAGCTTCCTGTCTGCATTTCTGCAGCGTCCTGTCTGCATTTCTGCAGCGTCCTGTCTGCATTTCTGCAGCGTCCTGTCTGCTTCCTGTCTGCATTTCTGCAGCTTCCTGTCTGCATTTCTGCAGCTTCCTGTCTGCATTTCTGCAGCTTCCTGTCTGCATTTCTGCAGCTTCCTGTCTGCATTTCTGCAGCTTCCTGTCTGCATTTCTGCAGCTTCCTGTCTGCATTTCTGCAGCTTCCTGTCTGCTTCCATCCAGAAAGCAGCCAAACTTCTGCAAATTGTTCAGGAAAACTGAAAGATGAAGGACGGTTCTTCATCTTCTCTTCTGGCTCCTCATCGGTTGAGTGAGGCGGGGTGGGGGGGCCTGCTCACTGAAGGCCTGCAGTGTCTTCAGCTCTCCATGGGGTGGAGCTGTTGGACCTCTGCAGAGTCAGCAGAAGACGGCAGCAGTCTGAACACCGTCAGCTTCATCAGGATGGAGTGGGTTTAAACCACTCAGAGGAGAGCGCGCCTGTGGCTTTTTGCTTGCACACTCACGTGCACAGCCACGTGCACAGCCACGTGCAGGTTTCTGAACTCGGTGAAGTTCCTGTCTGAATGCTCCTGATGTCGGGACGCTGCAGTCTGAGGAGCAGCTGAGGTGTTTGGACCTCCCGGTTTGGGTTTGTGGATCTCTGGACCTACTGGGCGGTTTCTGCTGTCTTTGGGGAGGATCCTTTCTCAGAACTTCTGTGTGCTGGTTTTGGTTCTGTTCTTGGTTCTGTGAATCAGACCTTCTCCTCCTGCTTCCCTGCAGTGTAACGGGATGTCCAACCGGTTCTGGGGCTGGGGTCGCGAGGATGACGAGTTCTACAGGCGGCTGAGGAAGGCGGAGCTCCAGGTAAAGGGAAGGGGGGGCTGCTCTCAGGTCATCCAGACCCACCCGGGCTGAATGTGGTTTCTTCCACAGCTGTACCGGCCCAGCGGCATCACCACGGGGTCCAAAACCTTCCTCCACCTCCACGACCCCGCCTGGAGGAAGAGGGACCAGAAGAGGGTGGCGTCCCAGAAGCAGGTTCTGTTTGAAGTTCTCCTTTGGTTCCTGTGGGCTTGATGTCTGTGACTGGACCGCAGAGCCCCGGCCCCCTCCCTGAACCGTCTCTGTGCCCCCCCCCTAGGAGCAGTTCAAGGTGGACCTGGAGGGGGGGCTGACCAACCTCAGGTACGCGGTGGAGTCCCGGCAGGAGCTGACCATCGGCGGCGCGCCCTGCACCGTCATCAGCACCAAGCTGGAGTGCGACCAGAGCCAGACGCCGTGGTGCCTGCTGGGCTAGAGCTCTGTCGTCACGGCGACGGTAACGGCGTCCAGCCGCTGACCCTTACTTCCACTGAACTGATGAAGGCGGCGGGGGGATCAGAGTCGGGGCTCCTTTAGAACGTTTGACGGCGTTTTCCAGACCAGAGTGAACTTTGTGTCCCGCTCTCTGCGGTTCAGTGGCGCTGAGCGGAGCGGGCGTCTCAGCAGGTGACCCCGACTCAAACACCTGCAGCTGGACTCTGCAAACGCAGCCCTGCACGCCAAAATAAAGACGTCCAGTTTTCCGTTGTCGTCTTGTCTTCCTTCCTTCAGCTCCATGAAGATGCAGACAAGACTCCGCCCCCTCCATGAAGGAACCCCGGGTTCTCTGGACTCTGCCTCTGTGCAGGTCTCAGAACCTGTGCAGGTCTCAGAACCTGTGCAGGTGTCAGAACCTGTGCAGGTCTCAGAACCTGTGCAGGTGTCAGAACCTGTGCAGGTGTCAGAACCTGTGCAGGTGTCAGAACCTGTGCAGGTGTCAGAACCCTGCGGTCAGAACTAGAACAGGACGTCAGCAGAAAGTCATAGTTCTTCCAGGTATCTGTCATTGACGTTCCTCTGAGCTCCTCAGCGTTTCCCGCCTGGTTCTGCAGACGTCTGGACCGGGCCGGGCTCTGTGACCACGAAGCCTCGGTGAACCTGCAGATGGTTCCGTGGCGGGTTCCCGTCCTGTCTGAGAAGAAGCTGCAGACTTCTGGAAAAGACCGGTTTCTGGAAGGACAAAAACACGCCAAACGTGGCGTCCGTCCACCAACAGATGGCCGGGCTCTGGCGCGTCTGGCACGCTCTGATTGGCTGCTGCTGGAAGCTCCGGCCTGACAGACACTCGTGGTTCACGAGCCTCTGAGCAGAGCGTGTGACAGCCCCCGGGATTCAAACCCGTTGCTCATGGAGGGCAGGAGGAGATTCTGCTGACCCGGGCCTTCCCCTGTTTTTGTTTTTTGAGAAGCAAAGAAGGAATTTTAGACCAAACAATGGTCCGGCGGGACCCCGGTATAGAGGATCACGAGTCTGTCACGGGTTTGAACCCCGTGTCCAAACACCTGTTTTAGGCTGTAATACTGAGCATGATCACATGAGGGCGCCGTGCTCCTGCCTATAACATCCATTCATGACCTCTGACCCTGAAGCTGGAAAACAGAGGCCCACCACACCACACTGGACTACAGCACCAGAACACTGAAAGGCCACACCGGTTTAGACCCGGGGGGCCCAAATCCAGGCCTGCAGGCCCGGCCTCCTGCTGGTTCTGGAGAACCAGCAGGAGGCCGGCTGCTGATCACCTGGATCAGGTGAGTTTAGCCAAAAAGGAGCTTCAGGTTGGTTGTAAAGGACGCCGGCCCTCCAGGCCTGGATTCTGACGGACAGATGCTGTTCAAACAGCTCACCGCGGGGGGGTCAGGAGGAACCATGGCTATGGGTTCAGGGCGGGGGGGGTCTGGGACCTGTGGCAGCCGGACGCTCCTCATGGATGATAAAGTTCATGATCATCTGTAGAAACGTCCTCTGCTCCAGACCCCAAAGAACCTCCTGGTACAAAATGACAGCAGGTTGATGGACAGTCTAAAGCGTGACTCCGCCCACCTTAAAAGGGCGTCGCCGTTACCGGACCTTAGAATGTCAGAAGTTTGGTGAGTCCATACTGCCTTGGCTGGAGTTAAAGAAACTGGCGTCCAGGATCACATAACATCCTCTCTGATGACCTTTGACCTGCGGTTGATGGGATGAAGCCGCCTGAAAACCAGAAACTGTTCTTGACTGACTTTATCCAACTCTTTCTCTTGATGACTGTATTATCCGCTTTCTTTGGTGCATTGCCATGGCAACACTCTTGTGTCTGACCTCCTTCTGCATCTCATGAAGGAGTCTTGCTTTTAAATGAGAAGCTTCCTGTTCGGGGGGGCAGTCACACCTAAATGTGCTCAGTGGGGTTCAGACCTGCTCCTGTGATGACTGTCAGCCTCTACAGTACACGTCTGACTGGCTCCGCCCCCTCTTACCTAGGAAAGCATGCGTGCCGCTGGCGGTGCGGCTTTATGACATTTCTGGAATAGCTGGGCTGCAGGTGGAAACACGCCGCTCCTCCACGCCGTGCAGCTAATCGCTCACCTCCTGCAGCAATTTGTCCTCCACAGCAGCTCATAGATCACCTTTACGGAGATGACTGTCTGCCCACGGCGCCTCCAACGCTGAGTGACAGCTGCCCAGAAGCTGAGGCCCGAGAGCCCCCCAGGGGGTCCCCTGGAACATTTCAGCTTTGGTTTCTCAGCAGGACTCCAGGCCCAAATGTTTGAGGCGATTCTTTGATCCTGAGGTCTGCGCAGACCTCAGGATCAGCGCAGACGTCTGCGCAGATGTTTCAGGAGTTTAGTCATGAAAGAGCTTCACGTCCTTCATGGAAACACCGGCTGCTGTCTGAACGAAGAGGCTTCCACTCCAACATTAACTGATCCAGGAGGCTGTGGTGCAAATGTTTCTCTTCAAAGGCCTGAAAAAACGGGTTTGAGGAGAAATTCCACTCTCACTGCACCGCTAAAGTTAAAGCTAACCATCTTTCAGGCTAAAGCTCTTATGGGGGCAGCTGTGTGGCGGCCTGACAGCGTCTGGGTTGGTTTCTTCTGACAGTTTCTAGAGAAATCCAGAACTTTCTAAACTTATGAGACAGAAGGGACCGGGTCGGTTCCATCCAGTTCTTTTCTTAGTCAGTAAACCGGACGGCCATTGGACACACCAAGAGATCACCTTTGACCGGAAGGAGACGCGTCAAGAACTTCCAGCCTAATACTTCCTGCAGCCAAACTGAGTGAACTTTCACCTTATGGGCGGCCGTGGAGCAGCGGTTGACCTCTGATTGCAGGTTCGATACCTGCCTTGCTCTCCCATGTGTTGAAGTGTCCTTGGGCAGGACACTGAACCCCTCCTTGCCTCTAGAAAGCGCTACATAAGTATACGCCTTTTACCGTTTATGGGTCCTTGTTGACAGATTATTATACCATGTTTTAATCCCACCCTCTGTTTAGGAGGCTCCTCCCCTTTACATGTAGGGACCATCTCCAGCTACAGAAAACAATTATAACTCTACGATTCCAGCTAATTCTGACGCGCAGCTTTGCACTGATGTGCAGCACTTTACTATGACCAGATTCCAACCAGGATGCCCACTCTGCGTAAGGTTAGCGTCAGAATCAGCTGTCTATGCTGAAGCTGCTGTAATGACAAATGTAGAGGCTAAAGGGTCACTTTAGCTGGACGATGACCTGGAAGTACTTTTCATGAAGCAGGTTTCTCTCTCAGCTTCTCAGCATGTTTGGGATGGAGCGTCTGAGTGGTTGGCGTGCTGTCACCAGCCTCCGCCTTCATTTTTCTACAGTAAAGAACGCCATTAGTGTTGGAGAACTTCCTGTCATCAGACGACAGGATGACGGACAGCCAGCTGAGATGAAGAACACGGAGGGAATGTCCTCCGGCGGCGTCGGTGTCATAACCCAAGCAGAGACACGACCAGACGCTGAAGCGCTCCGTCTTTACTGAATCCCCGTCACGGGGTGTGTTTTCTCGTGGCCGCCTCGCTCTTCTTCTGCGTGTCCAGAGGGAAGTTCTGCTCCGACAGACGAGTCCGGCTGAGCGCCGTTTCGGACTCCATTATAAAGTAGCACCTCATCTATTGGCGTGAAGCCGGCAGCGGGGACGATGTGTCTCTGCACGACCTCCGCCGACGCCTCTGCTCCATGTAAATGGCCTCCACCGCTGCTGGCTACAGACAGACGCCTCCTCGTGTGGTAGGCGCCGCCGGGGACGCGCCCACAAACGTCCACCCGACTCTGCAGGAGCAGAAACAGCCTGACACCAATTCCTCGGGTCTCCTGCTCTGAAAAGATCTCTGCAGAGGTCCTGAATGATCTGCCTTTACAAACCCAGTCTGATTAATCCTATCCTTGGATCCCAGGGTTGCTGGAGCCTATCCCAACCACTACTGGGTAAAGACGGGGCTCACCCTGGATTAAGTGAAGGTTCACACTCCAGAAAGGTCAGAAGGAGAACTTTAAAAACTTTTTACTCAAACAAAAATCCAGTGATTTCTAGTCAGATACCGGGAGTCTGAAATGCTGCTTCCTCACCTGTGGAGGAGGGTCACCTGGGTCACCCAGACGTTTCTGGACGTCAGCGTTCCGCCTGAGAAGAACACGTCTCCTGAAGGCCGAGGAAGTGTGAGTCTGCCATCCTTTATCTCAGCTCGCATAGATGTTTTTTTCATAGAACGGTTCCATAACAACCAGCTGCTGCTGCCAGAACCACACATGTTCTTCACAAATTCCCGCGTTTGAACACGCTACTCTCAATCAGAAGATCAGGATTCATCCAAATGAGAGATCAGAGAGTGATCCTGGGAGAGTCGGATGATCCCGATAGGGATTACCAGGATTATCGGAGCCTGACAATTAGCACGTACGTGGAGGTATCGCGTTCCTGTCGGCGCCGTCCTTTGATCTGCTGATGTTACCTGCTCCACCGGTTCACAGGATGTTTATTCCACGTCCCAGGTGTTGACAGGTGTCCGGAGAGGGGGGGTCTGGTGTGTGAGCGGGTGCTGGTGATAGACACTGCTTTTGTCTTCAGGTGTGTTGCTCGGGAACATTCATGCATTTCTTCTCAGTCAAGTGTATTCATCCAGGTGAGTCCGCTCTGTGGCCTCAGGGGCTTCCTGTAGCGGCGTAGGTTTCCACCCCCCAGGAGCGGAGACCCCCCCAGAGTCCAGTGGATCTGTCCATGAGTCCCTGAGTCCTCCGTCTACCGACTGCTGCAGTTCTGTAAATGACAAACAGACGCCAGGGACGATCTTAAATGGGGGGGGGGACTGGAACCCAAACAGGAAGTGGCCTCCAGTCGGTCAGGGACCGTCTGCCAGCATCACTTTCTTCCCTCAGAAACATCTAATGCACTCCCCCCAAGAGCCGGGTGGCGTGAGACCTGCACACTGAAGTACATCCAGGTGAGTGACAACCATCAGCTTTGGATTTGAAATGGTTTATTTCAAACAAAGCCAGAGTAATGCACAAACAATAGAATCTGAGTTTTACCAACAAAGACGTATCAAACATAGAACAGTTATCATCAACTCCTAGATGGGTTTAAAGGGCGTGGAAAGAGGGGGACTTCTGTAACCCCGCCCCTGTTCTACCGTCTCATGACGAGTTCTCGTTACCTGCCTCATAACGTCTGTCATACGTCACGGATCAATAAATCACACGACAGACGTGAAGGACTTCATGGTTATGGAAACACAAAAGAAATGCTCAAAGTCTGAAAAATAAAAAAATGTGCAGATTCTTTGTCATTAGAAAAATCAGGGACGACTTTTTAGAAACCAAGTGAGGTGATTAGAGATCAATCACTTTAACGAGTTCCACCAGCCCCCCCCCCCCTCAAAGACCTTCATTTCATTTCTGATGAAGAAGAGTTGACTGAAGGATGAAGAGGTTCTGAACATGTGACACATGTTTGCCCCCCCCACACCAGAGTTACTTCCAGTCTTTCCTGTTGTTGCCCCGCCCCCTCCTCACATAAATAAAGGGTCGTCACTGTCTGACAGCTCTTCCCACCTCCAACACTCAGCCTGGGGGGCAGTTACGGCTACTTAGGTGGTAACACACTGACCTGGACCCACAGGTGTTTTCCCAAAGAGGTCTGGATCAGATAAGGATGGACTCCGCCTCCTCTCTCCCACCTCCCACGTTCAGACTTCTGCCCCCTCCACCCAGACGAGCCTCAGATGCCCTAACAGCCCCCCTCCCCGGGCCCAAAATGACATGAAGACACCTGCAGGGCAGCAGAAATGCTGCAGAGATGCATAAGCACGGCCATGACGGGGGCTTCATTGCGGCTGCGTTTACAAATGTTTTTCAGCAGCAGGAGGGTTAAAGTTCACCGCCTCTCTGCGGGTTTTTGTTCTGCCTCAGACCCCTCCAGAGGCGGGAACGCGTTTGGTGTCAGACGCTGAAGCGGCTCAGAGCAGAACCTCATTCTGTGGATGAGGCTCTGAAACGGCTCTGCTGACACAGCCACGGCGCCCATCGCCACGCCACGTGCGAGGAATGCCAAGGACACGCCGGTTACAAAACCGCCGGGCACACCTGTGCTGTCAGCCTGCCGGGGGGGCGGGGTGACTCAGCTCGGGTTGGGACACGCCTCTGCATGAAGACATTCAGATGTTGGATCTGATACTTTAGTGGGGCAGTTTCCGGAAAGCATCAGCAGAAAACCATCCTCACTCCTGCTTCACCAACCCCCCCCACCCCCTCCCCATGTCGGGCTTATGCAGCACGACAGAAACGTTGACACCACCCAAAGTTGGGATCTGAAGACAGATTTCTGGTATCAGGGCGAAGCAACCAGGTCCTCAGAGTTCAAGCTTTGCTCCTCTTTAGCCGTCATGGAATCAACCGGAAGGTCACCGTAGTAGCTCCGCCCACATCTCAGGGTCTGTCATGGAGAGGATCAAAGTTCTGATCAAGTTAAACTGAATTTGGGGGGGGTTACAGAAGAAAGACCCGCCCTTAGGACGTCCTCGTTTAGTGGAAGCTGGACGTCCAACTCCAGCTTGACGTGTCTTCAAACTTACAGATTTGTCACGGTGGGGTAGTGGTCTTCCAGGCCTGGGGTCACAAGTGTTACCAAAATGTGCCCTGAGCCCATACCATTCCCTCCCCCCGCCATGCTGAGACCCTCCTTACACGTGGTGGCGTTCTGCAGCCCGTCCTCCTCTCAGCACAGGAAGTGATGTGCCAGCTGTCAGTCATCCGCCGTATGGAATGTAAACACCGGCGGCGTTCGGCTCGTTGGTCCTGGACTCGAACCAGCAGGCTATGAGTGAGAACAGATCCCAGTGGCTCCGCCTCTGCCTTCCAGCCCGTCACTCATCTGGACGGAGGAATTTTAATTGTGGGTTCAGTTCCACTTATGGTGTAATTTATTTCTGACGACGTGTTGACTCCTTAATCTGAGAAAACCAAAGCGGCTGATTGTTTTTTCTTTTCTTCATAACTTTAAACAGGAAGTAAAAATATCATTTTATTTTGAAAAGACAAAACGTTTCCACACTTTGAATTGCCGAACCACTTTTAGTATTCAGTAAAGACGCCACAGATGACGGTCAGTCAGTCTGAGTCTGCCCTCGATCACAGCGTCCACAGAGATGCCTGGATTCCCCCGGTACCAGAACAGGAACCGCAGGTCCAAACTCTTTTTCAGGATTTTTTTCTTTTCTGGACTTTTGCTTTGATTTCTAAAACGTGACGTTGTTTTTTTCATGATTTGTTTTGCTTTTTTAACTGTCGCTGTGATCGTTCCTATGTTTCTGCATTAAGGGGTGTGGTTTGACCTTCAGGGCCACCGTCCACACATAAGCCTGAGTGATCGCAGGGGAAAAACCTGCACTCCAAAGGAAAGCTGGTTTTGTCAGCAGAGGGGCCCTTGGGTTTGGTGAAGTCAACGTGAGCGTGACCTAAAGGGCTCCATCAAACGGCTATAGAGTTACACGGCTGTCAGCCCATCAGGGTCTCCCGCTCACGCACAGCTGCAAACACCTGAGTGTTTCAGGAAGCATTTAGCCGTCTGAATACAGGCGTTTAGAGGATTAACAGCTCTGGAGTGAGGAAAGAAACTCGGTCACCCTTCAGCGCCTCTCCCCACAAATCACTGTCACGCCGATCTCCCAGCACTCACACGGCTCAGCCTGATGCTGCTCCATGGCTGACAGGAACCACGGCCCGACAGGCTTACCTCACACACCTGACCAGGCTTTACTGAGGACGGAGGGAATCAGGACGCAAACGGACATCATGATGGAATATTTACATGAAGACGGAACAGCTGCTGCTTTACTGAACACAGATGAACACGGAGAAAACGGTTCTACTGCTTCTACATTCTGATGTCAGAGAGCCTTTTTCTCTGCATGTCTGTCATCAGAACATCAATGTTGGATGGAGTTCTTGTTGTTCTGCACAAATGGACTCTGTTCCCAGCGTCTGACACCTCCTCACAACAAATGTTACATGTCCGTCACACGGTGAGGAAGTGTGTCTGCACGGTTCTGTTGTGTGTCTGTTGTTTGTGTGGGTCTGTTGTGCAGCATCATAGGTGGATCAGTGACTCGTCCTGCCTGGAGGACCAAAGGACAGCAGAAGAAGTTGGCGTGTGACTTGTTGCCTTGTCGCTCTGTGCTCCATGAACGACGGCTGCAGTACCGTCAGGGGCCAGTGGGGGCGCACGTGTTCCTGCGTTTCTTTCCCTGTCATTGTTTGGACAATGTTCACATTGGGACAAAAGTGTGTGCGTGCGTGCGTGCGTGTGTGTGTACGCATGTGTGTGTGTGTGCACGCATGTGTGTGTGTGTGCACGCATGTGTGTGGGGGGGGGGCAGATGTGTGAAGGTGAGGCTCTTGGTCGTTGCAGGTGAGAAAATCTAATCAGGAATTAAAAGAGCCGACACTTTACAAAATACAGGATAATTACAGAGATGATTATACCGAGTCTCCATGCAGAGTCCACAACACACACACACACGTGCACTCACATGAACACACACACATGCACACACTCAGATGAAAGTACACAACAACTTCCAGCTCAGATGAGCTTTGAAAATTCAAACACTTAAAAATTCTCCTCCTTCCTCATGTCCTCCTCCTCCTCTTCATCCTCCTCCCTCATGTCCTCCTCCTCCTCTTCATCCTCATGTCCTCCTCCTCATCTTCATCCTCCTCCCTCATGTCCTCCTCCTCCTCTTCATCCTCATGTCCTCTTTCTCCTCTTCATCCTCCTCCCTCATGTCCTCCTCCTCCTCTTCATCCTCATGTCCTCCTCCTCCTCTTCATCCTCCTCTCTTATGTCCTCCTCCTCCTCTTCATCCTCCTCCCTCATGTCCTCCTCCTCCTCTTCATCCTCATGTCCTCCTCCTCATCTTCATCCTCCTCCCTCATGTCCTCCTCCTCCTCTTCATCCTCATGTCCTCCTCCTCATCTTCATCCTCCTCCCTCATGTCCTCCTCCTCCTCTTCATCCTCATGTCCTCTTTCTCCTCTTCATCCTCCTCCCTCATGTCCTCCTCCTCCTCTTCATCCTCATGTCCTCCTCCTCCTCTTCATCCTCCTCCCTCATGTCCTCCTCCTCCTCTTCATCCTCATGTCCTCCTCCTCCTCTTCATCCTCCTCTCTTATGTCCTCCTCCTCCTCTTCATCCTCCTCTCTTATGTCCTCCTCCTCCTCTTCATCCTCATGTCCTCCTCCTCCTCTTCATCCTCCTCCCTCATGTCCTCCTCCTCCTCTTCATCCTCATGTCCTCCTCCTCATCTTCATCCTCCTCCCTCATGTCCTCCTCCTCCTCTTCATCCTCATGTCCTCTTTCTCCTCTTCATCCTCCTCCCTCATGTCCTCCTCCTCCTCTTCATCCTCATGTCCTCCTCCTCCTCTTCATCCTCCTCCCTCATGTCCTCCTCCTCCTCTTCATCCTCATGTCCTCCTCCTCCTCTTCATCCTCCTCTCTTATGTCCTCCTCCTCCTCTTCATCCTCATGTCCTCCTCCTCCTCTTCATCCTCCTCTCTTATGTCCTCCTCCTCCTCTTCATCCTCCTCTCTTATGTCCTCCTCCTCCTCTTCATCCTCATGTCCTCCTCCTCCTCTTCATCCTCCTCCCTCATGTCCTCCTCCTCCTCTTCATCCTCATGTCCTCCTCCTCCTCTTCATCCTCCTCCCTCATGTCCTCCTCCTCCTCTTCATCCTCCTCCCTCATGTCCTCCTCCTCCTCTTCATCCTCATGTCCTCCTCCTCCTCTTCATCCTCATGTCCTCCTCCTCCTCTTCATCCTCCTCTCTTATGTCCTCCTCCTCCTCTTCATCCTCATGTCCTCCTCCTCCTCTTCATCCTCCTCTCTTATGTCCTCCTCCTCCTCTTCATCCTCCTCTCTTATGTCCTCCTCCTCCTCTTCATCCTCATGTCCTCCTCCTCCTCTTCATCCTCCTCTCTTATGTCCTCCTCCTCCTCTTCATCCTCCTCTCTTATGTCCTCCTCCTCCTCTTCATCCTCATGTCCTCCTCCTCCTCTTCATCCTCCTCTCTTATGTCCTCCTCCTCCTCTTCATCCTCCTCTCTTATGTCCTCCTCCTCCTCTTCATCCTCATGTCCTCCTCCTCCTCTTCATCCTCCTCTCTTATGTCCTCCGTCCTCCTCCTCTTCATCCTCATGTCCTCCTCCTCCTCTTCATCCTCCTCTCTTATGTCCTCCTCCTCCTCTTCATCCTCATGTCCTCCTCCTCCTCTTCATCCTCCTCTCTTATGTCCTCCTCCTCCTCTTCATCCTCATGTCCTCCTCCTCCTCTTCATCCTCCTCTCTTATGTCCTCCTCCTCCTCTTCATCCTCCTCTCTTATGTCCTCCTCCTCCTCTTCATCCTCATGTCCTCCTCCTCCTCTTCATCCTCCTCTCTCATGTCCTCCGTCCTCCTCCTCTTCGGTCCCTCTAGACCTCTTTCCCTCAGCATCCTTTCATCCCGTTCCTCCTCCCAACCGTCTCCTTCCCTGCATGGATCTCCAGAACATCCATGATCGGATCCTCTGATGGATTTTTTGTTGATCGTACATCTTACATCTTACCACCGTCCTAAAAGTGTCATGGCCGCCTCCCGTCCTGGTCTCTGAAGAATGATGTTAGTTTTGTGGAGCCTGTGAGGGTCGACCACAGGAGTCTGTAAAACTGGATTCTAACCACCGGCCGGTTGCTGAAGGCGTTCCACATGGACCCGTGTCGGTTCTCCTGTCCGGCTGTAAAGAACCCATCCCTGCTGCACCTCTGATGCTGTTTTTCCCGCCGTCCTCCAATTCGTTCCTTTGTTTGTTTACCATGTTTGCCCCCCCTCATCAGGCGGGGTAAGTGGGGAGTTTAGTTACACTAATGATGACCCTGGGGCCGCTCCTTAACTAGCTCCCTGCAGATGTTAAAGGCGGTTAATGCTCACCTTCAGGGACACGCTGAGGTAAGGCTTACCTGTCCTTACCTGTGTTCCTCTCCATGTTTCTGCTGATCTCCTGTGAAGATTGACAGATGACGTTTATGGAGAATGACGGTGCAGGGCGCCGCCGCCATTTCCTGTTGACCATCTGTGGCTTTGGCCTTCATCAATAACCAAACCAGTTTAGTTCAATTTCACAACACAGACGTCTGAACGGGCTTCACTAACTGGACAAAACATCAAATCTGTCATAAAATACAAACTAAACTGGACCCTCCCTGCTCTTAGACCAGGGGGGGTCAGACTCCAGGCCTGGGGGGGCGGCATTCTACTTGTTTTCCAGCCCACCTGCCCTTGAAGCTCCTTATTGGCTAAACACCTGAACCAGGTAATCAGCAGCAGGTAAGGCCGGGTTTCTGCAGGACCAGCAGGAGGCGGGGCTACAGGCCTGGATTTGGGCCCCCCGCCCCTACCTTCCTTCTCGGTAAGGAAAACCACAGCCAGGTTATCAGAGACCATGCCCCCCCTTTTCATCCGAGTTGTGATTGGTTTCTCATCCTGATGCAGTTTTCCAGCAGACCAAACAGAAACTCTGACGGAACCGATCCATCAGAACCATGAGAGAAGGACCGTTTGTTTTCCTCCTGGAACAACGTTTCCATAGAAACGCAAAGAACCAAGGACCGGTCTTTGGATTATTTCAGAGCTGCTGAGGAACCAGAACTCACGTCTCCTTCTGCAGAAATAAAAAGGATCAGAATGCAGAAGTGTGGCGTGAAGGAGGCGGAGCCTGCCGTCTCCAGGCAGCTCTGCTCCTCCTGTGGGACGCCGTATGGACGCCTTGACATCCAGCTGCAGCACAAGAGAAGGAACCGCTGAGGGCGAGTTCAAACATGCAGAACATCCAGAACTTGGCGAATTATGAGACCAGGAAGAGTCCGCAGGGATCAGCAACCTTTGTTTTTTGTTTCTCCACATTGATTGGCTGTCTGCAGTGACAGGGGGAGGGGCTTCCCACAGATTTTCTCTGAGCACTGTTAGTCTTTTTTATCATTAGAACGTAGAACTACACATTTTCTAAAACACTGGACGATTTTCAACAAACACGGTTTCCAACCGTCTGCTAAACATGCAAAGCTCGGCCACAGCACCTCACAGGCTCCTCTCAACGGTTTCTCCTCAATGGTAACGACCCCAAATGCTGTTTTGGGGTCGTTACCATAAATCCAGTTTCCCACTGCTGGGTCTCTCTGAACCCCTCCCACCAGCTCTCTCTTTGCATTCACATGATTGACAGTTTTTTCTGTTTTTGTGTCTTTAGCTGTGTATTTAAGACATTTACTGCACAGCTACACTTGTCAGCTGGGCTCTGGATGCTCACTACTTCACTCCTGTAGCGCCTCTGTGCACGCGGTGAACGCTTCAGAATCCAGAGCTCTGAACGGCGTGACCGCGATATGAATTCACGCTGGAACCGCTCAGCCATGGTTGGATTCACAGCCTTCGGACCTGCAGAACCAGAACGTCCACATGGAGGTTCTGATCAGATGATTTGATGGTCAGACGTTGAACGCTTGTGTCTCTGAGGACAGCAGTTCCTCATTGGTTCATCCGTCCTTCCTGATAGGGAAATGTTCTGACCTCTTTGGTCTTTTGGACCCTTTGGTTCCGTTATTCTTGAGCTGTTCTCCAGGATGCTGGAGAGCATTGGGAGGCTTTATTTTCTTGACTGAAAGTCAGACATGGTTTCTTTGGATCAGCGTCTGACGGCGTGCGATCCAAGATGGAACCCGAAACCATCCTCAGATTTTGGGTCTGGAGGGAAGCGAAGGCGCCAGCGGCGGCGTTGGCCGTCACGTCCCGCACTAATGAGTCCTCATATCACCTAATTGTCTGACAAACTGTTCCTTTCCTGTCTGCCAATGTGTTTACAAAGTCTCTCCTTAATTTATGCAGGACGATACGAGCGCCGTCTGCCGAGCCGCTCCTTCCTTCACAATAACACGCATCCTCCTCCTCTTCCTCCTCCACTCACTTTACTTCAACCTTCTGTTCTCCTCCTCCTCTCTGGTTTCCACTCACTTTCCTCCCCCCTCCCTCAGACAACTGTGACAGTTTTAATTCTGACCACTGATTAGCCCGATTCAATTAAGTCCTCCACGCTGTGTCCAACAGCAGAGCAGCATGGGGGCCCGGGGTCTGTTTGGGCCCCCATTCATCAAGCTCCAGCCTCTTAATCATCATTTAATTACGGCCTGCGTCCGTGCGCGCCGGACCGGGCCTTCAGGTGGGCTCTGGAACCAATCCCGTTTGGGCTTCATCGGCTGATTGCAGAGAAGCTCAGCAGGGTGCGGTCTAATTCCTGCACAGACGACTTCCTGCTCGCTGCAGCTTCTTTAGACCAGCTGTAAAAATGTTGAGGAACTTTTCTGTTCATAAACAGAATTCATTCTGGACATTTCTGTGAGATCAGATGAGCTCAGGTGTGACGGAAGCATCTTTGCTGGACGCTCTCGATCATCTCAGCTGCTAAAGGAGGCGCTGACCTATGACCTTTTTCTCTCTTGGTTTTTGTGCTTGTCTTGTTTGAAATGTCTTAATTTATGCATTAATTTATGAGTTTTGGTAACAAGTGACCTCCATGTGGATGCATAGCTGCTAAGACTCATGGGTAATATTTAAACAGTGAGGTGAATTTAATTTTTCTGAGAACCTGCTTATGTTTGTGGCACAGCTGCTCACAGCGGTGGTGGGAGTGTGATGGTGTGGGGCGATGCTCAGCTGGATCTGAACAGGCCTCAGATCTCGTCGTTTCTCTTGTGGTGTTTTTTTTTTCCTGAACAATGCTCCGGTTCTGCTGCAGGACGACCCGGACTCCCTCTGCTGATGCTGCAGGCCGCTGAAGCCGCTCTGCTGGCGTGGCGTTGGCAGCAGGGCGCATTCCTCCACATCTTAAAGGTAAACTCTGTCTCCCTGCAGATATCAGCGTTACTAATCCTTTTTGTCGAGCCCTCTCAGCGCCAGCGGGGATAACATCACATCACTAACAGGCAAGGCCCGCTTTGTCAGTCGGACCCGGGGCTCTAATCTCCTGCCGGCCCGCTCGGCTTTGCGCTCACAGAAAAGCGTTAATGACGTTATGGGAGGAGAAGCCCCATGCCGCTGGGAACCCGATAATCCCACTTTGTTCCTTTTGGATTACGGGGAAACTCCTCCCCCCTCGCGGTTGCTGATCTTCTGGGTGTTGTGCAGACACAAAGGGGCCCCTGCTGTTGGGCCCCATCCACTTCTTACTCTCTAAATACCTCTCTCATTTGTAGGGCCGCAGCCAGGGGTGCGCGCCCCTTTATTTGCTCCTCAATTAGCAGGAAAGGCGTGCGCTGATCACTTCCTGTGCAGAGGTGAGCGGTGGCGTGAAAGCCTGATGAGAGTTTCATGTCACGACCGTGCACGCCAACATTTGCTGCTCCTCCCCCCTCTTTCAGCCTCATGTTTGGGGGGGTGGCTATTTCCGCTAAGCCGAAAGACTAAACTGCTTCAGCGCAGCCCCCCCCAGCTGCTTTCACACTCTGGCCCACGGGTCCAAATGGGCGGGGAATTCTACTAACTTTCACACCTTCACCTGCCTTTATGCTCCACTCTTCTTGGGGGGCGGGGCTAACGTCTTTCACACTTAGACCAGAAGCAACAAACCCTGACGGGAATCGAACGTGGACGCCATTGAATGAGGTTGTTCACTTACCGCCGTAGGTGAACAACAGCTAAGGTCACATGTCATATTTCACCACCAGATCTTCTCAGAATAAAATGTTCTTTAAAGAGCAGCGTATCTAAAATAACCAAAGTTCTCCTGTGGAGCTGCAGTGTAATAGTGTAGTCAGGAGCCTTTATGTTTGTTAGTTTGTGTAAATACTAACTCCAGCTATTAAAGCAGTTTTCTTTGGAGACACAAACGTTTTCACATGTGACAGTCGTATCCGCGATCATCAGTTTCAGGAGGAAGAATCCTGTTTAACGGGCTGCAGTCTGAACCCGGACCCCCGCCCCCTGCTGTCTGATCCGTCTCTGAAGAGTTGTCCTCTCTGGAGCCGTTTGGACGACTTCTTCTTTTCTTTAGAGACTTTCCTCTCAGTGAGTTGAGGGGAGGTCAGCTCCTCTGCCCCCCGTCTCCACCGGCTGCTCCCCGGATGCCAAGAAAGCCTCAGAGATGAAGCGGACAGATGGCCGCTCGCTTTAGGACGGGTCTTCAGCGGCTCGACGGTTCTTCCCGTAGTGGCTTGGCAGATGCACGCGCATATGCCTTTCCCTCAAATGGTCCACTCTTAAGGGGCGCAGAGCAGGACTCTGACCCGCGTTTACCATCAGTGAAGGCAGAAGGAGGCAGAGGACACTTCTGATGTGATCAGCTCCTATGATAATCCTATCATTGACGGCGTTTGTGAGGAACTCTGCTCGTTCCTCTTCACGTTGCTTCAGGTTTGCAGATCAGAAGAACAGCAGCAGCTTGATCTTTCAGTCTTTTAAACATTCTGTTGGGGTTTACTGCTCTGAACCATGGAATTTAAATGATCAATTTATTTATTCTACATGCCCATCATCTACATGACCAACATCTACATGACCATCATCAACATGACCAACATCTACATGACCATCATCTACATGACCAACATCTACATGACCAACATCAACATGACCATCTTCTACATGACCAACATCTACATGACCAACATCTACATGACCATCATCAACATGACCAACATCTACATGACCATCATCTACATGACCATCATCTACATGACCAACATCTACATGACCAACATCAACATGACCATCTTCTACATGACCAACATCTACATGACCATCATCAACATGACCATCTTTTACATGACCAACATCTACATGACCATCGTCTACATGAAAATCGTCTACATGACCAACATCTACAGGACCAACATCAACATGACCATCTTCTACATGACCAACATCTACATGACCAACATCAACATGACCATCTTCTACATGACCAACATCTACATGACCATCATCAACACAACCATCTTTTACATGACCAACATCTACATGACCATCATCTACATGACCATCGTCTACATGACCAACATCTACATGACCAACATCAACATGACCATCTTCTACATGACCAACATCTACATGACCAACATCAACATGACCATCTTCTACATGACCAACATCTACATGACCATCATCAACATGACCATCTTTTACATGACCAACATCTACATGACCATCGTCTACATGAAAATCGTCTACATGACAATTGTCTACATGACCAACGTCTACATGACCAACATCTACATGACCAACATCTACATGACCAACGTCTACATGACCAACATCTACATGACCAACATCTACATGACCATCATCTACATGACCAACATCTACATGACCAACATCTACATGACCAACATCTACATGACCAACATCTACATGATCAACATCTACATGATCAACATCTACATGACCATCATCTACATGACCAACATCTACATGACCAACATCTACATGACCATAATCTACATGATCAACATCTACATGATCAACATCTACATGACCAACATCTACATGATCAACATCTACATGACCGTCATCTACATGACCGTCATCTACATGACCATCATCTACATGACCAACATCTACATGACCAACATCTACATGACCAACATCTACATGATCAACATCTACATGATCAACATCTACATGATCAACATTTACATGGCCATCATCTACATGACCAACACCTACATGACCAACATCTACATGAAAATCGTCTACATGACCATCGTCTACATGACCAACATCTACATGACCAACATCTACATGACCATCGTCTACATGACCATCGTCTACATGACCAACATCTACATGACCAACATCTACATGACCATCGTCTACATGACCATCGTCTACATGACAATCGTCTACATGACCATCGTCTACATGACAATCGTCTACATGACCAACATCTACATGACCAACATCTACATGACCAACATCTACATGATCAACATCTACATGATCAACATCTACATGACCATCATCTACATGACCAACATCTACATGACCAACATCTACATGACCAACATCTACATGACCATCATCTACATGACCAACATCTACATGACCAACATCTACATGACCATAATCTACATGACCATAATCCACGTGACCATCGTCTACATGACCATCGTCTACATGACCAACATCTACATGACCAACATCTACATGACCATCGTCTACATGAAAATCGTCTACATGACAATTGTCTACATGACCAACGTCTACATGACCAACATCTACATGACCAACATCTACATGACCAAAATCTACATGACCATAATCTACATGACCATAATCCACATGACCATCGTCTACATGACCATCGTCTACATGACCAACATCTACATGACCAACATCTACATGACCATCGTCTACATGAAAATCGTCTACATGACAATTGTCTACATGACCATCGTCTACATGACCAACATCTACATGACCAACATCTACATGACCATCGTCTACATGAAAATCGTCTACATGACAATTGTCTACATGACCAACGTCTACATGACCAACATCTACATGACCAACATCTACATGACCATCGTCTACATGACCAACATCTACATGACCAACATCTACATGACCATCGTCTACATGACCATCGTCTACATGACCAACATCTACATGACCAACATCTACATGACCATCGTCTACATGAAAATCGTCTACATGACAATTGTCTACATGACCAACGTCTACATGACCAACATCTACATGACCAACATCTACATGACCATCGTCTACATGACCATCGTCTACATGACCAACATCTACATGACCAACATCTACATGACCATCGTCTACATGAAAATCGTCTACATGACAATTGTCTACATGACCAACGTCTACATGACCAACATCTACATGACCAACATCTACATGACCATCGTCTACATGACCATCGTCTACATGACAATCGTCTACATGACCATCGTCTACATGACAATCGTCTACATGACCAACATCTACATGACCAACATCTACATGACCAACATCTACATGATCAACATCTACATGATCAACATCTACATGACCATCATCTACATGACCAACATCTACATGACCAACATCTACATGACCATAATCTACATGATCAACATCTACATGATCAACATCTACATGACCAACATCTACATGACCGTCATCTACATGACCGTCATCTACATGACCATCATCTACATGACCAACATCTACATGACCAACATCTACATGACCAACATCTACATGACCAACATCTACATGACCAACATCTACATGACCATCATCTACATGACCATCATCTACATGATCAACATCTACATGATCAACATCTACATGACCATCATCTACATGACCAACATCTACATGATCAACATCTACATGACCAACATCTACATGACCAACATCTACATGACCATCATCTACATGACCAACATCTACATGACCAACATCTACATGACCATAATCTACATGACCATCATCCACATGACCAACATCTACATGACCAACATCTACATGACCAACATCTACATTGCCAACATCTACATGACCATCATCTACATGACCATCAGCTACATGACCAACATCTACATGACCATCATCTACATGACCATCATCCACATGACCAACATCTACATGACCAACATCTACATGACCAACATCTACATGACCATCATCTACATGACCAACATCTACATGACCAACATCTACATGACCAACATCTACATGACCATCATCTACATGACCATCAGCTACATGACCAACATCTACATGACCAACATCTACATGACCAACATCTACATGACCATCATCTACATGACCAACATCTACATGACCATCATCTACATGACCAACATCTACATGACCAACATCCACATGACCAACATCTACATGACCAACATCTACATGACCAACATCTACATGACCATCATCTACATGAGCAACATCTACATGACCAACATCTACATGACCAACATCTACATGACCAACATCTACATGACCATCATCTACATGACCAACATCTACATGACCATCATCTACATGACCAACATCTACATGACCATCATCTACATGACCATCATCTACATGACCAACATCTACATGACCATCATCTACATGACCAACATCTACATGACCAACATCCACATGACCAACATCTACATGACCAACATCTACATGACCAACATCTACATGATCAACATCTACATGACCATCATCTACATGACCAACATCTACATGACCATAATCTACATGACCATCATCCACATGACCAACATCTACATGACCAACATCTACATGACCAACATCTACATGACCAACCTCATGTACCTCAGACTAGTATAAAAACTACATAATAGTAGATGGTATATTACAAGCCCACATTTTCATTTTTACCCTACCACGTTCATTCATAGATGTTTATAACTGGATAATCCCTGACATGAGCCTTTGGATTCTGCACAAAGCAAATCCTCAATGGGCTGAACAGGGTTAGCCCCGCCCACCTACTTTCCAAAAGCATAGTCAGTCGGACTTTACTATGGGAGTCAATGGAGAATTGCTCCTTGCGTTTGACAAGCATTTAGTAGTTTTTGTGTCCACAAATACAAATCAGATACATATCTTTAAATTGTCTGATATAAAAGCCCCCAAAGTCTTTTTTATCCTTCTATACGTCTGGCCTTAAGCCTTTCATCACTAAGAACAATTTAATTCATTCTAAAGTTTAGTCAAATGAAACCATCAGGAGACAAACTAGGACATCTTTGCACGAACTAACTTTCCAAAATTATCTTCTGTCACATGTCGCTGCCAGCAAACTGAAAGGTGTGGGAGAACCGACCGTCTGCTGCTCAGTAATTAGCAGCAGCTGATGGCGATGAGACACGGCGTCCTGGAACTGGGGGGTCACGGTTCATCCATCTTTGCCAACCACATTTTTCTTTAAAGATTATTCCACATTTCCACTGGGAAGAAGAAAGTAAAGAGTCTGAAAACGTGTCACGAACATTTTTGATTTTCACTTTGAACTGCAGAGTAACTGATGCTGAAGCTGAAACTGGAGCTGAAACCGAAGCTGAAGCTGAAGTTGAAGGACAGTCTGATGGACAGCAGACAGAAGCACCTAAAATGACCTTCTATGTTTGTGCTAAGGACTTTTATTCAGCTTTTGATCTGTTCATGTTTCAGCTTGAATCTCCTCATCAATGTTTCCTCTCAGCTTCTTTCAGCTTCAATCAGCTGCAGAAATATTCAACCTTTTTCATGACTGAATCTGAATGTTTTTACCTATTTTAGTTCAAGTTTTAGCTGTAAAAAAGTCTATTTCAATATCTGACATTTGAAACGTTCTTGTCCTCAGCTGCTCCTCTCTGATATTCACCTCCTTTCTCTGGGAACCTCCCCCCACCCCCCTGAAAAAATGAAAAGTGATGAAAGTGCAGAAAAAAATGTAACTGGTGTTTCCGACATTCTAACTGCACAGCAGAAACAAGACGGGAACTGTTGAAATTTCCTGAGGTGTCAGATGAAGCACATTTAGATGCAAACATCTGGATGAAGTGGCTCAAAGCAGACTGTTCCATAGCAGACTGTTCTAGAGTCGACTGTTCCATAGCAGACTGTTATAGAGTAGACTGTTCTAGGATTGACTGCTCCATAGCAGACTTTCCGGGGCCGACTGTTCCATCAAAGACTATTCTAGAGCAGACTGTTCCATAGCAGACTGTTCTAGAGTAGACTGTTCCATAGCAGACTGTTATAGAGTAGACTGTTCTAGGATTGACTGCTCCAGAGCAGACTGTTCCGGGGCAGACTGTTCCATCAAAGACTATTCTAGAGCAGACTATTCCGTAGCAGACTGTTCTAGAGTAGACTGTTCCATAGCAGACTGTTATAGAGTAGACTGTTCTAGGATTGACTGCTCCAGAGCAGACTGTTCCGGGGCAGACTGTTCCATCAAAGACTATTCTAGAGCAGACTATTCCGTAGCAGACTGTTCCATAGCAGACTGTTCTAGAGCAGACTGTTCGAAGACAGACTGTTCTAGGACCGACTGTCCCATAGCAGACTGTTACATAGCAGACTGCTGAAAGGCCGACTGTTCCATAGGAGACTGTTCTAGAACAGACTGTTCTAAAACTGAATGTTCCATAGCAGAATGTTCTAGAGCTAACTGTTCCATAGCAGAATGTTCTAGAGCTAACTGTTCCATAGCAGACTGTTCTAGGGCCGACTGTTCCATAGCAGACTGTTCTACAGCAGACTATTCTAGAGCTGACTGTTCCATGGCAAGCTGTTCCATTGCAGACTGTTATAGGGCAGACTATTCAAAAGCAGACTGTTCTAGAGCTTACTATTCAAAAGCTGTAATATAGCAGGCTGTTTCATAGCACACTTTTACATAGCAGACTGTTCTAGACTAGACTGTTCCATAGCAGACTGTTGTAGGTCCGACTGTTCCTGAAGAGACTGTTCTAGAGTAAACTGTTCCATAGCAGACTGGTCCAAAGCAGACTGTTATAGAGGTAACTGTTCCATAGCAGACTGTTCTAGAGCAGACTGTTATAGAGCAGACCGTTCTAGGACCGACTGTTCCAGAGGAGACTGTTCTAGAGCAGACTGTTCGAAGACAGATTGTTCTAGGAATGACTGTTCCATAGCAGACTGTTCTAGAGCAGACTATTCTCGAGCTGACTGTTCCATGGCAGACTGTTATAGGGCAGACTGTTTCATAGCAGACTGTTCTAGAGCAGACTGTTCCATAGCAGACTGTTCGAAAACAGACTGTTCTAGGACCGACTGTTCCATAGCAGACTGTTCTAGGACCGACTGTTCCATAGCAGACTGTTCTAGAGCAGACTGTTCGAAGACAGACTGTTGTAGGACCGACTGTTCCATAGCAGACTGTTACATAGCAGACTGCTGAAAGGCCGACTGTTCCATAGGAGACTGTTCTAGAACAGACTGTTCTAAAACTGAATGTTCCTTAGCAGAATGTTCTAGAGCTAACTGTTCCATAGCAGACTGTTCTAGAGTAGACTGTTCCATAGCAGACTGTTATAGGGCAGACTGTTATAGGGCAAACTGTTCTAGAGCAGACTATTCTAAAGCAGACTGTTCTATAGCAGACCTTTTTAGAGCAGACTGTTGTGGGACCGACTGTTCCGTAGCAGAATGTTACACAGCAGACTGTTCTAAAGGAAACTTTTCCATAGAACACTGTTCTAGAGCAGACTGTTCCATAGCAGACTGTTCTAGAGCAGACTGTTCTAGGGCCGACTGTTCCATAGCAGACTGTTCTACAGCAGACTATTCTAGAGCTGACTGTTCCATGGCAAGCTGTTCCATTGCAGACTGTTATAGGGCAGACTATTCAAAAGCAGACTGTTCTAGAGCTTACTATTCAAAAGCTGTAATATAGCAGGCTGTTTCATAGCACACTGTTACATAGCAGACTGTTCTAGACTAGACTGTTCCATAGCAGACTGTTGTAGTTTCGACTGTTCCTGAAGAGACTGTTCTAGAGTAAACTGTTCCATAGCAGACTGGTCCAAAGCAGACTGTTATAGAGGTAACTGTTCCATAGCAGACTGTTCTAGAGCAGACTGTTATAGAGCAGACCGTTCTAGGACCGACTGTTCCAGAGGAGACTGTTCTAGAACAGACTGTTCTAAAACTGAATGTTCCTTAGCAGAATGTTCTAGAGCTAACTGTTCCATAGCAGACTGTTCTAGAGTAGACTGTTCCATAGCAGACTGTTATAGGGCAGACTGTTATAGGGCAGACTGTTCTAGAGCAGACTATTCTAAAGCAGACTGTTCTATAGCAGACCTTTTTAGAGCAGACTGTTGTAGGACCGACTGTTCCGTAGCAGAATGTTACACAGCAGACTGTTCTAAAGGAAACTTTTCCATAGAAGACTGTTCTAGAGCAGACTGTTCCATAGCAGACTGTTCTAGAGCAGACTGTTCTAGGGCCGACTGTTCCATAGCAGACTGTTCTACAGCAGACTATTCTAGAGCTGACTGTTCCATGGCAAGCTGTTCCATTGCAGACTGTTATAGGGCAGACTATTCAAAAGCAGACTGTTCTAGAGCTTACTATTCAAAAGCTGTAATATAGCAGGCTGTTTCATAGCACACTGTTACATAGCAGACTGTTCTAGACTAGACTGTTCCATAGCAGACTGTTGTAGGTCCGACTGTTCCTGAAGAGACTGTTCTAGAGTAAACTGTTCCATAGCAGACTGGTCCATAGCAGACTGTTCTAGAGCAGACTGTTATAGAGCAGACCGTTCTAGGACCGACTGTTCCAGAGGAGACTGTTCTAGAGCAGACTGTTCGAAGACAGATTGTTCTAGGAATGACTGTTCCATAGCAGATTCTTCCATAGCACACTGTTCCTGGGCCGACTGTTTCATAGCAGACTGTTCTAGAGCAGACTATTCTCGAGCTGACTGTTCCATGGCAAGCTGTTCCATAGCAGACTGTTATAGGGCAGACTGTTCCATAGCAGACTGTTCTAGAGCGACTGTTCTAGAGCAAGCTGTTCCATTGCAGACTGTTATAGGGACAACTGTTCCATAAGAGACTGTTCTAGAGTAAACTGTTCCATAGCAGACTGGTCCATAGCAGACTGTTCTAGAGGTAACTGTTCCATAGCAGACTGTTCTAGAGCAGACTGTTATAGAGCAGACCGTTCTAGGACCGACTGTTCCATAGCAGACTGTTCTAGAGCAGACTGTTCCGTAGCAGACTGTTATAGGGCAGACTGTTCTAAAGCAGACTGTTCTAAAGCAGACTGTTCTATAGCAGACCCTTTTAGAGCAGACTGTTGTAGCACCGACTGTTCCATAGCAGACTGTTCTAGAGCAAACTGTTCCATAGCATAATGTTCTAGAGAAGACTTTTCTAGAACAGACCATTCCAGAGCAGACTGTTCCATAACAGGCTGTTCTAGAGCAGACTGTTCTAGAGCAGATTTTCTATAGCAGGCTATTCCAGAGCAGACTGTTCTAGAGTACACTGTTCCATAGCAGACTGATCCATAGCAGACTGTTTCTAGAGTAGACTGTTCCATAGCAAACTGTTCTAGAGTAGACTTTTCCAGAGCAGACTGTTCTAGAGTAGAATTTTCTAGAACAGACTATTCCAGAGCAGACTGCTCTATAACAGGCCCTTCTACAGCAGACTGTTCTAGAGCAGACTTTTCTATAGCAGACTATTCCAGAGCAGACTGTTCTAGATCAGACTGTTCCGTAGAAGACTGTTCTAGACCAGACTGTTCTAGAGCAGACTGTTCCATAGCAGACTGCTGTAGGGCCGACTGTTCCATAGGAGACTGTTCTAGATTAGACTGTTTTAAAACTGACTGTGCCATAGCAGACGATTCTAGAGCAGACTGATCCATAGCACACTGTTCTAAAGCTGACTGTTGTATAGCAGACTATTCTAAAACTGACTGTTCCGTAGCAGACTATTATAGGGCAGACTGTTCTAGAGCAGACTATTCTAAAGCAGACTGTTCCAGAGCAGACTGTTCTATAGCAGACTGTTTTAGAGCAGACTGTTCTAGAACTGACTGTTCCATAGCAGACTGTACTAGAGCAGACTGTTCCATAGCAGACTGTTCTAGAGCAGACCTTTCCATAGCAGACTTTTCTAGAGCAGACTGGTCCGTAGCAGACTGTTCTAGAGCAGACTATACTAGAGCAGACCTTTCCATAGCAGACTATTCTAGAGCAGACTGTTCCAGAGGAGCTGCTGGATTTGACCAAGATAGGCCTGACTGGAGACAGAAAAGCTGCAGAGGAAGCAGTGACTCACTGACGTATCTCCTCAGATCCCACAGATGCCTTCAGGTGCCTCTCCAGCATCTCTGTTCTCAGAGCAGCTGTCCATCTCAGCTGCCAGTCCGAGCGCCTTTCAGATCCCACCAGGATGCGTTTGATGTTCTTTGAGAAACTCTGAATTTCCTTCAGAAAAAACAAAGTGACTGTTTACAACCAACAACAACATTTGGCCCAGGATGTACTTAACACACATGTGCATCTTTACCGCTTGTGTCAAACTTGGCCACCATGAACTACCATCCGTTGTTGTGCAGGTCACACATAAACACTCAACATCAGCCTAGAAACACACAGAAACAACCAGACGACTTTGAGTGAGATTTGTTTTTAAAGACGAGATGGGATCTTGAGGGCCGTGAGATCCTGAGGCCAGTGGGATCCTAAAGGCTAGTGGGATCCTGAGGGTCTCACGATCTTCTAGACAGTTTGAGTCTGACAGCAAAGTAAACAACCGTCCGTCTGTTTTCCTACCTGTCTGTCCGTCTTTGAATGCCTCCTCCTCTTTCTTCACCTCAAACACCTGAAGCGCCTCGGGGCCGATCTGTCGTCCACCACAAACTCCAGCCTGACACACAAACACACACACACCTTGACACACACACACACACACACTTGGACCCACTAAACAGTCTGCAGAGACAATCCTGCGGTTCTGTTCAGAAGCCCAGATCGTCATGAGATCCTCTGACATTCAAAACTTCAAAAGATTCTAGTTCAAATTTTGTCTCAGGCTGTTTTTCTTAAAAACTTTAGTGATCCTTCAGGAAATTACATCATTAGTAAACAATCACAACTATCACGCAACAGTGGACTATGGTGGCCATCAAGATCTTCTGGAGGTCCTGTGGGCTTTTATAGTGTTAACATTTAAGCCTCAAGTCTGTAGTAAATTCTGTTCAGTTCTATTCGGTTACGTTCTATTCCATGGTGGCAGTCATCTGAATGGATTCTGGGAAATGAGTTGACATAAGACTTCTGCCCCCCCCCCCGAGTGACTCAGCCTTAAGTTCCTTCTGGGGGTGGGGGTGGGGGTGGGATGTTTGAGTAAACGATCAGAGGAGAACTTTAATGTTTTTATGTAGACGCTTTCATCTACTGTCACTCACTGGAGACTTGGGATTTGAACCACTGACTGTTGATGGACCGGGGCCCCTCCACCCCCACCCCCTCGGCCAGTTTACTCGTTCTGAGTCAGACCTTTGGTTTGAGGGAATCTGAAACCAGAACCGGGACCGTTTTGAGGCAGACAGAAGCCTGAAATACACAGACGGTTCTGCCTCTCCTTCCTGCTGAAGAACCCGCCCCTCTTTCTGATTTGGGCTTTCATGTGACACTGGTGGGAACCAAACGCTGCCCAGCTACCCACAGCCTCGCCCCCTCTAACCACCACCGCCCCCCCGCGCGCTGCCTTGTTTAGCTTTGACACCTCAGCTGTTCGGCAGGCTGCTGGGAGGAAGGTGTGGAGCTGAGAGGAGGGGGTACGGGGGGGTACGATAATGAAGGTAGCATCTTGTTGTCACCACAGATTGTTCTCTGAGTTTCCATGCACCACATGCGGTAACTCCTCCCCCAGCATGGACGCCATATTTACACGGTTCCTGACGCACACTTTTAGAGTCGTGACACAAACTCAACCTGCAGCTCTGTTTCAGTGACTGACAGGTGTGTTTTCCCGCCTTTTTTTAGACAGGAAGAGGTTTGTCTCGGATGTTCACAAGAACTGGCCTCAAAGCAGTTACCTCACATGACCTCACATGACCGCCACGCTCGTCTGCAGGTGACCGTCAAAGGGAGGTGGAGCTCGTCCGTTCAGGTACTCCTCTGTCCTCCAGTCACTCCAATCAGAACAGAGGAGCAAATACTTCTCTGGATTTGAAAAAACACCGTTTGCATTCATGTCTGAACATAGTTTCATCCACCTGTCACAAAACATGCAGCACTGGGAGAAAAACAGCTGGGAGAAATAAATAAAATGTCAAATTAACATAAAAAATAGAATAAAATAAAAAATAAAGAAACATTTATAAATAAGAAGAAAAGACAAGAATTGGAAAAAAAAGGGAAAAATAAATAAAACACACCCGGTAAAAATAAAATAAAATACATTTAAAAGAAAAACTGGTAAAAATAAAATAAATAAATAGAAAAACAAAAAAATTAAGTTAAAAAAGAAAATAAAAATAAATAAAAGAAACACCTGGGAAAAATAAAAATAATAATAATTTCAAAACACCTGGGATTGGTGTCAGGAGGCTGTGATTTTCTGTAAAATCCACCTGCATATGGAAAGCTGCTGCTGGTCCAGACACTGCTGCTTTGACCTCATTTGATCTCAAACTGGAGACAGTCGTCCGATTCTGATGGGATTGTAGAGCAAATTGAAAATTGAAAGTTTGGATCAGAAGTTCCTTCCTGATAACGGCCCAGAGCCGCTTTTCTCCGCCTCAGGATCCGTTGGAGCCAAAAAGTGGAAGTGTTGCGGGGATTGAAAGAGCGTGTTTCACGTGTGTCACGGGCGACCTCTCCATGGTTAAAGGTTTACCTGGAAGTTATGCTAACGTGCTGTTGCAGCGCAGAAGTCTGTCACCTCCCATAGATTATCAGTCATCGTCTTCATCATTTTGACTTTGTGTGTCAGTCCCAAAAGAATAACAGCCACATCAATGCTGTGACATTTCCACGGGTTTCTGACCTCTAACCTCGTACCATAAGGATTAAGGTTTTGGGGCTGCAGTCTTCTCTGATCCATCCTCCAAAGTCTTCATCAGTTTGGAGTCACAAGCAGCAGCCATGCTGAAAGGAGCTGTTTCTGTCTGATATAAATGTCTTTTTAGTGGGAAAAGCTCTGAGACACTCCTGAGGAGCCGTCCTCTGAAGAAGCTCCTGCTGCTCCTCAGTGCTCCTCCTTTACCCAGCAGGCATTTGCTTCTCCTGTTTGGTCCAGGTGAGCTTTCAGACCTGCAGAACCAGGAGGACCATCAGAGGAGAGCAGGCCTGGATCAGAGCAGGACCAGACCTGTCAAAGTGAAAAAACCCTTCTTCACGTTGATGAAGACTCCACACAGAGGGGGAACTTCCTCCAGCAGTTAAAGGATGATGAGAGGGTTGGTGTGGTTGGAAATCACCTGATGTC
The DNA here is from genome assembly GCF_053564925.1 of Oryzias latipes. Lineage (NCBI taxonomy): Eukaryota > Metazoa > Chordata > Actinopteri > Beloniformes > Adrianichthyidae > Oryzias > Oryzias latipes. The sequence continues at coordinate 34,679,415 of NC_136246.1, forward strand.
AGCCAGCATCCTCATAAAAATAGACTGGTGCACATATGGAAAGTTAAAAATCCCCTGGAGCTGAGAAGCTTTCAGACATGGAACGTGTGTCTGCCGCTTTGTGTGTCAGTGTGCGAACGGATGTCTAAGTTGTGTGTCTGAGACTCAGAAGTGAGAAGACACGCTGGAGGTGTTGTTGAGTGGCGGGATGGAGGCGTTTCAGGAAGTGTTTTCTGTCTTGTTGTGTGTTTTTGACTTGTGTGAAACTGCAGCATCCCGTCGGAGTCTTTATGATCAGAAACAAAAGTCGATGTCATGAAAAAAACACCAGAAACAGTGAAGACCTGCAGGAAACCTTTGTCACCCAAGACGGGAAAACACAAACCATTTGGAACCAGTTTGTATTTGACATAAATGTATTTATGTTGACAGAGGAGCAGAAGAGTTTTTTTCCCATCATCCATCTGTTTACTCTCTTCTGCTAGCTTACAGCCCCTCAAGCCCCAAGCTAACATTAGTGGTCTACCAAAAACAGAATCACATCCATCCGTCCGTCCAGTTCTGATCCAGATTCCAGCTCAGACCAGGAAAACAAAGACGTTCATGGATCCATTGGTCTGCGTCAGAAAGGGGCGGAGCTGGGACACTTTGGCCCCGCCTTCTTCGTCATAAATAAGATGTTTTTCAACTGTCCTTTTTTCATCTGCTCCTGATTCACAGCGACTCGAAGAAAGGAAAACTCCAAAAAGCCGTTTTATTAGTTTTAATCTTTTGATTTGTGTCCTTCATCATCAGAAAAATGCTGCAAGAACATAAGAACACCATTTTTATCTCAACACAATGTCTTTGTATGATGGAGCAGAAAATAAAGTCCGCCTCTAAACACTCTAATGTAAGCTGGTTTCAGGGTCAGAGGTCAAAGGTTTCCTGTAGGTCTTCAGCAGCTTTTCACTGTTTCTGGTATGTTGGTCCATTCATTCATGCAGATCTTCTCCAGAGCTGTGATGTTGGTCCATAATCTCCTCCTGCACGGATGTTTTTCTCGTTTGGAGGAAAGCTGCCCCCCAAACCATGATGTTCCCGCTTCCGTGCTCCACAGTGGGTATGGTGTTCTTCCCCTCCAAAAACACACATATTTCCTAATCATGACACATCAAACGGAACAGTTTCACGAGGTAGGAACAGCAGAAAGTGGAGAAATACCAGGAACTCTGGGAAGAACCGAAGGAGGCCTGGAAGGTGGAGGTGAGAGTGGTGATCAGAACCCTCGGGGCAGTGACCCCTGAACTGAAGGAGTGTCTGGAAATGACAGGAAACGCCTGCCACACCCTGGAGCGGCTCTGGTAGAGGACCCCGGCTTGGAGGAGAACCCCCCCCCCAGAGGGTGGGAGGAGAGTTTTCTTTATCCCTGCTGTTTCTCCGGTTCACCATCTGCTTAACAGAACTTCCTGCTCTTTCTGGATCTGCATTGGACGGCAGCGTCATGTGACTGCAGAGAATCCTCTTCGTGGGTTGATCCAGATCAAACCCGACTGTGGTTCCGTTCACCGGAGAACTTCCTTCAGGAGAACGTGAGGCAGACCCATGCTGACTCATGAAGGCAGGACTGATGCAGAGCTTTTCCGGAGCGTCTCATTAGCAAACACTGATTCATATGTTCAGAAGTTGACAAACCATATTAAAATCCCTCCTTCCACACAAACAGGAGAAAAGTCGCTAATGACACCAAACAGGCTGCTTGGCTGCAGATCTGCAGCCGTTTGCCACCGGCGCCTCTGCTACCATTTGCACGGTCTCCTCTGAACGTGACAAGTTGGTCGTCTGTCAACAACTTTGCTGCTTTCCTCCTCTTCCTCACTGTTCCGCTGCAGCCTAATTAACACTAAACGTGTCAGCGGGCAGAGGCAGAGCGCATGGCAATATTTGATTACATGAACAATAAATTACCACCAACAACACCAAGCACGCTGGAGAACGCTGACAGGAATAATTATGTACAGTTGAAGCCGGGGTGTCAGGGGGGGCAGCAGGGACAGGTAGAGCTGTAACACCGAGCTCCCGCGCTATCCACGCTAATTACACCAGCACGTCAACAACACCTGAGCAGACGAGATAACGAGCAGGAGCTCGCACCTGAGTGAACCTGCTCATGGAGGAGTTCAGCGCCGCTCCGAGAGGGAGGAGCCTCCAGATTCACTTAGGAGGGGGAACGGGGCCTCCCCAAAACCTGGGACCCCAGACTCAACGCGCTGACATCCGGGGTTCACGGACATTTGCCTGGCAGTTTGGGGATTTGGAGAGGAAGAGCTGGACCCCCCCCCCCCCCCCCCCTCCTCCTGTATTCATCTGGTTTAATCACCTCCTTCTTCCTCTTCATTCTTTCTATTATTGTCCTCCCCTTATTCACTAGATCCTCCTCTTCCTCACCTCTGCCTCTTTTAGCACTCTTTCTCCTCGCTCTCACTTATCACCCCCCCTCAGCCCCCCACTGCAGCAGACTTTGGAGGTAAATCAGCTTTTTTTATCTGTATTCTCTTCTTTCAAAACAACATTTTTCTAATTTCCTGGATCTTTAGAGCGGCCGCATCACTTCAGGAACACGCTGGCTTCTAAAAGCACCAAACAGACAAACGTTTCACTCATTCTGTCAGTTCATCCTTAGTAAAGGGGGGGGGGTAAACTTCACATTAATTAAAAATGTTTCATTAAAAACATATTTAACATGTTCAATGATCATTATATGCATTGTTTTGATGTTTTTTCCTCATCTCAGATGATCTTCACGGCTCAACTGTGTTTAAAGGAAGCAAAAAAATGGGGGAGGGGGTTAAGATTTCATAGTGGGGTGACTGCTGTGAAGTATTCAACCATCCATTGTTTTCCTGTTTCTCTTTCTTTATTCTGGTATCTTCCTCCATTGTTTGTCTCTTAACTCCTACAATGTTTCAGCTCTTTCAGCTTTTTCCAGCTGTGACTTTTGCTCCTTCAAATCCTTGAACTTTTCCAGGATTTCCAGGATTTTTGCCTCCATTAAATAAATGGGGAATCCTTGGTGCAGAAGCCTGCTGGTTCGATACCCGGCTTGGCATTTTTCACAAACGTATCTTTTTTTCATTGTGCTGTTTTCACATTATTTAAGGTCAACTTTGATCATTTCTTTTTTTCTTTATTTTCTAATTACAACCTTTAAGTTTCATCTTCATTCAGCAATAAAGCATCAACGCTGCACGTTCTGCTGGAAATGCAGCTCCTTCTAGTTCCAGTGTTAGATTTCAGACTGAATCTTGTTTGAAACCAAAGCGACTGTAGCAGAGTAACCAGCGGGGGGGTGGTCCCATACACGCTTCCTCTGGATCCTCTGAGGCTCCTTCACAGGTGGATGAGGTGGGTGGAGTCAGGCTCTACAGGTGAAACAGGTGAAGGCTCCAATGAGGAATGGGACAAGCTCTGCAGGAATCGTTGTTGGATCTTCCCCAGCATAGCTTCTCATCTCTGAAGGACTTCCTGTTCTTCATCTCGACATGGTCCAGGAGCCAATCAGACGCTGTGATTAGGAACCAAACCAGAAACCAAAGATAGCTGTGACAAACTGCTTTGTCTGGTTGAACCGGGCCTAAAGTCCGGTCACGGTGGTCCAGATCCAGAGGAGGACGCCCAGCTCTGGTTCTTCATTGGATCATTTTAACTTTCATGCACACTGTGGCTCTTCAGGGAGGCATTTGTGTTTTCTAGGTTCTAATGGATCTGTGTCTAGAATAAACTCCTGACTCGCTCCTCCTTTGCGCCTCCTCTGTTCCTCCAGCAGACGTTCTCATGCCGGAGCTTCTGTGTTCCTCACTTTGAGAACACATCTGAAGGATTGAATCTCCGTTTTGTTGTTTTTTTTCTCAGTGACGGCTATTTTTCTGTTTTTCTCTCCTGCAGCTTCTCCTGGCACATTGGGCAGCCTCCTCCATCCTCCTTTTCTCCGTCTTTGACACATTTCGCCTCCCCTCTCTGCTGTCGGGGCAGACACTCACTCACACAGAGGAGGTGAAGTGGAGAGGCTTGTCTTAGCGTGCCATCTGTCCTCGGCGCTGACGTTGGCTCTAATTACCGCGTCTCCCCTGGCTAATGCTGCCTCATTAGGCCGCCGGAGCATGTGCAGCTGACACAAGCGCCACCAAGAATTTGCACCAGAAAACGCGAGCTCGAGCCATTATGGGTTCAGGAAATCTGTCTTGTGTGAAAGGCAATTCACACCAGCGGCTAAACGCTCACTTTGCTTTTCTGCCTCCTTCTGTCGGTACTTCCTCCTCCTCCTCCTCCTCTTCCTCTTCCTCCTTCTCCTCCTCCTCCTCCTCCTCCTCCTCCTCCTCTTCCTCCTTCTCCTCCTTCTCTTCCTCCTCCTCCTCCTCCTCTTCCTCTTCCTCCTCCTCCTCCTCCTCCTCCTCCTCCTCCTCTCTGTGCTCTCAGTCCTCATCCTTTGAAAGGAGGTTCATGAAGCTCCGAGCATCAAAACAAAGGAGGCCAGCTGAAGTTCTGCTGAAAAACACCACTTCCCCAGTCCTTCAGGGGACCGTCCCTTCACTGAGGGGGGGGGGGCTTTTTTCACGGAGTCATCTCCTCGTTTCAGTTCTGGAGGTGGACACCGTCTCTGTCTTTAGGGGTTTAAACCGTCCTGTTTGTTAGAGTTTATGGTTAAGGACGGCGTGGAAGACCTGTGATTGGACAGACTTTAAGCCACTCCCACAACCCCTTTGCTCTGATGTTCTTTACATCTCTTCATGGTATGGTCTCCCAGAAGGATCATGGGTAAGTTCAGCTGTTTTTCCTTCCTGTCAGCAGTGGCGTCCTGTGGCATCTCCTTCCACGGCGTTCCACGCTGCTTCCTGTGTCTGCAGACGTGTCCACGATGACGGTATCACCTGATACCTGCCACAGGTGAGTCCATACAAACTACAGGAGCATCACATGACCATAGAACCACTTCCTGTTCCTTTCAAACTCCACACTCTTTTGTTCTCCATAAATTTGGCTTTGCTGGAACTAATGTGTCTAATTGATTAAATGATTGGCGGTTGCCTTGGTTACGCAACCCTGCTCTATTTGCTAAAAGCTGCACAAACTATGAAGTATATCAGGTAAAGGAGGAATGTTAATCCATTCTAATCCAAAACCTTTTCTACTGTTTCCCCTTATTGAATTAAAAACATCAGATTATTTTGTCCCATCAGATATTCTTTAATCTGATGTTTGCCGTAAACAGAAACTAACTAGGAAGTCTTCAAACTGACGCTTCAGTGCTTCTTTCCTGTCCTCTAAGAGGCCCCGCCCCCTCGCCGGTCGGGTTCTTCTTCCTGGTGTTCAGGGAATCGGTCATCTGTTTGTCCTCCGACTTTATTGAAACGATCTGAACTTTGGATTTGACTAAATCAGATCAATAAAACTCTTTTGGTTTTTAATTCTTTGAGACAAACAGTTTATAAGAATATAATAATAAATAAACCAACGTTAAGTGTCTTTTCACTAAAAGTTACCCATCATGCCTGGTGAACTGGCTGCAGTTCAAGATCTTTAAAAAGCCCACAATGCAACACTGCACAGGCTTTGAGAAGACTTTACAGTGTTTAGAGCAACACATGATTAGGATCCATAATTAGGATTTTTACATAATATGTGTCATCTCTCCAGGTCTCCCTTCCTGAGTGAGAAATAACACCTGCCAAAAACCAAATGTTGTTTACTGCGCCGCTTCTGTGACGGCGCACGAAGCTGCTGCTATTCTAAACACTGACATGACGGACGCCTTTCCTGCAGCGCCCCCCCCGCACACCATGACCCACCCCTACCAAACCTGCCCAAAAGCCCCACTGCCCGATCCACAGCGCCCAAACACCAAGCCCCGCCCCCAAACCCACAACAGCCCCAGGGCAACACCAACCAAACTACCCATCCTACCCTCGATCACCCAGGTCCCCAGGGGCCCCGCCTGATCCCCCGACCCGGAGAAGGTCCAGGAATCCTGCCTGAGGGCGCAGAACCTCCGGACCTTTGGTGTTTCCATTCCTGCTGTCGGATGAAGAGAGCAGCCAGAAACATGAAACGGAAACTAGTTTGGGTTTTTATATCGTCCCATCTGAGATAAATCGCTATTATTATCATCATCACTTAACGTTTGTTTTATCCACACGACTCTGAATTAAAACTAAAAGAAGGTTTTTTATTTTTATTACGAGGTGGTTTTAGTTTCAGGGCTTTGAAAGAAAAACCGTTGTGATGTCAACAACAGAATGATCACGGATTTAAAAAGGTTTTTTTAAATAGTAAAGATCTCAAAACTTTTACAAAATGTTTATAGTTGTTACCTTCTGTAAAATACCTTAAATAATGTCAAGATTGAACCATTTTTGACTAAACATTTGATGTTATACCCTGGTAAACCTAAATAAATCAAATATGAATGTTTGCTCCTGGTTTCATTCTTCCAAAATGTTCAGCATGACTGTCCACGCCGACTCCCACACCTCGTCGTGAGTCCGCCGATGTCCCGGCAGCTTCCCACGCCCGAGCACATCCTGGTGGAGGAGGCTGGGCTCTCGCTGCCGTCATCTGTTCGGGTCGGACCTTAGACACCCACCGCCAGGAGGGGGAGGACAAATATCCCTCCCAGCGCCGAGGAACAATCACAGCGGACCCATCCAAGAGCTGAGCAGTGACTGGAAAACAAAAGGAACACCTACTCGAGGCGCACCAACATGGCAGCAAATTCAGGTTGTTTTTCTCTGCAGTTTAGAAAGAAGGAAGCAAAGTGAGGCAGAAGTTTCCATCTGAGGCTTCTGCTGGCGTCTGAATCCTGAAACGGCTCTCAGACACGTCCTGCACTAAAATACTCCTCTGAGCTGTCGCTGGTGAGCGCTGCTGTTCTTTGCATGCTTCTATTCTAGGAGATGAACGTGACAGATGAAGGCCGTCAGCGCCTCGGTGTCTGCAGCAGGTGGAGGGTTAAACGTCCACCGCTTGCTCAGATTCCGTTCTTCGGTGACTGGACGTTGGTCATTGTGTTTGGCGAGCGGGAGCCGTTCCAGCCGTCCATCTTGAGAGGGAAATTTCGGACTGGGCACGAGGCGGCCATCTGCAGCTCCAGGCCTTCGGCAGCCAAACGCAGAAACCCTTCAGCACTCAGAGGAGAGGCACACACAGCTCTGATTGTGGAGGAAAACCTGCAGAGACTCAGCATTCACTTCCATGTTGAAGCCTCTGAGGAATGGATGTGTTGAATATTTGAACTCCCAACATCCACTGCAGTCCTGAGTGTGTAGAGCAGTTTGAGCCTCTGAATCCTGGAGACACGCCCACCAGCAGGACCTCCATGTGTTCCTCACAGCAGAGATTCAAAGGCTTTATGGTCACATCAACAGTGAGGAAGTGGTTTCCCTGCACAATGCGATGCTTACTCTGCTGCCAAAAGGTTAAAGGTTAGGTAAAATAAAATAAAGGCAGGGTGGGATATTTACAGGATATCTGAAACTTTCACACCAAATATAAAATCTAACTCTGCATCAGACTAAACCTACATCCAAGCAGCAGCAGCTGATGAAGGTTCCTCCTCTCCTTCCTCATGTCCATTATCATCAACTCAACTCAACTCAACTCAACTTTATTTATATAGCACTTTCATACAACAGTAGTTGAGACAAAGTGCTGAACACAACAGTAAAAAACATTAAAACATGTTACGGGGGGGAAAACACAGAGGGAGATAAAACTATAGAAAAACAGTAAACAGTTAGAAAAACAGTGGTCTTCATATTGGGTTAAAAGCCAGAGCATAAAAATGGGTTTTTAAACGGGTTTTAAAAATGGACAGTGAAGGGGCTTCTCTAATGGCCAGCGGCAAAGTATTCCACAGCTTTGGAGCGGCTACAGCAAAAGCTCTGTCCCCTCTGAGCTTCCGTCTGGACCTCGGTACCTCTAAAAGCATCTGATCAGCTGATCTGAGGCACCGTGCCGGCGAATAGGGAGAGAGAAGCTCAGAGAGGTACAGCGGGGCAAGACCGTGTAAAGATTTAAAAACAAGCAGAAGAATCTTAAAATGAATTCTAAAATGCACAGGCAGCCAGTGAAGCGATGCTAGGATCGGTGTGATGTGGTCTCTTTTGCGTGCTCCAACCATAAGACGAGCAGCTGCATTTTGAACACGTTGGAGACGCAAGAGAGACGACTGGCTGAGTCCAAGATAAAGAGAGTTGCAGTAATCCAGCCGGGACGTGATGAAGGCATGGATTACTGTTTCAAAGTGTGCAGGTGTTAAAAAAGGTTTTACCTTAGCAAGTTGGCGAAGGCTTAAAAAGCTTAACTTCACTACAGAGCTTATCTGTTGGTCCATCCTAAAATTACTCTCCAATTTAAAACCCAAGTTAGAAACAGTTGATTTTAAGAAACCAGTCAGAGAGCCCAGATCAATCGGGGACGGTCCACTAAAATCATTCGGTCCAAAAATTACAACTTCTGTTTTCTTTTCATTCAAACTCAAGAAACTTAGGGCCAACCAGTCCTTAATGTCATGGAGACATGACAGGAGCCGCGTCACAGAGAGATTATCCTTTTTTAGCGGCAGATAGATCTGACTGTCGTCAGCATATAAATGAAAGGAAATGCCGTTTTTTCTTAGAATGGACCCTAAAGGTAACAGATATAAAGAAAACAGAAGAGGTCCCAAAACCGACCCTTGTGGGACCCCATAGGGAACTCGAGCTGTGGTGGATTCATAACCACCTAAACTGACACACATGGTTCTTTCCGCCAGGTAGGATTTGAACCAGTCCAGTGCAGTACCTTGAATCCCCACCAGGTTCTGGAGCCTAGAAATTAAAGTGCTAGGGTCTACGGTGTCGAATGCTGCAGTAAGGTCCAGCAGAACTAGAACAACATAATCTCCAGCATCATTGGCCAAGAGAATGTCGTTGCTGACTCTCAGCAGTGCTGACTCCGTACTGTGAAGGGGTCTAAACCCAGACTGGAAGACTTCAGGAATTTTATGTTGGTTTAAGAAATCCTCCAGCTGTGAATACACCACTTTCTCCAAGAGTTTAGAGATATAGGGCATCTTGGAGATGGGTCTAAAATTGGCCAGTACAGCACTGTCCAGGCTGGGTTTTTTAAGTATCGGCTGAACCATTGCATGTTTAAAGGTGGAGGGGACGACACCAGCAGCAAGACTGCTGTTGATAATAGAGAGGACCGTCTGTGCAATGCTGGGGAGGACCTCCTTGAAAAACTTAGGAGGGATGGAGTCTAGGGGAGAACCTGATGGTTTGCTTTGACTGACTAATTCATTTAAAAATTGAAGAGACGCTGGCTCAAATTCTCTAAATACAGCTGGGCAGAGAACACAGGTCGAAGGGTCGGAGGAAGGTAGAGTAATGTCAGCCCTTATATTTGATACCTTATTGTTAAAAAACTGTAAAAACATATTGCACAGGTCAGTGGAAGCTTCTAAGGACATCTCCTTTGTCTTGTCTGTGTTGAGGGTGAGGTTGTTGTCCTCACACCATGTCACCCCCGGGGGGGGGGGGGGGGGGGGGGCACAAGCACTGACTGTATAATGAATGCGAGCGATCATATACAATTAGCAGGACAAAAACGCAGGAAACAGTCCGGGCTGAGCTTGTGCTCGCTGGGTGGGGCAGATCAGGGAGCTTCCTGGGTCGTTATGACATCACAACTGCTGATTCATTTACACCGAACGTTTTCGCCGCGGTTTGATCAACAGCGATTTTAAAGGAGAAATACTCAGAAATGCAAAAATGTAAGGATTTTTATTACATTTGATCTCTGTCATAAGAAAATGTAGAAGTCAGAAACTCAAAAAACATGACTTTCATCAGAGGGGGACTTAAAGGGTTCAATAAAAAGGGTTGATTGAGTGTTTTTTTTCCAGACCGTGTGATAAAACTGCATCCGGCTCCTTTGGGAAGTGTTGTCTGCACTCGGGTCGTCTCTGCTCTTCACCTGGTGGACGTCACCTTTGGGCTCCATTACCACAGTGGTTCTTTCTGCCTCCAGTCTGAAGACGTTTATCCTGTTTTTCATTCTTTTCTAACAGTTTTAAAAAGCTATAATTGTTCTGTTGAAGTGAAAATGTTTCCAAATCGTTTTTCTGGACCTGAATTGGTTCCACTCTCTGCTAAGTGATAATCCTGTTTGTTAACTGTTAATTCTTTTATTCTGAGGTTTCAAACTCCATTCTCATTTGATCAAATCTTCCTCTTAACTTGACTTTTTTAATAAGAAATCCTCCAATTATTCCTGTTAAACCAACAATAAGTGCCAAAAAGCTGCGTCTCTCAGTCTGGGTGTGAAGTTCCTCCATCTTTTTTTTTTAGAGCTGCAGGTAGAGCAGGAAGCGAGTGCGAATCACAGCGTGTGGCGGTGGCGAGGCTTGTGCAGGATTTCTGATGTGTAGGGGGAAGGAGGGAAGGTGACATCATCCCCACACCTGAGGCAGCGGAGCTGACACCTCCAGATCGCAGACAGGTGAGAAGGCACAAACAATCCAGAGCTCCTAATGAGGACGGCTGGTGGTCTCCGACACCCCCACCAGCCACGTCTGCAGGTTCTGGAGGAACCGAAACTTCAGACAAACACATCCGAGTTTTAGGGCTTTCTGCACCACTTTGGTGCTGATTTGTAAAAGTCTGAATAGACTGAAGGATTTAAAATTGGACTTTTAAATATGCAGGCTTTGGGATGAGAACCTTCTGGAACATGTGGCTTTTGTTCAGGTATAATTTGAAGATTCATTTTTTCACTGACTGATGACCAGAACATCAGTTCAACACTAAACATTTACATAATTTGTCAATATTTGCAGCTCTGTTCACAGATTTGATGAAAAAACATGACAGAAGAATGCATTTCTGCTAAAATGATGTTTGATTGCAGTACTGCTAAAGGTGTTGTTGTTTGCTGATGACATGCTCTTTAACCCTTCAAGGCCGCAGCTTTAGACCTAAACTCTCCAACCGTTTCCACAGTTAGCGTCATTGCAGCTGATCCTAAAACACTTTTAGTGGATTGACGTTCATCGCGTGAACAGCTGACTGTCACAGTAGCTCGAAGAGCGCGAGTTACTTGCTGTCACCGCTGACGTCTCCAGCTTTAAAGGGTTAAGATGCTGCAGAAGTTAAAGAAAACCTCAGGAAAGTCAAAATGCTAACTGAAGACCAAAGACTAAAATATCTGAACTAAATAGATAAAAAGCCCACATCAGCTGTTTATGCTAAGTCTTAAAGGTCAGATGCTAAACCAACCGTGCAGAGTGAGGAGGCCTTTCATAGTGGGAACTCATGATCCAAAGTTCTGATCTCAGAGCTGGTGGAGGTTCTTCAGACAGCAGCATTTGCCTCAAAGCTTAGAGGAAAATGAGTTTGTGCGTCCTGCTTCCATCATGACTGTAGGCGGTTCACAGCGACCTCATGCTGGAGGTCATCACGCCGACACAGATGGATCTCCTGCTTTCCCACAGTAGAAGGTCAGAACGCGCTCCTGGGAGCAGGAACGTCTATGAGGTTGGACAGATGGAGGCTTTCTTTGGTCGTTCAGAAGATTTTCACAGATGTGAACAGCTGCAGCTGCTCGTTCAGCAGACTTTGGATTTTCTTTGGGGAAGTTGAGGAGAGAGCTGCTTACCTCGTTCACACGTCTGAGCCGAGAGCCGAGGTGTGTCTGGAGGTGAGATAATTGATTTGGACACTCTCCAAGAAGCGGGCGCCAGGCCCAGCCTGGCCCCGCCCCCTGATGATGTCACACATCAGATCTCAGGAGCTCATTGGCATGTCGCAAGTGAGGTTGCAATGCTATTGATGAAGCAGAACAGTTCCAACAGCTGCTCATTTGGGGGCGCTGTGGTCCAAACCTGAGCTCTTACCAGGACAGAAGAAGCAGGAAGAAGAACAACAGGTAGCCCCGCTCCTGCCGCTCCTCCTCTGAAACCCAATAAAGACGCTCCTGCCGCTCCTCCCTGCTCCACATTTTCTCCACCCAGCAGACATTTCAGGTCAGCTTTCCCCTGACGCCTTCAGGACGTCCACACAAACCACACTCGTGCTAATTTCCTCATTTCTAACAGTCAGGCTGCAGCGAGGAGCGTGCACGTGTCACATGAACAGCCCTAATGGGCCCATTGGTCAGGCTCTGGAGGTTAAAAATATGAAAAACCTGTACAACACGCCTGCTTCTCACCTGTTTCACCTTTACCTGTATAGGTCCTATTTTCACTACGACCTGTCGCCCGCAGCATGCCCGTGCATGAACGTGCATGAAGGTTTTTTCTCTACGGCTTCACTCAACCGTCTACGACCTTGATATTTCCTGCAGGCGACCTGTGTGACCCGTACAGATTTGCCCACCTGTAGACGACCCGTATCCACCTGTAAGGACAGCTGGGGCTATTTATTAAGAAAAGCGGCTTTATGTCGTCCTCAAGTTCCGAGGTGATGACATCACCTAATTTGCATAATTTGGTCACTTGCATTACAAAGGAGAGAAAAACGAGCTGAGCGGGTGTGTGCATGGCCGGTATCTGGGGGGGCTGTAGGTGAAATCTGAGTCATCTCAAATCTCCAGAAGAGGCCTTCAGCTCTGAGCTGCTCACTCAGCTGATGGAATCTCCAGAAGGTTCCTCTTTGGACTGAAGTCTGGCTGACTCGAGTCGGTCGGTCTCCGCGTGGACCGCGGACGAGGCGGCGGAAAAAACGGTGCTGTCTCCTGTGAGGCCACGAACCGTCATGGAGACAGCAGGAGCCGCTGAACCGTGATGTCTCCATCACCATGGATGCGTCGCTCGTGACCCGCCATCTCTCCCACTTCCACGTTTTCACGCGGCGCTTCGTCTCGCCACCCACCCGCTCGGCGCTGCGCTGCCTCAGGATCTGTTTCACTCGCTAAATTGGCTCCTCAGACACCCTTCCCCTTCTTCCCCGGCTCTCATTTAAAAAGTGAGAAATTATAATTATCTGAATTATGCTTTTAATGATGCGTTAATTAGAGTCATGGAGTGAGATTAGCCTATGAATTATTACTTGTGAAATCGTTCCAGATTCGTCTGAGCTCTTGTGCCGGCAGAGAGGAGGGAGAGAATGTTTCTGCTCTCGGTGATTAGCGCACCAATAAATAACAGAACAGATTGTGGTGCATATGCTTATGATTACAACTTTTAGTCCAACGCTTTAAACTCACACCGACTGTCTTGTGCTGGCAAGAGGTTTTCGTACCAACAGCCCAGTCAGTTTTGGTTTCCTTCTGAGACTGCAGTTCTCACCAAATGTGAACTATTATTAAACTGTGTTAGAGGAAAACCGATTGTTGTCCTCGCAGCTTCCACTGCCTGCAAAAGGACTGCAGGATTTGTTGCTGCGCTCCACGCAGAAATGCAAACAAAACAAGAAAGAACAGACGTTTTCACCTCATTCCTCATATTTAGACAGGACCTCTGATGCACAACTCAAGACACAACAAAAGCTGGTGTAAATGTCATCCAAAATGAACTTTTTAAGGCCTTTTAGAGCCAAAAATGTCATGTTGGTGAAAATAATCATTTGTGGAAGCTACGGCCCAACGATAACAGGAAAACAGAACGATGCGTTTCACTTCCTGTGAAAAAGGCAGGTCACTCCTGCAGCAGGTAGACAGACTCACCTCCATCTGACAATCAAAGTCATCTGGAACCAGAACTTTGAGCCAAATGTTGCAGGAACCCACCTGCTGATGTGGAACACATCTTCTGCATCTGAGATCCCCTCTGCCCTTCACCATCGCCGCTGGAGACCTGGGCTGTGCCTGGGACGGGTTGGATCAGACGTGTCCACGGTTTGGTGGTGATGCTTGGACCTGCAGAGCTCCAGGTGAACATCCCACGACACCAGTGAAACTCCAGAAAAAAGGAAAAACAGTAGAGCAGAATCCCTTTGATGGGTCGATCCTCCCCCTGTTTCTCTCACTGGTTCCGCCCCTTTGGTTCTGCAGGGAACCCCATGTTCTGTTCCCGTTGGAGGTCTGCGCGGCGTCTGCGGTCCAGTATCGGACCCTCTAGCGCTTCCTGACAATCCGTCTGCACGCTCATTGTCACATAAACGTCACAACTTCATTTTTAACACACAAACGGGGTGGGGGGGTCAGATGTTAGAAATGAACCCCCCCGATATTATTTAAAGTGAATCTTGTCCCTTTGCTGGCCCGTGAAAAGTCAGTAAGGAAATCATCTGATGGCCGCGTAAAACCAACAAACAGGCTCATTTGTGAAACAAACGAGAACCGAAAGGCCTTAAATGTGGAGGGAGTCCCGCCCCCCGCCATGTTTTCACGCGCAGACCATTCCCAGAGCCCTGCAGAGTCCGAGCCTCTCCACCGGTCCACGGATGAACTGGAACCAAGTTGTGGAACGACAGCCCATCAATCTTCAGCTTTAACCAACAGCGCTGCTCTGGAGACGCCCCGCCCTGATTTCACTGACAGTAATGAAGGAGAGGAGGAAAGCATCCAGAACCTCTGACTCAACGGCGGATTTGAACCTCAAACTTCAGAGGATGGTCTGCTTGGATTCTCACATCCTTGTGGCGGCTCGGTTCTAGAAGAACTCGTGAGTGGAGAACGTCACTCCACTGGTGTTTTTCTGCACAGCAGCTGGATGAACCCAAAACACTTGAATGCCTCATTGACTGCATGTAAAACAAGCTGGTCATTATTGTCCTCATGGTTCCAGTCAGCCTCACACATTTACATGGGGGCGGGGCCATCCCTCCCCAGCCAGAAAACCTCTGACATTAAACAAAGTTATTGCCTCCATTAGTGGCCAGTTTGCCCCACAGCTGCAGTCGAGTAGCTGCAGTCGAGTAGCTGCAGTCGTGTAGCTGCAGTCGAGTAGCTGCAGTCGTGTAGCTGCAGTCGTGTAGCTGCAGTCGAGTAGCTGCAGTCGAGTAGCTGCAGTCGAGTAGCTGCAGTCGAGTAGCTGCAGTCGAGTAGCTGCAGTCGAGTAGCTGCAGTCGAGTAGCTGCAGTCGAGTAGCTGCAGTCGTGTAGCTGCAGTCGAGTAGCTGCAGTCGAGTAGCTGCAGTCGAGTAGCTGCAGTCGTGTAGCTGCAGTCGAGTAGCTGCAGTCGAGTAGCTGCAGTCGAGTAGCTGCAGTCGAGTAGCTTTAGTCGTGTAGCTGCAGTCGAGTAGCTGCAGTCGTGTAGCTGCAGTCGTGTAGCTGCAGTCGAGTAGCTGCAGTCGAGTAGCTGCAGTCGTGTAGCTGCAGTCGAGTAGCTGCAGTCGTGTAGCTGCAGTCATGTAGCTGCAGTCGAGTAGCTGCAGTCGAGTAGCTGCAGTCGAGTAGCTGCAGTCGAGTAGCTGCAGTCGTGTAGCTGCAGTCGAGTAGCTGCAGTCGTGTAGCTGCAGTCGAGTAGCTGCAGTCGAGTAGCTGCAGTCGAGTAGCTGCAGTCGTGTAGCTGCAGTCGAGTAGCTGCAGTCGTGTAGCTGCAGTCGAGTAGCTGCAGTCGAGTAGCTGCAGTCGAGTAGCTGCAGTCGTGTAGCTGGAGTCGAGTAGCTGCAGTCGAGTAGCTGCAGTCGAGTAGCTGCAGTCGTGTAGCTGCAGTCGAGTAGCTGCAGTCGAGTAGCTGCAGTCGTGTAGCTGCAGTCGAGTAGCTGCAGTCGAGTAGCTGCAGTCGAGTAGCTGCAGTCGAGTAGCTGCAGTCGAGTAGCTGCAGTCGAGTAGCTGCAGTCGAGTAGCTGCAGTCGAGTAGCTGCAGTCGTGTAGCTGCAGTCGAGTAGCTGCAGTCGAGTAGCTGCAGTCGTGTAGCTGCAGTCGAGTAGCTGCAGTCGAGTAGCTGCAGTCGAGTAGCTGCAGTCGAGTAGCTGCAGTCGAGTAGCTGCAGTCGAGTAGCTGCAGTCGAGTAGCTGCAGTCGAGTAGCTGCAGTCGTGTAGCTGCAGTCGTGGGCAGGGATGTCCAGTGTAGTTTAGCCTGTTTAGTTTAGATTAGTCCGTCTAGTTAACCACTACCATGGCCGGCCTTCCCTATACGCGAAATATGCAGGGCCCCACTGTCACCACCAGGGCCCCGAAGTGGCAAAAAGAAGGAAAAAAAGCCAAAATCTGGCAACCCATTTCATAGCACTTCCGTACCAACGTGCGCTCTGAATGTTGTACAAAAGAAAGTTCCCTGCACTTTAATGATCCCCCCCCCCTTCAACAAACCTGAACAACCCAAATAATGACGTTACGCCACTCTTAGCAACGATTGGTCAACATCATTGCATCTGAGCCTGACACAGTGTGCATTTACGAGCACATTTTATTTAAAGAAAGTTGGAATAAAATAAAAAACAAGCTCATTTGTCACACTGATCAAAGCGACAACAAGAGAACTTCATGCCACAGAGATTTATCCATCAGGAGCTGAAAAAAGATGAAGAACTTCAACATCAATCACAAGGTAAGTCTGGAGGATCATGTTGGGGCCGTATTTTTACATCATCCAGCCTTTCTCTGCAGCTGCGCGATTTACGTAAAATACTAATCGATTCGAGGTCAAGTTTGCACATAAACGACCCCGTTTGTCGTCATTTCCAATGGAAAACTCGAAAATAATTCTAATACCTAAGTTTCCAAGATGAGGTCAGACGTGTCATGAACTTCTAAAACGGCGGAGAGCAGAGAAAAGTAAATGCTTTGGTGACTGATAAATGCTTTAACTCACGTTATCGTTTTGTTAACACATATTTAGTGCGTTCTGCATTTTCCGGTTTATGTCAGTATAAAAACTGTTGTTTATCTGTTATAGCAGGTCAGGTAGTCTGACTTTTTCAACATTGAGTGTGTCTTAAAATCTTGCATTGGCATGAAATAAATAGTTAGGGTTTCTGTCTTCAGAACTCAGTGGACTCATAAACTATCGTCACAAAACGCTCATATTAATTATTATTAATTGGTTTTAACTTTGTAAAAACGCTGACGTCATATCCGTCGTTTAAAAAAAAAGTTGTGATCACGGCGTCCCAATAGCTCAGGGCTCTGCATTGTTTTATTGTAGTTAGGGTTTAGGGTGGACCCCCAGACCCCCCCGATAATATCGACGACTCTGATCCATAAACTCAGGAGTGATCCAACTAGAACCACCAGATCCCACCAGGTGGATCTGTCGGATTCAGACTTTCAGGTAAACTGACTCGATTTCTGCACCAAAGTTCAGTTTCTGTCACAAATTAGCAGAAAAATGTGACATTCAGAATTCTGGACAACATTGTAGCCCAGAAATACTGAATGATAAATTCTAACATATATTATAAAATGAGAGAAGATCCTCAGGTGAGTCCACGGTGACCTCTGACCTTACAGAAGGAAAGCACCATTGAAGTCTCCCACCACTGCTCATGAGCACGCTGGCAGGACTTTCTGTCTAGAAGCTGAAAGCTAAATGCATGAACAGACTTCTGTAAGACCCTCTCTGGGGTGAAGATGACGCTCTTCATCACATGCAGCTAAATCTGCTGCTCGCCTTCTAACGAGAACCAGGAAGAGGAAGCCGATGTTCACATCGCTGCTCTGGCTCCCTGTCAGCTTCAGGATTGATTTCAGTTTCTTTTCAATGTTTATCAAATGTTCATGGTCTTGGTCCTTCTGTTCCATCAGACTCTGCTTTTAGCTTATGAACCTCCCAGAGCCCTTAGGTCCTCAGGCTCGGCCCGCTGGAGGTCAGGACCAGAATCCACGGCGTCTGTGGAACAGCCTGCCTGGTTGGGGATGTGAGGGCCTCATCCACTGTAGAGGGTTTTAATGGGAAAATAAAAACACATCTATTTAATTCAGCTTTTGATTAGATTTTCTATGTGGGATCTGGAATTTTACTTTTATATTTATACTATGATTTAATGCTTTTTAGTCAAGTTCTGCTTAACTTCTTCTCATTTATATTCTAGGTGGTTTAGACTTTTTTTATACATTATTTGAATGTATGTCTTCATAGTTCAGCTGTGTTTTATACTTGAACTCTTCTATTTATCACTTCGACATGCTCACGAGGGTCTTCTCCCCCTCGGCTGGGGGGTTTGTGTTCGGGCTCCCAGAGTTTTGGCCCTGCTTGTCCTCTGGCCTCCATTGTTCCGGGTCCTCCTGGCCTGGTGTCCCATTGGACCTGGGGTTGGGGGGTTGGGGGGTTGGGGGGCTGGGGATGAGTTGTGCTGCTTGGATGCTGACACTTGGCCAACAGGAGGACATGGCGGACGGCGCCGTCAGGGTTCTCCCTCCCTCCCTCCCGTCTTTCCTCTCATTAATGCTTGTTTCCATTCTTTCATGGCGTGTGGGGCATGTGGCTGTGTTGGTGTTCTTGTTTGGATGTGCGGCACCTTGAGCTGATTTTACATGAAAGGTGCTTTAAAATAACATGAATGTGAATTTGATCATCGGTCATGTTTGTGGACAGAATGAATGAAGTCGAATGAAGTCTGTGATCTAATGGGTTTGATCAAAACTGTTCAGACTGAAGCTATTAGACACATGCCCTTATATGGGCATCAGAGGGGCTGGGGCCTATAATAACCTCTGAGGTCACATATTAATGAGGAAAAACACAAACATTTTCATAATAAAACGCCATGAAAAAGATGCAAACGCTGTGATGAAGACAGCAAACGTCAGAAAATCCTAGAAAAGATAGATTGAAGGAAGACCCCGACCTAGGGGGTTCATGGAGGAGGAGTTTCTTCCTCCAGAGCCATGCGAGTCACTCCAAACAGGAAGTCGCATTAGAGATGGGCTCCTTGTTCCTGCTGGCAGGTGAATTCCTGCGTCTGCAGCTAAACCGAGCGCGCAGGAACATTTGGGTACTCCCGCCTGTAACAACAGCCGCCAGATCATTTTGAATCCGAGGCGGCCATCTTGGCTCAGCCACTGTGACGCCAGCCTCGCTGTTTGGATCCTGGCGATGAGCCGCAGGGTCCTCTGTCCAAACCTGGGGAGGGAAATCAGCCTGCTAATTTGCAGGATGCAGCGTCCTCCTCCCACCATTTAAGCATGCATGGCTGCAGCTGAACAAGCGGCGAGGAGGCGGGGGCCCGGAGAAAAGGGCTCGCTTTCAGGCTTTGAAAGGACGGAGCCGGATAACGAGGCCGTCCCTGAACCTGCCTGCACCTTTTATACAAATGAGGCCGGCTAATGTCTGCAGAGAGGCTGGGAGGCCTGCAGGACGGAGGAGCAGGAAGCCAAACAACAACCGCCCTAAGAAAGCAGTTGTTCTGACAGCAGGCAGAGCAGAAGCCCAGACGTTTATTAACCACGTTCACTTCTGAAGAAACCTGAGCAGCTTTGTTATGGCTGTCAGAATAAAAGCTGTTTAAATGTTTGGTTTAACCAGTTTAGGGAGAAGGGAAGGTTTGAGATTCCCGAGGATTCCTGCATTTCTGGATCAACATTTAAGGAAGTGTGATCCACACACTGGAAGCAGAAAGGGACCTCAAGAAATGTAATTTATAAAAGATCTGACTGACTATAAAACTGCAAACGTCATCATTCATTTCTTTATTTTAAACTTTTGACAGCAAAGACAAAATAAAGTAAAATCATAGTTACAGGTCTGTGGTCAATTCTATGCTATTCTATTCTATTCAACTTTATTTCTATAGCCCAATATCACAACAACAGTCGTCACAATGGGCTTCATACTGGTAATTGTATAATAAACATGAATGATAAGAGAATTAGCTTATCTACCTCTACAACTGTGATATAATAGTGCTTCATTCTGGACTTGATTTGATTCTTTTAGCCCTAAAACAAATGACTTGAAGCCGACGTGGACGTAAACACCGACACACAAATATGTCACTCAGGAGATTTATTTTTGGTCTGAAGACGTCAACTAGAAAGCGGATGGAGCCTGTTTGACCTTCACCGCCGGTCTCCCATGATGCTTTGGGTGGTTTTACAACCAGGTGTTTGGGTGATGGACACAGAAAACACTTTGTTACCAAAAAGAGGGAAACAACATTTAGAAAAGTTCATAATCAGCAAAAAGAAAACCCTCATTTCAATGGAGATTTTCCTGATAAGAAGGGAAAGGTTTCTGTAAATAATGTGGCTGCAGTCCCGTTTCTAATCCTAATCTGGGTTTTGTTTCCTCTTGAAGACGCTGGCCGTCCTCTGCAGCTCTTCTTCTCTGGAGGTCCTCCAGTCTGTCAGCTTCGTCAAGCGTTTTCCTTCCTTCCTCCTCTCCTTGTCGCTCTTTCACTTTCCAGCAGCGTTTGCCGTCTTCAACACCTCTTTTGGTGCCTAATTGCAATTCCTCTGGCTCTGTTTGACTCATGGATTGGAGTTAAATATAATCAGAGCAGTCACTCCTGTGACTGTCTCCATCAAACCTGATAATTGTTACCAGATTCAATTTTCCTTTTGTCTGGAATCTGATTAGCACCCAGCTGGCTGCAATGAAATCAAACAGTATTTACACGTAGGGCACAAAATCCACCTGCCCCCCCTCCCCCCGCAAAGCCATGAAACAACCAGAGAGGTTCTTTAACCCCCCCGTGAACGCAGGAGCAGAAGAACCTCCTCGGGTGTTGAAAGAGCCCGAGGGTCTTGTCCCATAGAGATCCTGTTGTGTCTCCCTCCCATGTACGCAGATGAACGCGCCCCCCCCCCACTGCCCGTGTCCCGCCCCCTCCATCTAACATTAATTAGCTACCTTGCTCAGTGGCGGGGAATGGACCCTACATTTGGAGGATTGTCCTTTCATGGCGTGCAGCAGAACTCAGGTGTGCTAACGAGCACAAAGGAGTTCATTTCAATAGAAATGCTCCTGTTTTAGAAGGGGGGGTATATTTTCTGGTTTTTATTTTTTAAGCCCAGCTTGCACTGCAGTCAATTCAAACAGGTCAGCTCAGGTCAGAGGTCACTATGCTGGATCAGGGCGCCTCCAGTGAAAGCTCAGGGGTGGAGCTTCAGTGGAGAATCACTGTGTTTGTCAGGAGCTTAGAGGTCGAGTGATGGAAGTTTAGTCTCGAGTCCAGAGAGGAATCAGGAAGATCTCCATCACTTAGGTACTCCTCCACCCCGTTCTCCACCTGGACTCAAAGCTTTGGAGCCCACAGCAGAACGGTCAGAGGTTCGGGACTCCTTCCTTTCCGCGGCTGCAGCTCATCCTTCCTGCATGAAAAAAGCCGCCGTGGATGTTTGCTGGTTCTGCTTCAGCCCTAACCCTGTGACCCTGTGACCCTGTGACCCTAACCCTTCATGCATGGAACATCATTGCCAAACGTCAGCCTGAAGCTGCTTCTGCCATGAAGCTTCTTCCTCAGGGGGGGGTTCTAACTTGCTGGAACTGTTTAAGCACAAAGTTGTGTGGTGAAAACATGGGTGGTTCCCCAGAAAAGACATCTGCATGAATCAATGCTGTAGTTGGTTTGGATGTGAAACCATCATCTGTGTCACGGAGTTTCGGTGAGATGGCGCCTGTGTTCGGCTCAGCCGCTGCTGGCAGGAGTCTATCCCAGAAATTCACTGTTTTTTTCTGTTCTTTTGGTTTTATTTTGTGCTAACGCTGTTATAGCTGCTTTAGTTTATGAGCGCCTTACACTGCTGTCTATCGGCAGAGACACCTCTTCTCCCTGCTGCCGGTGCCTCCAGCCGGCCCCGGACTGAAGGCGACCTGGACCGCAGACCTCGGTAGAAGAGGAGAGGGACAACAAGTGAAGGTCAGGCTGCTTTGGAAGTGTGGAGCATCCGGTAGACGAAGGTGTGCGTTCCTGGCCAAGTCTCTTCTGTGGACTTCCTCCCTCCCAGAGGTTTTTCCTGAGTCCCTGCTCCAACATGCAGTCTGGATTCCTGAGGATTGTTTATCCAAGCTCTTCTTCTGCCTGGTCGTCTCGCCCTGTGGTTTATGGATTAAACCCCCAATAAATACATGAAATCCTCTTTTTTTCTCACGGTAACTTTCTGAGCAGGAGTCACATCTCCAAAGCGCTTTTCAGGATTTTACTTTGAAAGGAACTCCTGCAGTGAGTTGACTGTTTCCTGTCAAAGCTGCAGTAGTTTCACCTTAAACTGCTATTTCATCCTGTATCTTTGATGGGCTAACAGCTTCACTTCTTCCTTCATGCTGGTTTGAAACCAAATGTAAGTGAACCCAACACTTCCCTGTGTCACCACTAGGGGGCTCGTCATAAAGTCCAGTCTGTTTCCATTTATTTTAAAAGCCCAAGATTGCAACATATAACTGTCCAGTCGTGGGTTTTAAAGCCACTCAGTGGCCAATCGCACAAGCAAATAGATTCAATGATGTCATATTCTGTTTTAATATCCAAGAAACCAGCAGGTGTTGTTAATCGCTCCGTCCATCTGTCAGTCATTCTTTGGCCCCGCCTCCTGCTTTGCTTAACCCAAAACAGCTGAACATTAAACATTTCCATGCATCAAACGCAGCATGACTGTGGTTTAACAGTGTGAAGGAGCTGAAACAGCCAGACTCCGCCTCTCTAAGGATCTGTTTTCATTTCCACACACAACCTTTGAACATTCAGATGTGAATCTTTTGGTTGTTTTTCTACTTTGCATCCTCTGCTTTTTGTGGTCCTCTATCTATAAGGAGGCGACAACAAACAGGAGAAACTGAGGCCGACAGATCGTTCTTCACTGGAAAATGTGACCATGGCGTCGGGGATTCTGGAAACCCTTTTGAAGATTTCCAGACCAAACTGTGACGGAGCGGCTCTGGAAGGATCCTGGATGCATGTGTGGAAGTAAATCCTCCAGAGGGACTACCCAGGACCCTGAATTTGTTAGACCTATGTATGCAGTGACCACCGATCAGTCATCGGGGTCGTACTCAGATGTTCACATCTTCTGATTTGACAGACCTTTTCTCTGGAATTTTCCAGCCTGGAGGATCTCAGCTCTGCTCAGATTTCTGTCTAACTGCAGATCCCAGTCTTTGACAGACTGTGGTGATCAAATCTGGACCATTCTATAAGGAGAAGAGCTGCCGCTGCGCACCCGAGATCACCTGTGCAGACACGTTTCAGAAGAAGATGAAGAAAGACGGAGGACGTCAGTCTCACAGCGCCGCTGAAGCAGATGTTTCTCTGAACGTATTTTCTCTCAGGAGGATCTCTGAGAGCTGATGGAGCTTCATGACTCTGAGCTGAACATGTGAGGAGAAGCAGGCAGCAGATGCAGCACGGCTGTGGATGCTTTCAGAACT
The DNA here is from genome assembly GCF_053564925.1 of Oryzias latipes. Taxonomy (NCBI): domain Eukaryota; kingdom Metazoa; phylum Chordata; class Actinopteri; order Beloniformes; family Adrianichthyidae; genus Oryzias; species Oryzias latipes. Next base: position 34,702,599 of record NC_136246.1, read on the forward strand.
ATGTAGCTTCATGATCACCATCCACCCTGAGGTTCAGGAGCAGCACCGACCAGTGAACATCAGGTCCAAACATTGATGTATTTCTGTGTCCTGGACCTCCAAATTATCTTTTAGATGTAAGACCTTCACAGTCATCCAGTATTTTAATCTGACGTACTTTTCGAGGACATATCAGCTGAGCTGAGAGCAGACCGACAGCAGGTCAGTCCAGATCCATCTGCTTCCTGCAGATCTGTCTGCCAAAGGTCTGCTTTCCTGTGGACAACGTCTCAGAAAACTGTCCTCTGACCCAACCCGTCCTCCCAAACCCAGATTCTCCTTTCAGGTGAAAAGCCTTTTAGGACTTGGTCCTTTGATGTCCGTCTGCAGGTTCAGACTTCAGAGCATTGGCGCTTTGCTGAGCGGGTTCTCCTTCCTGGACATCTATGACTGATCCTTCATGTTCTCCTCATCATTCTATAGAGGAGCTTCTGGAGACATTAGCATGCTAACGCTGAAGCAGTTTGAGCTTCTGCTCTTTCTGCTATTTGGGGGCAGAAAACTGAAAAAAGTTCAACCAAACAGAACAGGATTAGAAAACAATAGATGTCATCTTAATGGATCTCATGAAACAGGATCCTGCAGGAGGAAGCAGAGCCCTGGAGCTCTGCAGATCAGCCATGAAGATCCTCTGATGTTGGACCTTCTGCCCTGAAGTTCTGGAGAACATCAACTTCTCATTAAGTTAAACTGAAGCCGCTTTGCTGTTTTATCGTCATGAATCACAAGATAAATAGAGGTTTGACTGAAAGGCATCACAGATCTGTGCAGCGCTGCATTAACGTCAAACTACAAGGTTATTTTCTCCATGATTGAGCTTAATCATCTCAATCAGGGCTCAGCAGCCTCTTGTCTGCTTCCTCAGGAGTTATGACTCTTAATTGGAGGTCTTGCAGTGATTCATAGAAACATCATGTACAGGCCAGGCCACGCTGCTGGAGGCAGCTTCTCATTGGCTCTCAGGTGCTGCCAGCCAATCCCCACAGCCCGTCCAGGTGGCGCTGAAGGAAATGCTGGGGACGGGCGGGGCCGCCTGCAGGCGCTGGTTCAGGATCAGCTCATCCTCTGACGGCTCTGCAGCAGCCCAACCAGCTCTTCCACTCTATAAACGTAGCTCGGCGCTGAAAAGTCCTAATTAAACTGTCACCGCGCTCATAAATCAACCCCACTGGCTCTGTTGTCATGGCAACGGGAGCCACAAATCGTCAGGATGTTTGAGCTGACAGGCCTTTGGCATGTCGAGGGACTTTTTAGAGAGAGTTGGACAGATGAAGGTTTTTGTGCATGGAGGCTGGGGCAGATTTACGCTCTCTGGAGGAGCCCGAGGTGTTTACTCCTGCGCTGAGGAGCACTAAGGAGGATCATTATCTCATCCATCATGAGGAGGACGCTCATAAATGGAGAAGTTTACTCGGCAGTTAGTGAGGTGCAGCAGTCAATAAAGCTGCTGATAATCGATGGATGTGAATCACAGAGTTTTATGGCCGCTCCGCTGCTGTTCGCATTACTTTCTGGCAGCTACTGCTGCAACTGTTGCACGCTATTCTGCTGCAGCGCTGCATCCTGCAGGATGAGACCTTCTCTATCCGAGGACCACCTCCCCATCGCAAAGGTTCCTGGACACGGCTGAGGGTCGCTCGGGTCAATCTCACCTATCAGCTTCGTCAAAGAGAAAAGTCTGAAATCATGAAGACAGAGAAGGTCTGATGGTTCCTCCAGAGAGAGGTCTGAAGCTGAAGGATCTGCCCCCCCCCGGCCCCCAGGGAACCAACAGGATCCTGCAGACAGAGACTAGAGGATGGCCCTAGTCCCAGATCATTAGTTTGGTGTTTGCTTTAGAGCTTGTTGCTTCACACACAGTGAGATGAAACCTTCTTCTGGCAAACATCACCATCAAGGTCTAGTTTGAGCAGCCGATGGTTCTGGGGGGCGGAGTTGCACCTCTGAAGTTCGGCCTCAGAGACCCTCAAAGCTCCTCTAGGGGCGGGGCAGACCCGGCCCTCTGGTCCGAACACTTCCAGGTTCATGTTCAGGAGACTCTGGTCCATCTGAGGAGCTCAGCTGAGGTCTGACGATGGAACTGGATTTGACCTTCCTGACTGTGAAGACCTGGGTTGGGTGTCAGGCAGGATCAGCATGAAGCTGGTTGGTGGTGAAGGTGGAGGTGCTGCTCTCTGAAGGGGCTCCTGAGTTTGTTGAGCTGTTATTGACTGTGACCATGGAGAACCTGCTGAAAGCAGCAGCAGAAGCTACGCCACCACGTTTCCTCCAAAGTTCACCAAACTGAAACTAAAACTGAGCTCTGGTGTGAATGCAAAGTTCTCAACAAAAGGCAGACTTGTGTCTCCTGGCTTACAGCCATGTCTGTACCTTTGACTCCGCCCACTTACCAGACCTGTTGTTGAAACGTTTTCACCTGTTGAAGGAGTTCAGAGAAGTTAATGGTCCATTAAGAGGCCCATGCAGCACCAAAACCTTCCGGTGTGTTTGGGGGAGAAGGTGTGGAATTCCCCCCCATCTGTGACTTTCAGCTCCTCTTTTTCAGACCAGGAGGCGTTTCTGTGGACGGAAAGAGGAGGAGCTGCAGCTTTAAAGCGCCATCAAACCAGCTCTGAAGTTAATTGCTTTTAATTTGCAGTAATTAGGTTGATTTGGTTGATGAGGGGTTTGAAAAGGAGCGGCTGAGTTAATGTGTCTTGTTTGGATAAATACTCTGATTACCATCCAAGAGCTGCTGAGCCCCACGCTGATGACTGACGCTAATTCAGGCTTCCAGATGATTGGAGGCTGAACCAGCGAGGAGCCGACTCGCTGCTAAAATAACAACCGAGGCCGTGAGCGTCTACTGCATGCTCGGTTCAGGAGAAAAAGACTCAAAAATCAGAACAAAAACCCAAACGGAGCAGAGGAAGAATGGTTCCAAAACTCTACAGCATCAACCTCCGGAGAGAAGATGTTAACTGAGTCCAAAGACGGATGAAAGGCTTTAAATATGTCAGCATTAAGCCCCCTCTCCATCCCTCACCCACCCAATCCTGCAGTTCCAACCAAAAGCAAGGGAGCAGATTTCCTCCGACTCTCCAGTGAAAAGATCAGAAACAACATTTATGGAGCATTTCTACGGATTTCCTGGATCCTTTTCATGTTTATTATTTTATGTCCTATTCATGACTACTGTGTGTTAGCCATGGACAGACACAACTGGGCCTCTTCACAAGCAACACTTCCCTTTGTTCCACACTGTTACCGCTAAACGGTTGTTGTTGAGGAAAGCGGAGCAAATTCCAGTCAATTTGCCCCTCCCACTTTAGGCCACATGTTTGTCTGAAGTGTGACGTCTGTGAGAATCTGTCCAGTGTTTACAGTATGTCTATGAATTACCTTAAATCATCCATCTATTTGCTGAATTCTTCGTCCCTACCAGGGTCACGGGGCTGCTGGAGCCTAACACATGCATGGTCACACAACCACAGACACACAAAACAGAGGCATAACACGGCTGCTGCTGCAGCTAAAAGCATCGATGTGGCATTGTGTGTTATTTGAGTCCCTTCCTGCCCTGCAGCATGTACTCAGAGTCACATGACTGTTGGCGTCAGTGCCAGCTGTTGTTGGAGTTTGGTGTTGAGTTTGGTTGGACACGGCCTGAACATTCGCTTCGCTCCGTGATAATTTGTTTTTCTATGATGTGCACCTACATGCATTTCACCATCTGTTATTTTATTTCCACCTCTCCGTGAAAATACTGACACGTCGCCATGGCAACAGCACCAACAGACAGGCGGGTAGCCACAAATGGGGGGAGGATGTCTTCACACTTCTCTTCCTCTGGTAGATCTTCTCGTCTATGGAGGTGTTTTTGATCTCTTCAGCGAGTTTGGGACTGCAGCTCCTGAAGGTCGGCACATTCCCTCACTCACCAGGTGAGCAGTGATGCTCCACAGAATCTGGATTTGTAGTTTCTAATACCTCAGGACACAATTACTGTAAATACTTTGTCCTTCAGACGCTGAACTTCTTGCTTCTGAATTGATGTCTCTTGTGGACTGAAGGCGACGTCGGCTCCTTCACGCACTTTCTACTCCCCCCCTAATCACATGCAAAACATCTCAGAAATTTCAGAACACACTTTGTTTTTGAGAAATGAACCATTTGATCCTTTTGTTACTAAAATTTTTCAAAGCAGGAAGTGCAGACAATGACAACGTTCTTTAACAGTTTCAGAAACACAATTCTGTTCAATCAGTTTTATGTTTGTCTTTCAGACGTCTGGATCATAGAATATTGATCATGATGAAGCTAAACTGGAGAGAAATGACTTTAACCAAGATACTGACTTCACTGGAGTCACTGACAAGACTAACAAAAAGATTCACCAATCAACCAATCACAACACAAGATGCACCAATCACAACACAAGATGCACCAATCACAACACAAGATCTAATCACAACACAAGATGCACCAATCAAAACACAAGATGCACCAATCAAAACACAAGATGCACCAATCAAAACACAAGATGCACCAATCAAAACACAAGATGCACCAATGTCACGCTCCTGTCCGGAGTGAGACCAACAGGTCTAAGGCAAGACCAATAAAAACCACTCCACAAGGTTTTTGTGAATGGGGAAAATGGCTGTTATTTTTATTTTACAGCAGGTAACCAGCAGCAATGTCCATACATGCTCTGAAACCCAAACTACCTCTCTCATGAACCAAAATTCACACTCTTTTATAAGACATGGCCCCTCCCCTGGGCCAGGTGGTTTCAGTTGAGGTTAATTGTTGATTTTTGGTCAGGCCCTACAAAAGCCTACCAAACCCAGAGATCGGGTCCTTTGACCCAGGAAGTGAAACTGAAAAAGGTAAGACACAAGTCAGCAAGACATACAAAAATACATAAGCATAATACACCCAAACAAAGCACCCAAAATAATAAAGGAATAAAGGAGTTAACTGTGTATATCAGTGTGTGTTGCTATCAGGAACTTGCTAAGATGTTTTAAATGGTTGAATGTGTGCACCCACCCAACCAGCATTAGCTTAGTCCCTGAGTATATGATGAGTGTGTCTGTATGTTTGAGTTCCTGTGTGGAGTTTCAGTCAGGGGAAACTGCCACATTACCTCCCCCCTCTCCTGGTGCCGCTCCGGCGGCCCACCGAGACAGGTAGTCTGCCATCAGATTTGTTTTGCCAGATTTGTGCCGTATTTTGAAACAGAAAGGTTGCAGGTCAAGGTACCAACGGGTCACCCTGGCATTTCGGTCCTTCATGGTTCCAATCCAGGACAAGGCTTTGTGGTCCGTTTCCAGGTCAAACTCACGCCCCAGGAGATAGTAACGAAGACTTTCCAGGGCCCAATTGATGGCTAGGGCCTCCTTTTCTATGGTGGAATACCTCACTTCTCTGGGCTCCAGTTTTCGGCTGAGGTACAACACAAGCCTCTCTTCCCCCTGATCACTCTGAGTCAACACAGCTCCAATGCCAACATCGGAAGCGTCTGCTTGGACTGTGAAACGCTTCTGGAAGTCAGGACTACAGAGAACAGGTGAAGAGCACATTGCAGTCTTTAATGCAATAAAAGATTGTTCACAGTGAGCAGTCCATTTGACAGTGTTAGGAGCCCCCTTCTTTGTGAGATTGGTTAAGGGGGCGGCGAGAGTGGAGTAGTGAGGGATGAAGTTGAAATACCACCCCACAAGGCCGATGAAAGACCTTACTTGCTTCTTGGTGCGTGGGCGTTGGGCATTACGAATGGCATCAACCTTGTCCACAAGAGGGCGGATGCGACCCCCTCCAAGCTGGAACCCCAGGTACTGGACCTCTCCCTTGGCCCACTCGCACTTTTGAGCATTTAGAGTCAAACCAGCCCCTTCAATCGCACTCAGAACAGCTCTTAAATGCATGAGATGGTCCTCCCAGGACTGGCTGAAGATGACGACGTCATCCAGATAAGCCGCACTGAAGGCTTCAAACCCCCTCAGGACAGCATCCATCAAACGCTGGAATGTTGCTGGAGCACCATGGAGCCCAAATGGCATCACTGTGAAATGGTAGAGTCCTGTTGGGGCACAAAAGGCGGTGTACTGCTTTGACGTCTCATCCAGTGGGATCTGCCAATACCCCTTGCAGAGGTCCAGTGTCGTTATATATTTGGCAGTCCCAACACGCTCCACCAGGTCATCTATGCGGGGCATAGGATAGGCATCAAAACAGGAGACAGCATTCACCTTTCGGAAGTCGATACAGGGCCTCTGAGAGCCATCCTTTTTGGGCACCATCACCATGGGGCTGGACCACTCACTCCTTGATGGCTCGATAACCCCAAGATCCAGCATCCACTGGATTTCATCTTTCAGGACCCCCACCAATCGTTGTGGGATGTGGTACGGCCTCTGACGTATTGGAGGAGTCTCAGGTCTTTGGAGACGGATGGTGTGCTTGATGAGTGTCGTTTGACCTGGACCATCCCGAAACAGCCCAGGCATCTCCTGCAGCAGCCTTTGCAAAGCTTGTTGGTGTGCTGAGGTCAGGTGCTCCAGACGAGGTGTTTTTGGCTGTAAGAGTTGGTGCAGATTAGTCTCTGACTCACCATCGTCTTCGTTGGCCTGACGCACCAACAACACCTGATCTGAATCACGCTCCTTCCACGCCTTTAGCAAGTTGATGTGGTAGACTTGGGATGCTTTTCCCTTGTCTGGGTGACCCACTTCATAAGTCACTGGTCCAGTCCTCCTCAATACCTCGTAAGGTCCTTGCCATTTGGCTAACAGTTTGTTGCTGCTTGTGGGAAGCAGAATCAGGACCATCTCACCTGGTTTGAACTCTCTTTGTCGAGCCTGTTTGTCATACCAGTACTTTGGTCTTGCTGAGCCCGCTCCAGATTGACTTGGGCCTCATCCTGGTAATTCTCAAGGCGTTCACGCATCTGGAGGACATAAGACAAGATACCTTCTGGTACTGGTTTCTTGGTAGCCTCCCACTCTTTCCTCAGAAGATCTAGTGGCCCTCGGACAGGCCACCCGTAAAGCAGCTCGAACGGGGAGAAGCCAGTTGATGCTTGAGGCACCTCCCTGTAAGCAAACAAGACAAAAGGCAACCACTTGTCCCAATCACGGCCTGTATCAGCCACAAACTTGCGCAGCATTTGTTTGAGCGTTTGGTTGAATCTCTCAACCAAGCCATCAGTCTGTGGATGGTAGGGGGTTGTCCGTATGCCTTTGATGCCAAGTTCCTTCTGTAGTTGCTTCATGGTGCCAGAGGTGAAGTTGGTAGCCTGGTCCGTGATGATCTAATCTGGCACCCCAACTCGAGAGAAAAGCTGGACAAGGGCACCGATTATTTTCGGTGTCTTTATGCTTCGAAGGGGAAAAGCTTCTGAAAAACGTGTGGCATAGTCAAAGATTACTAAAATGTATTTATAACCAGAGCTACTCTTCTCTAATGGCCCAACCACATCCATGGCTATGCACCGAAAGGGGGTACCAATTACCGGTAATGGGTGTAACGGTGCCTGTCTGACTTTGATGTGTGAGTTGACCTGACAGTCTGGGCATGTAGAGCAATACTGTTTGACATCTTTGAACATTGTAGGCCAGAAAAACCGTGATCCCAACCTCGTGTATGTTTTCTGTTGTCTCAGATGTCCTGCCCATGGTATTGTGTTTGCTAGATGTAGAACGAGAGGACTACAACTAACTGGAACGACTAACCGTTTACCTGCCTCCCCTGTAGCATACAAAATGTCATTTTCAACCAAAAACCTCGATCCAGATCCTTGTTTTCCCTCCCCATTCTCCACCTGCTTATACAACCAAGACAGAGAAGGATCAGACATTTGCAATAAACTTATGTCATTCGGAATATCCCAGTCAACACTCACAGGTTCAGGATAAACTTTTACATCAGAATCTGTACCTGTAATTTTGTCAATGCAACGCTGGCGTCGGGATTTCCTGGGGCCTTTGGAACCACCCTCACACAGATCACTGTGAAGATCTGGCAGGGGCTCCAAGCCAGCTTTTGTTTGAGACCTTGTGACCACTGCACATATTTTAGGTTTCATTTGTGTGATCAGATCATAGAGAACCGGCAAATCTATTCCCAAAACACACTCTACAGACAGTTGGTCAATAACCCCCACCTGTAACAAAAATGCATGCCGTCAACGGCTATAGTAACCTCTGCTGTAGGATACGATCTCTGATCCCCATGAACACACTTAATGTTAGTCTTGTTTTTATAATCAATGACACCATTTGACAGACAACACTTCTTAACCAGTGACAAAGAACTTCCGCTGTCTAATGAAGCGGACACATATTTACCATTAACTTGAACAGGATACAATGAGGATGAATGCGGGGTACTTTGTCTGCATAAGTCATTATTACCTGGAACATAGCAGTAACCTGAAAGTTTAGACTTTTTAAGGGGAGTTCCTGTGTGGAGTTTCAGTCAGGGGAAACTGCCACACAAAACAAGATGCACCAATCACAGCACAAGATCCACCAATCACAACACAAGATACAACCAATCACAACACAAGATCCACCAATAAAAACACAAGATCCACCAATCACAGCACAAGATCCACCAATCACAGCACAAGATCCACCAATCACAACACAAGATGCACCAATCACAGCACATGAAGCAAAGATGCACCAATAAAAACACAAGATGCACCAATAAAAACACACGATGCACCAATCACAACACAAGATGCACCAATCAAAACACAAGATCCACCAATCACAACAAATGAATACAAGATCCACAAATCACAACACAAGATGCACCAATCACAACACAAGATGCACCAATCAATTCAATTCAATTCAATTCAATTTTATTTGTATAGCCCAAGATCACAACAACAGTCGTCTCAATGGGCTTCGAAGTAAAACATGAAATCAAAAGGATCACGAATACAAAGAGTTCAATAGAAAAATACTAAATTGAACTAACAAACTGATTAAGCTATACTGGCATCCCTGCCCTTAGACCCCCCTTCGCGGTAAGGAAAAACTCCCAAAAAAACCGGATTCCGGAAAAAACGAAGAAACCTCAGGGGTGCCCACATGAAGGAGGGATCCTCCCCCAGGACAGACAGGCGATTTACCAGAAATCTTAGAGAAGAATTAACTTATCTAAATCTACAACTACATATATAAAAGTCCAGCAGACGAGCTTCATCCAGCCGTGGTTGTGGGGACAGTCAAAGGCGCGAGTCGAGCCAGAGACAGGAACCACAGCCAGGTGTAGGAGCAGGAGCAGAGACGAGGTACTCGGTCAGGTACAGAGCAGAGACGAGCCAGAGATGAGCCAGAGGCAGGATCCACAGCCAGGTGTAGGAGCAGGAGCAAAGGCGAGGTAAACGGTCAGGAACAGGAGCACGGATGAGCCAACTGGAGTCTGGAAGCACTCCCACTCCCCAGGAGGGGAAAGGGAAGGAGGGACAATACATGAATCACTGCACCAAACAGAGACATGGAGAACTAAATGATGAATTATGATCAAGAATAGAGGAGAGGAAGGGTAGAAGTAAAAAAAGGAAAGAGGACAGAACCCCAGAGCACCATAGTTACCCCAGCTTCAACTTCTAGCAGCCTTTTAAAAGAAATAGTTATTATTAAGTTTAATTTAAACAAATTAACATTAAGTTAAATAATCTCTGAATACTAACTAGTCTGACAATAAGCCTGTCCAAAGAGGAATGTTTTCAGTCTAGCTTTGAATGTAGAAACTGAGTCGGCCTCTCTTCCATGAGCTGGGAGTTTATTCCATAAAACAGGGGCTTGGTGGCTAAACGCTCTACCTCCAACCGTACTTTTACTAATTCTAGGAACCACAAGCAGTCCTACATTTTGCGAGCGAAGTGTTCTCATTATATGGTAAGGGACTATGAGGTCCTTAATATAGGACGGGGCCGTTCCATGTAAGGCCTTATAGGTTAACAGGAGGATCTTGAACTTGATTCTGGAATCAACTGGGATCCAGTGAAGTGAAACCAACACAGGAGTGATGTGATCTCTTCTGCTAGTTCCAGCTAACAATCTAGCTGCTGCGTTCTGAACAAGCTGGAGACTTCTTAAGGAACTCTTAGGACACGCTGCTAACAAGGAGTTACAGTAATCCAGCCTCCACGTAACAAATGCATGGATGAGTTTTTCAGCATCACTCTTAGAAAGTAGATTTCTGATCTTAGCAATAATCCGCAGGTGAAAAAAGGCAGTTCTACATGCCTGAGATATGTGAGCCTTAAATGATAAATCCTGGTCAAGTAAAACCCCAAGGTTTCTAACTGTGGAATTAGGGGCTATACTTATACCATCCAGGGAGACTATCTGAGCAGACAGAGCATCTCTGAGGTTTTTAGGACCAAGTATAATGACCTCAGTTTTTTCTGGGTTCAAGAGGAGGTAATTAATTGTCATCCAGGTCTTGATGTCACTGATGCAGGCGTTCAGTTTCTCTATCTGGTCATTCTGGTCAGGCTTCATGGATAAATACAACTGCGTATCGTCGGCATAACAATGAAAATGAATGCTGTGTTTCCTGATTATGTTTCCTAGGGGTAACATATAAAGCGTAAACAGGATCGGTCCCAAGACTGAGCCCTGTGGGACTCCATAGTTGACTCGAGTGCACTGAGAGGAATGGCCATTTACATTAACGAACTGATACCTATCGGACAGATAGGATTTAAACCACTGGAGAGCAGATCCTCTGATCCCTATGTCCTGCTCTAATCTATGGAGTAAAATACCGTGGTCGATAGTGTCAAAGGCAGCACTGAGGTCCAACAGGACCAGAATAGAAAGTAGTCCCTTTTCTGAGGCCAGTAACAAGTCATTAGAGACTCTAACTAGTGCAGTTTCCGTACTGTGGTGAGGTCTAAACCCCGACTGAAAGTCTTCAAAGTGGCTGTTGTCCTGTAGGTGGCAGTAAAGCTGCTTAACTACAACTCTTTCTAGGATTTTAGAAATAAAGGGCAGGTTTGATATCGGTCTATAGTTGGCCAAGATGCTAGGATCCAAACTGGGCTTTTTCAGAAGAGGTTTAACAACGGCATATTTAAAAGACTGTGGCACGTAACCCGTTTCCAGAGAGGCATTTATCATTGTTAATATGGGATCATTAATTAGGGGAAAAGTTTCTTTAAAAAGTCTAGTGGGAATTGGGTCTAACAGACACGTTGAGGATTTGGAGGACGTAATAATTGATGTTATTTCCGCTTGATCCACAGCAGTGAAGCAGTCCAATGTTACAGAGGTTTCTATGGATGCCTCCATTTCTACCACTTCAGCCTGTTCTGGGCTGATAGTAGGAATAACTTGATTTAACTTATGTCTAATATTTGAGATTTTACTGTCGAAAAATGTAAGAAAATCATCAGAGCTGAGAGAAACAGGAACATGTGGTTCTACTGAGCTCTGACTGCGAGTTAATTTAGCAATAGTGCTAAAAAGAAATCTTGGGTTGTTTCCATTCTCTGATATTAAGGTTGAATAGTACTGGCTTCTAGCTCTACGCAGGGCTTTTTTATAATTTAAAAGGCTATGTTTCCAGGTATTCAGAGACTGCTCTGAACCGGAGCGGCGCCATTCCCTTTCCAACTTACGGGTTTCTTGTTTAAGAGAACGAGTTTCAGCGTTAAACCACGGTGCTACTCGGTGTTGTCTAACGAACTTAGGTTTCAAGGGGGCAACAACATCGAGTGTACTCCTGAGGGCTTGTAAGGCATCATTAACAAAGTGGTCATTTATATTAGGACTGATACTATGGGAGCTGGTCTCAGAGTATTTTCTCAGAATATCACTAAGTACTGGCTGAACTGTGTGTTTAAACTCAGACACAGAACGGTCAGTTAAGGTTCTTCTAAGCTGTTTCTTACTCACTGGGGCAGAAGGATTTCCTTTCTCTCTTTCGGCTTTTCCCATCAGGGGTCGCCACAGCGAATCATCCTTTTCCACCTCACTCTATCATGAACATCTTCTACCCTAACATTAGCCAACTTCATGTCCTCTGTCAAGACATCCATGTATCTCCTCTTTGGCCGTCCTCTTGCCCTCCTGCCAGGCAGCTCCATCTCCAACATCCTTCTACCAATATATCCACTATCCCTCCTCTGAACATGTCCAAACCATCTCAGTCTGGCTTCTCTGGCTTTGTCGCTAACACAGGCAACATGAGCCGTCCCTCTGCTGTACTCGTTCCTTATCCTGTCTAACCTGGTCACTCCTAAGGAGAACCTCAACATCTTCATCTCCGCTACCTCCATCTCAGCCTCTTGTCTCTGTCTCACTGCTACCGTCTCTAACCCATAGAGCAGAGCTGGTCTCACCACTGTCTTGTACACCTTTCCTTTGAGTCTTGCTGACACTCTTCTGTCGCACAACACTCCTGACACTTTCCTCCACCCGCTCCAACCTGCCTGCACTCGCCTCTTCACCTCTTTTCCACACTCCCCATCACACTGAACTGTTGACCCCAAGTACTTAAACTCCTGCACCTTCTTCACCTCAGCCCCCTGTAACCTAACGCTTCTACCTTGATCCCTCTCGTTCAGACACATGTATTCTGTCTTAATACGACTGACCTTCATGCCTCTTCTTTCCAGAGCAAACCTCCACCTCTCTAGCTGTTCCTCCACCTGCTCTCTACTCTCACTGCAAATTACGATGTCATCCGCAAACATCATTGTCCAGGGAGATTCCTGTCTTACCTCGTCTGTCAGCCTGTCCATCAGCATAGCAAACAAAAAAGGACTCAAAGCTGATCCTTGGTGTAGTCCCACTTTCACCTTGAACTCCTCTGTCTGACCTACAGCACATCTCACCACCGTCATACTTCTCTCATACATGTCCTGAACTACTCTGACATACTTCTCTGCCACTCCAGACGACCTCATACAGTACCACAGCTCCTCCCTCGGCACCCTGTCATACGCCTTCTCTAAATCTACGAACACACAATGCAGCTCCTTCTGACCTTCTCTGTACTTTTCCATCAACATTCTCAAAGCAAAAATGGCATCAGTGGTGCTCTTACGGGGCATGAAACCATACTGCTGCTCACAAATCTCCACCTCTTTCCTAAGCCTGGCTTCCACTACTCTTTCCCACAGCTTCATTGTGTGGCTCATCAACTTTATTCCTCTATAGTTGCTGCAGTTCTGCGTGTCACCCTTGTTCTTAAAGATCGGAACCAGAACGCTTCTCCTCCATTCCTCAGGCATCTTCTCACTCTCTAGAATCCTATTGAACAAACTCGTTAGAAATTCCACTGCTGTCTCTCCTAAGCACTTCCATACCTCCACAGGTACGTCATCAGGACCAACGGCCTTTCCGCTCTTCATCCTTTTCAGAGCCTTCCTAACCTCATCCTTTCCAATCTCTGCTACTTCCTGCTCCACAACAACCACATCTTCCTCCCTTCTTTCCCTGTCATTTTCCTCGTTCATCAGCTCCTCAAAATACTCCTTCCATCTTTTCTGTACACTCTCCTGGGTTGTTAGCACCTTTCCGTCTCTGTCCTTAATCACCCTTATCTGTTGCACGTCCTTCCCATCTCTGTCTCTCTGTCTGGCTAGCCTGTACAAGTCCTTCTCTCCTTCCTTTGTGTCTAACCTGTCATATAGCTCATCGTAAGCTTTCTGTTTGGCCTTTGCCACCTCTCTCTTCACTCTACGCTGCGCTTCCTTGTACTCCTGTCTACCTTCCTCAGTCCTTTCTACATCCCACTTCCTTTTAGCCAACCTCTTCCTCTGGACGCATTCCTGTACTTCCTCATTCCACCACCAAGTCTCTTTACCGTCTTTCCTCTTTCCAGATGACACACCTAGCACCTTCCTACCTGTTTCCCTGATAATCTCTGCTGTAGTTTCCCAGTCATCTGGAAGCTCATCCTGACCACCCAGGACCTGTCTCAACTTCTGCCTAAATTCCTCACAAGTTTCTTCATTCTGTAGCTTCCACCACTTGGTCTTCTTTTCTGTTTTCCCTCTCTTCTTCTTCCTGACCTCCAGAGTCATCTTACACACCACCATGCGGTGCTGTCTGGCTACACTCTCTCCTACCACCACCTTGCAGTCATTAACCTCTCTCAAATGACCTCGTCTACATAGGATGTAGTCCAACTGAGTACTCCTACCTCCACTTCTGTATGTCACTCTATGTTCCTCTCTCTTCTGGAAGTAAGTGTTGACTACAGCCATTTCCATCCTCTTCGCAAAGTCCACCACCATCTGTCCCTCCAGATTCCTTTCCTTCACACCAAACCTGCCCATCACCTCCTCATCACCTCTGTTGCCCTCACCAACATGCCCATTAAAGTCTGCTCCAATAACAACTCTCTCTCCTCTGGGGATACCCTCTATGACCTCATCCAACTCACTCCAGAATCTCTCCTTCACTTCTAACTCACAGCCAACCTGTGGCGCATACCCACTGACTACATTCACCATCACCCCTTCAATTTCTAACTTTAGGCTCATCATCCTGTCTGAGACTCTTTTCACCTCTAGAACACTGTTTACAAACTCCCCCTTCAGAATCACTCCTACCCCGTTTCTCTTCCTATCAACACCATGATAGAACAGTTTGTATCCTCCTCCAATACTACGTGCCTTGCTGCCCTTCCACCTTGTCTCCTGCACACACAGTACATCTACCTTCCTTCTCTCCATCATGTCTGCCAGCTCTCTGCCTTTCCCTGTCATTGTGCCAACGTTAAGAGTCCCTATTCTCAAACCTATGTTCCTGCCTTTTCCCTTCTCTCTCTGGCCACGGACCCTTCTGCCTCCCCTCTTTCTTCCACCAACAGTAGTCAAATTTCCACCGACACCCTGTAGGTTAACAGCATCGGTGGCGGTCGTTGTTAACCCGGGCCTCGACCGATCCGGTATGTCAAAAGTGTTGTGGATGATTCGCATGGTTATTTTGGCAATTTTTACGCCGGATGCCCTTCCTGACGCAACCCTCTCTATTTATCCGGGCTTGGGACCGGCACAGAGGCAACTGGCTTGCAACCCCTGTGGCTAGATTACTGGGGCAGAAGGATGTTCCAGTGTAAACTGGAAGGTAATCAGAAAGTGATCAGAAATGATGGGGTTAAGAGGAAGGACACTCAGCTGGCTGATCTCTATCCCATGGGTTAGAACAAGGTCCAGGGTGTGCTTATGACAGTGAGTGGGTTCATTCACACTTTGGGTGAAACCAACATCATCTAATAAAGCTGCAAAAGCCTTTCCTAGGCAGTCACTGGGGTCATCAACATGGATATTAAAATCCCCTAATATTATAATTTGATCAGAATCTAAGACAATAGTCGATAGGAAGTCGGAAAACTCAGTTAAAAATTCTGAATATGGGTCGGGGGGGCGATAAATAATTATGAGTAAAACAGGTTTTGGAGTTTTCCTGTTTGGGTGACTTAAAGACAATATGATGTTTTCAAATGAATTATAAGCATTTTTAACTTTAGGGCTGAGGAGTAAGCTAGACTGTGATATTACTGCCAAACCACCTCCTTTCCCTGAAATCCTGGATTTCTGATAGTTAGCATAAGTGGGGGGGGTTGCCTCATTCAATCTAACATAGTCATCCTGATGGAGCCAAGTTTCTGTTAAGGCTAAAAGACTGAGGTTTTTATCAGTAATTAACTCGTTGACTAAGAGGGACTTGGAGGAAATGGATCGAATGTTTAATAAACCACATTTAATGACATCATAATTCTGCTTGTGAGAACTGCTGTCTGTCACTTTAAGGTTTCTATGACGCGCTCCTTTCATTTGTCTTTCAGCACATAAGCTAAAGCTCGGACCTGCTTGACTTTCCCTGCATGGGTTTTGCACCGGCACTAACCCTAAGGGAGGCTCAGAGGAGCGTTTTACACTGCTGCTCTGCGCCCGGGTCTCGTCTCTGGATTGTCAGGTTAACAGACTAAGGCTAGCAGAAATGTTTCTAGAAAGAAGAGCGGCACCGTCCTGGGTGGAATGGACGCCGTCTCTCCGCATGAGACCGGGCTTCCCCCATCACAACACAAGATGCACCAATCAAAACACAAGATCCACCAATCAAAATACAAGATGCACCAATCATAACACAAGATGCACCAATAAAAACATAAGATTCACCAATCAAAACACAAGATCCACCAATCGCAACACATGAAGCAAAGATCCACAAATCACAACACAAGTGTAGCGGTTTGTCTTTCCCTTCCTCCTGTGCTGCTCCATAGGTTAATGTTCCCCTTTCCTGTGTATTTCGAGTTTCGAGTTTGAGTGTTTCTAGCCTGCTCTGCAGTGGTTTTTGGTTTGTTTAGTTTTAGTTATTAAAGATCCTGTTCTCCTGAACCCTCCTGCCTCCTCCTCTCTGCGCCTGGGTACGTCCCTCCCATTCTCCCCGTAACAACAAGATCCACCAATAAAAACACAAGATCAAATTGTCGTATATTAATAATTATTTTTTTCTTCATGGGTAATATTCCTATTTTAGTTTAACCTTCTAGTTAGATTTTGAACATGATGAGTGGAGGTATACATTCCTAATTTGACTGTCCCCCCAACTACGGCTGGATGAAGCTCGTCTGCTGGACTTTAAACATGTAGTTGTAGATTTAGATAAGTTAATTCTTCTCTAAGAGTTCTGGTAAATCGCCTGTCCGTCCTGGGGGAGGATCCCTCCTTCATGTGGACACCCCTGAGGTTTCTTCGTTTTTCCGGAATCCGGTTTTTTTGGGAGTTTTTCCTTACCGCGAAGGGGGGTCTAAGGGCAGGGATGCCAGTATAGCTTAGTCAGTTTGTTGGTTCATTTTAGTATTTTCCTATTGAACTCTTTGTATTCATGATCCTTTTGAGTTCATGTTTCACTTCGAAGCCCATCGAGACGACTGTTGTTGTGATTTTGGGCTATACAAATAAAATTGAATTGAATTGAATTGAATTAATTTTTCATGTAAATAGCAAGGTATTTAAAAAAATACTGTGTAACACTGTAAAATTAGCAAAGACATACTTTGAGAAAACTGGTTTTTAAACATTTGGAAATTTAAGGAAGTTACCCGTTAAACTGTCATTTTCTTTTTTTCATGACTGCCGTTGTTAACCGTCATGTCTTTACAGTCTTTTTCTGTAAAAATTACTGAAATTCTTTTTATAGTGCAGATCACCTCTGATTTTAAGTTTAATGATCTCACCGATGCTTCCAACTACCGGCCAATCACAATCCACCAACTGTTTACCAGTTGTTTGAAAAAAATACTACACAATCCATGAACTACCTATTTTGAGAAAAACGACCTGCTCAGCGACTTCAAGCATGATTTCCGTACCTCCCAGTTAACCATGTCAGCACTGCTGCTTCTAACAGAGCACGTACGTGCGTCATTAACCCTTGTGCTATCCTAGGCACTTTAACATTGGGAGTTGGGTCATCTAGACCCACTAGACAGTGCTCTGAACCTTTTTTCTTCAATGATTTGTGATCTTCACTGGTGTCCATGGATTACATGAAATCTTTCCACCTTTATCCACCTTTGTCATGGTAGG
Organism: Oryzias latipes; assembly: GCF_053564925.1. Taxonomy (NCBI): domain Eukaryota; kingdom Metazoa; phylum Chordata; class Actinopteri; order Beloniformes; family Adrianichthyidae; genus Oryzias; species Oryzias latipes. The sequence goes on from NC_136246.1 coordinate 34,720,201, forward strand.
GAGAACACCTCAATGTAAGGGAGGGGTCATGGGATAGCATAAGGGTTAAAGAAAGGTCACATGACTGGAGCTACATACATTGACCTTAAAAAGGTATTTGCTACAGTTAATCATCAATTCTTGCTACACAAACTCTGTTCTTTTCATCTGTCCTCGCCAGCAATACCCCAGCAAATTTGTCTGTAAAAATTGTCTCTACAACATCGCAGTGCATTACTCAGATTGCATCACTAAAGTGCTCAATAGATGTTCCACAGGCCATTTTTTTAAATATATATTTTTATTGTTTTTTAAGCAGAAGTAGCATTGTTAACATTGTTCAGCACAACACTGGTCCACAATTACGTATATTTTTGTGGAAGGGCATTCCAAAATAAAGCTATGGGGCAGTATTTTAGGTACTGTACTCTTTGTTGTGCACATCAAGGATCTACTTAACTTCTCCAGTTTTCTTTGCCGATGACACTGTTATGTTCCTGTCTGGCTCAAATGTTATTTCAAGTAACAAGATACTCAACACAGACCTACAGAACCTACAAGACTGGCTGCTAGCGAACCTCTCCAACTTAGCATTAGGAAAGCAGTAGGCACGTGCTTCCAATTCATCTCAGAGACAGTTATCTTCATGTAATCAAATCACCTACGAGTAGTCCCCACATATCAGTATTGTGTTTTGATTGGTGGATCTTGTGTTGTGATTGGTGGATCTTGTGTTTTGATTGGTGCATCTTGTGTTTTGATTGGTGGATCTTGTGTTGTGATTTGTGGATCTTTGCTTCATTTGTTGTGATTGGTTGATCTTGTGTTGTGATTGGTGGATCTTGTGTTGTGATTGGTGGATCTTGTGGTCTGATTGGTGGATCTTGTGTTTTGACTGGTGCATCTTGTGTTTTGATTGGTGGATCTTGTGTTGTGATTTGTGGATCTTTGCTTCATTTGTTGTGATTGGTTGATCTTGTGTTGTGATTGGTGGATCTTGTGTTTAGATTGGTGGATCTTGTGTTTAGATTGGTGGATCTTGTGTTGTGATTTGTGGATCTTGTATTCATTTGTTGTGATTGGTGGATCTTGTGTTGTGATTGGTGGATCTTGTGGTCTGATTGGTGGATCTTGTGTTTTGACTGGTGCATCTTGTGTTTTGATTGGTGGATCTTGTGTTGTGATTTGTGGATCTTTGCTTCATTTGTTGTGATTGGTTGATCTTGTGTTGTGATTGGTGGATCTTGTGTTTAGATTGGTGGATCTTGTGTTGTGATTTGTGGATCTTGTATTCATTTGTTGTGATTGGTGGATCTTGTGTTGTGATTGGTGGATCTTGTGGTCTGATTGGTGGATCTTGTGTTTTGATTGGTGCATCTTGTGTTTTGATTGGTGCATCTTGTATTTTGATTGGTGGATGTTGTGTTGTGATTGGTGCATCTTGTGTTTTGATTGGTGCATCTTGTGATTTGATTGGTGCATTTGTGTTGTGATTTGTGGATCTTTGCTTCATTTGTTGTGATTGGTTGATCTTGTGTTGTGATTGGTGGATCTTGTGTTGTGATTGGTGGATCTTGTGTTGTGATTGGTGGTTCTTGTGTTGTGATTGGTGGATCTTGTGTTGTGATTGGTGGATCTTGTGTTTAGATTGGTGGATCTTGTGTTGTGATTTGTGGATCTTGTATTCATTTGTTGTGATTGGTGGATCTTGTGTTGTGATTGGTGGATCTTGTGGTCTGATTGGTGGATCTTGTGTTTTGATTGGTGCATCTTGTGTTTTGATTGGTGCATCTTGTATTTTGATTGGTGGATGTTGTGTTGTGATTGGTGCATCTTGTGGTCTGATTGGTGCATCTTGTGTTTTGATTGGTGGATCTTGTGTTGTGATTTGTGGATCTTTGCTTCATTTGTTGTGATTGGTTGATCTTGTGTTGTGATTGGTGGATCTTGTGTTTAGATTGGTGGATCTTGTGTTGTGATTTGTGGATCTTTGCTTCATGTGTTGTGATTGGTTGATCTTGTGTTTAGATTGGTGGATCTTGTGTTGTGATTTGTGGATCTTGTATTCATTTGTTGTGATTGGTTGATCTTGTGTTGTGATTGGTGGATCTTGTGTTGTGATTGGTGGATCTTGTGGTCTGATTGGTGGATCTTGTGTTTTGACTGGTGCATCTTGTGTTTTGATTGGTGGATCTTGTGTTGTGATTTGTGGATCTTTGCTTCATTTGTTGTGATTGGTTGATCTTGTGTTGTGATTTGTGGATCTTGTATTTATTTGTTGTGATTGGTTGATCTTGTGTTGTGATTGGTGGATCTTGTGTTTAGATTGGTGGATCTTGTGTTGTGATTTGTGGATCTTGTATTCATTTGTTGTGATTGGTGGATCTTGTGTTGTGATTGGTGGATCTTGTGGTCTGATTGGTGGATCTTGTGTTTTGATTGGTGCATCTTGTGTTTTGATTGGTGCATCTTGTATTTTGATTGGTGGATGTTGTGTTGTGATTGGTGCATCTTGTGTTTTGATTGGTGCATCTTGTGATTTGATTGGTGCATTTGTGTTGTGATTTGTGGATCTTTGCTTCATTTGTTGTGATTGGTTGATCTTGTGTTGTGATTGGTGGATCTTGTGTTGTGATTGGTGGATCTTGTGGTCTGATTGGTGGATCTTGTGTTTTGACTGGTGCATCTTGTGTTTTGATTGGTGGATCTTGTGTTGTGATTTGTGGATCTTTGCTTCATTTGTTGTGATTGGTTGATCTTGTGTTGTGATTGGTGGATCTTGTGTTTAGATTGGTGGATCTTGTGTTTAGATTGGTGGATCTTGTGTTGTGATTTGTGGATCTTGTATTCATTTGTTGTGATTGGTGGATCTTGTGTTGTGATTGGTGGATCTTGTGTTGTGATTGGTGGATCTTGTGGTCTGATTGGTGCATCTTGTGTTTTGACTGGTGCATCTTGTGTTTTGATTGGTGGATCTTGTGTTGTGATTTGTGGATCTTTGCTTCATTTGTTGTGATTGGTTGATCTTGTGTTGTGATTGGTGGATCTTGTGTTTAGATTGGTGGATCTTGTGTTGTGATTTGTGGATCTTGTATTCATTTGTTGTGATTGGTGGATCTTGTGTTGTGATTGGTGGATCTTGTGGTCTGATTGGTGGATCTTGTGTTTTGATTGGTGCATCTTGTGTTTTGATTGGTGCATCTTGTATTTTGATTGGTGGATGTTGTGTTGTGATTGGTGCATCTTGTGTTTTGATTGGTGCATCTTGTGATTTGATTGGTGCATTTGTGTTGTGATTTGTGGATCTTTGCTTCATTTGTTGTGATTGGTTGATCTTGTGTTGTGATTGGTGGATCTTGTGTTGTGATTGGTGGATCTTGTGTTGTGATTGGTGGTTCTTGTGTTGTGATTGGTGGATCTTGTGTTGTGATTGGTGGATCTTGTGTTTAGATTGGTGGATCTTGTGTTGTGATTTGTGGATCTTGTATTCATTTGTTGTGATTAGTGGATCTTGTGTTGTGATTGGTGGATCTTGTGTTGTGATTGGTGGATCTTGTGGTCTGATTGGTGGATCTTGTGTTTTGATTGGTGGATCTTGTGGTCTGATTGGTGCATCTTGTGTTTTGATTGGTGGATCTTGTGTTGTGATTTGTGGATCTTTGCTTCATTTGTTGTGATTGGTTGATCTTGTGTTGTGATTGGTGGATCTTGTGTTTAGATTGGTGGATCTTGTGTTGTGATTGGTGGATCTTGTGTTTTGATTGGTGCATCTTGTGGTCTGATTGGTGCATCTTGTGTTTTGATTGGTGGATCTTGTGTTGTGATTTGTGGATCTTTGCTTCATTTGTTGTGATTGGTTGATCTTGTGTTGTGATTGGTGGATCTTGTGTTTAGATTGGTGGATCTTGTGTTGTGATTTGTGGATCTTTGCTTCATGTGTTGTGATTGGTTGATCTTGTGTTTAGATTGGTGGATCTTGTGTTGTGATTTGTGGATCTTGTATTCATTTGTTGTGATTGGTGGATCTTGTGTTGTGATTGGTGGATCTTGTGTTGTGATTTGTGGATCTTGTATTCATTTGTTGTGATTGGTGGATCTTGTGTTGTGATTGGTGGATCTTGTGTTTTGATTGGTGCATCTGTAACAGGGTGAACTGTTTTTATTGTGTTTTTTATTCTTTGTGAAACCCGGAGGGTCCCTGAATGCAGCAGCTCATGCTGCAAGAATTGGACACAGGTGTGCACTGGGGGCGTGCTGCTAAGAGACTAGATTAAAGGATCAGCAGAAACGCAAGAGAGGAGCTCTCTACAGCGAGGAGACGGGGGGGGGGTGCTTCTTCCAGCGGTCGGTTGCGCGGACCAGCGGAGCCAGTGCAGCCAGCGCCGGGCCGACGGCAGAGGAAACGCGCTTGGAGTAAGGCAGCTCCGAGTGAAGTGGCGCTGGAAGACGACCAGAGGGAGACGCCCCGCGTAGATGGATGAGGCTTGACCCGCACCGCAGGATCAGCTGAGCCAGGAGCCAGACAGCGTTCAGAGGGGGAAGCGGCGTTGGAACGCAGAGGGGTGTGGTTGTGACCCGCCCCTCTTCGAGCTAAGTACCCCTCTGCTGTTTATCTGTTTTTTTAACCCAAGAAAGACTTTTTGTATAGCCGCCAGAGCCACATTTTAACAAATTGCATGCTATTTATTTTTTACTAATTGTGTGTGTGTGTGTGTGTGAGGTGGCAAAGGCCAAACAGAAAGCTTACGATGAGCTATATGACAGGTTAGACACAAAGGAAGGAGAGAAGGACTTGTACAGGCTAGCCAGACAGAGAGACAGAGATGGGAAGGACGTGCAACAGATAAGGGTGATTAAGGACAGAGATGGAAAGGTGCTAACAACCCAAGAGAGTGTACAGAAAAGATGGAAGGAGTATTTTGAGGAGCTGATGAACGAGGAAAATGACAGGGAAAGAAGGGAGGAAGATGTGGTTGTTGTGGAGCAGGAAGTAGCAGAGATTGGAAAGGATGAGGTTAGGAAGGCTCTGAAAAGGATGAAGAGCGGAAAGGCCGTTGGTCCTGATGACGTACCTGTGGAGGTATGGAAGTGCTTAGGAGAGACAGCAGTGGAATTTCTAACAAGGTTGTTCAATAGGATTTTAGAGAGTGAGAAGATGCCTGAGGAATGGAGGAGAAGCGTTCTGGTTCCGATCTTTAAGAACAAGGGTGACACGCAGAACTGCAGCAACTATAGAGGAATAAAGTTGATGAGCCACACAATGAAGCTGTGGGAAAGAGTAGTGGAAGCCAGGCTTAGGAAGAAGGTGGAGATTTGTGAGCAGCAGTATGGTTTCATGCCCCGTAAGAGCACCACTGATGCCATTTTTGCTTTGAGAATGTTGATGGAAAAGTACAGAGAAGGTCAGAAGGAGCTGCATTGTGTGTTCGTAGATTTAGAGAAGGCGTATGACAGGGTGCCAAGGGAGGAGCTGTGGTACTGTATGAGGTCGTCTGGAGTGGCAGAGAAGTATGTCAGAGTAGTTCAGGACATGTATGAGAGAAGTATGACGGTGGTGAGATGTGCTGTAGGTCAGACAGAGGAGTTCAAGGTGGAGGTGGGACTACACCAAGGATCAGCTTTGAGTCCTTTTTTGTTTGCTATGCTGATGGACAGGCTGACAGACGAGGTAAGACAGGAATCTCCCTGGACAATGATGTTTGCGGATGACATTGTAATTTGCAGTGAGAGTAGAGAGCAGGTGGAGGAACAGCTAGAGAGGTGGAGGTTTGCTCTGGAAAGAAGAGGTATGAAGGTCAGTCGTAGTAAGACAGAATACATGTGTCTGAACGAGAGGGATCAAGGTAGAAGCGTTAGGTTACAGGGGACTGAGGTGAAGAAGGTGCAGGAGTTTAAGTACTTGGGGTCAACAGTTCAGTGTGATGGGGAGTGTGGAAAAGAGGTGAAGAGGCGAGTGCAGGCAGGTTGGAGCGGTTGGAGGAAAGTGTAAGGAGTGTTGTGTGACAGAAGAGTGCCAGCAAGACTCAAAGGAAAGGTGTACAAGACAGTGGTGAGACCAGCTCTGCTCTATGGGTTAGAGACGGTAGCAGTGAGACAGAGACAAGAGGCTGAGATGGAGGTAGCGGAGATGAAGATGTTGAGGTTCTCCTTAGGAGTGACCAGGTTAGACAGGATAAGGAACGAGTACATCAGAGGGACGGCTCACGTTGCCTGTGTTAGCGACAAAGTCAGAGAAGCCAGACTGAGATGGTTTGGACATGTTCAGAGGAGGGATAGTGGATATATTGGTAGAAGGATGTTGGAGATGGAGCTGCCTGGCCGGAGGGCAAGAGGACGGCCAAAGAGGAGATACATGGATGTCTTAACAGAGGACATGAAGTTGGCTAACGTTAGGGTAGAAGATGTCCATGATAGAGTGAGGTGGAAAAGGATGATTCGCTGTGGCGACCCCTGATGGGAAAAGCCGAAAGAGAAAGAAGAAAGAAGAGTGTGTGTGTGTGTGTTTTTAGTGGGTTTTATTGAGCCTGGTGTTTTAGCTTTTTTATGGACTCCTTGGTTTTTATTTTCTGTTTTTAGACAGAGGTTCCTGGCTCCAACGGATGGACAGAGCAACAGACTCCCCAAACATCGCCCCCCTGAAATAAACTTTTTTGTGCTCCCTTTGAACGGTGGTCCTGGGTGTCCTGTCTCCACACAGATCCAAATCCAAGAATTTAGACAGAGGCTACACATCTTGTGTTGTGATTGGTACATCGTGTGTTTTTATTGGTTGATCTTGTGTTTTGATTTGTGGATCTTTTATTAATTTGTGGTGATTTGTGGATCTTTGCTTCATGTGTTGTGATTGGTGGATCTTGTGTAGTGATTGGTGGATCTTGTGTTGTGATTGGTGGATCTTGTGTAGTGATTGGTGGATCTTGTGTAGTGATTGGTGGATCTTTTGTTGTGATTGGTTGATCTTGTGTTGTGATTTGTGGATCTTGTAATAATTTGTTGTGATTGGTGCATCTTGTGTTTTGATTGGTTGATCTTGTGTTTTGATTTGTGGATCTTTTATTAATTTGTGGTGATTTGTGGATCTTTGCTTCATGTGTTGTGATTGGTGGATCTTGTGTAGTGATTGGTGGATCTTGTGTTGTGATTGGTGCACCTTGTGTTGTGATTGGTGCATCTTGTGTTGTGATTGGTGCATCTTGTGTTGTGATTGGTGCATCTTGTGTTGTGATTGGTGCATCTTGTGTTGTGATTGGTGCATCTTGTGTTGTGATTTGTGGATCTTGTAATAATTTGTTGTGATTGGTGCATCTTGTGTTGTTTAGTAACACCTTTTTTTTTTTTTGGTGAAGTTTTGGCAATCACAGCTGCCAGTTTTTACCCTAAAATGTACAATATTGTTTTATAGTGTGGGCCGTTTTCCTCATGGCAGGACATACGGATTGTGTTATACACAGGTTACAAAGATGGTAAAAAAGCAGAATGAGAGCTCTGGTATGAGTTTTCAGAAAAGCCACGTTGAAGTTGTTACCATCAGAGACACTTTGAACGTATTCACGGTATATGTTCAGTTGTGTTTGATTTTGATGGTGATTAGTTCACCGATGCAGTACAGTTCTTGTTTAAGGAATGAGCAGTTCTCTCTTGATCGGTGAGAAGAGTCGTGTTTATGGATATTTGGCTGTGTTTTTAATTTTTTTTACCTGTTATAGATCGGATAGTTTGTCAAAAGGGTTTCGGGTTTGAGGCTGCTAGATTTATTTGATCCTTGCAGTGGTGCTGTGTGGCTTTTCAATTCCAGATGAGATTTGATTCTGATCTGAGTGAACTCCACCAACGTAAGGTGGAGCTAACTATTTACAATTTAAAAAGAGATAATCAATTCAGATCGTTTCTTCTTCGTTTTAGGAAATGAAGAAATTACTAAAGTTCAACATTGTAATGAAAGTGATTTGAACAAATCAAGTCTCTGAGGCTCATCATTTATAACCAGGTCCTTCTATGTAGTCATCAGCCTGGCGTGTGGTTTGTCTCCTTTCAGATGTGAGTTTCTCTAACCCTTGTTCTATCTTAGATGACCCCCCCCCCCTTACATTGAGGTGTTCTCCCCACCATGACAAAGGTGGATAAAGGTGGAAAGATTTCATGTAATCCATGGACACCAGTGAAGATCACAAATCATTGAAGAAAAAAGGTTCAGAGCACTGTCTAGTGGGTCTAGATGACCCAACTCCCAATGGTAAAGTGCCTAGGATAGAATAAGGGTTAAACAACGGACTTTGAAGAAAAGACAAGATCCTTCAATCAACTTCTCATCCTCATGGTGGAAAAACTGCCTCACATCCACAGGAACGTCCTCCATAGGTCACGCTCAGATATCCCCATGAAATAAACTCACCTGAAGTATTACAGTTCCAGCCCAGGTGATGTCTAGAGAGGACGTTGCTATGGTTACTCACTTACCTTGAACGATACCTCAGTCTTTGGAACCGTGAGACTGATCTGGGTTTGTCACACTCTGGAGCGTGGTCTTCAGGACTTGTGTTCTGTAGCATGTTCTCTGTAGCATGTTCTCTGGAGCAGACCTCAGGCCGCCTGTGTTCTCCATGGTGCAGTCATTGATCTATAACCGATGTTTCATTGTTCTTCATGTTGGTTGTTCTACCTGGGCCAATCAGAACAGAACAACCAGCTTTCAGTAGGAACATGCAGATTCCTCTGCTGTTCCTCAGAACTTCATCCTACAACTCGATAAAGACCCAGAACACAAACCCAAGTTCTACCAGAACCACCTGAGGACAGAAGATAGTGAACCTGAAAAGAGAGCGGTCAGAACAAACTGATTGATCCAGTTTGGATTAACGAAACAGAAGAGTGAAAGCAGAGAAACCAAAAAGGTCCAAACATTTATTGGAGCTTTTGCAGAAAAAAGATGAGAATTTCATTTCTGTTGTAGCGAAAATACAGCAGCTGTGTTCAGACGTTACATCTGTAGAAGTTGGAAACTAGAAATTAGAAGTTTGAAGAATGTTTTAGTCTTCAGAGCATAAATATGTTCACCATATAAAGTAATTCTAGGAATTCTCCATTTTTTTGTTATTTTATTTCAGAATGAAACCAGTCAACAACCTGAATAGTTTCAAGAGTAAACCTTCTAAACTTTTAGACGAGTGCTAAAAAGGGGACTGTAAGTGTCTGCATCCAGAAAACCGTGTGTGTAACCCTTGTACTATCCTAGGCACTTTACCATTGGGAGTTGGGTCATCCAGACCCACTAGACAGTGCTCTGAACCTTTTTTCTTCAATGATTTGTGAAGGGTTAACCCTTGTGCTATCCTTTGGGGTCAAGATGACCCCATTGAGGTGTTCTCCCTACCATGACAAAGGTGGATAAAGGTGGAAAGATTTCATGTAATCCATTGACACCAGTGAAGATCACAAATCATTGAAGAAAAAAGGTTCAGAGCTCTGTCTAGTGGGTCTAGATGACCCCACTCCCAATGGTAAAGTGCCTAGGATAGCACAAGGGTTGCATTACAGAAGATAGAGTTAAAAAAAAACCTCTGCAGATTTTCAACTGATGAAACTTTTATTTGGACGTTTTCCTAAGATTGAACATAAGAAGTACAAACAAACATTTAGTGCATTTCATCCTGAAAAAATGAAAAAATAGATCTAAGAAGTGCTACATAAGAAGAAGGTGAGGTAAATCTGTCTGAGAGGAAAAAACAAACTGATGCAGAAAAAACAAACAGTCCACACGTCATTATTCATGTTATCAATATATACACAGCAGATGCATAGAATACTTTTGTCAAATTCAGTTGTTTTTACATAAATACCTACATTTCATCCAAAAGATTCAAGAAAAACCAAAAACTATCAAACTTATTTGAGACCAGCTGCTTTCGGACGTTTTACCTCAGCTTTTATTTCTTACAAAAGGAGTGTCAGAGGAGAACCAAAGGGAGGAGGTGCTGTAAGCCTCCCTATGTTTGGAGGAGAACCAAACAGCCACAGCCTGAATCTAACCCTTGTGCTATCCTATGGGGTCCAGATGACCCCCCCTTCCATTGGCGTGTTCTCCCTACCATGACAAAGGTGGATAAAGGTGGAAAGATTTCATGTAATCCATGGACACCAGTGAAGATCACAAATCATTGAAGAAAAAAGGTTCAGAGCACTGTCTAGTGGGTCTAGATGACCCAACTCCCAATGTCAAAGTGCCTAGGATAGCACAAGGGCTAAGGAAGCAGGAACCATGAAGGAGTTTGGAGATGCATGATGGGAAAAGGAGGTGCAGTGAGGAGCTGCAGGAGCTCCTTCAGAGATGATCCTCAGAGGATGAGGAGGACCAGACGCTTATCTTCCTCCTGTTTTCTTTCAGTCTTGGTCAGAATGAGATGAAACAGTTCTTGTCACCTCTTCATAAATATTTTCACAATGAAGCGAGAAGTTCAGCCCTGCTGGTTCTTAGCAAACGTCTTCAGGTCAAAGAGGAGATCGGGAGAGACGAGGTCCTGATCTCCATGTAGGAGTGTCCAGGTTCTGTCCAGAAGAAAACAGCGGGTCAGATTTGACCGAAGCTCAGAGTCATCTTTATCCTCTGGAGGTGTCCAGGTAAACTTCAGGTAGAAAAGAAACAGAAACGGTGGGATTTGTTGTTGGTTCTACAGAAAATAAATATGTTCTCATTGGAAAACTGGAGGAAAATGAGCTGTGAGGAACGTTGAGATGGTTTCTGAGGATGTCAGCCGTGAGTCCGACTCCAGGAAGTCTGCAGGAGCGTTCCACACGGTGCTTTTTGGTCTACAGATTGAGAAATGGAGGAAGTCCTGTTTCTGTTCAATGTTCTGGACCCGGTTCTGCCAGTTCAGACCTGATGGTTCTCTGATCTCAAGCTGCAGAGAGCGTGTCTGCGCAGACTCTAGTCGTCGCTGATGACGTCCACGTCCTCGCCGGCGGCTTGCTGTGTGGCTGCTCGCCAGCGGCTCACGTGTTGGCTGCCCTTCCTCTTCTGCTGCGCCTCAGGAGACTCCTCCTCCAACTTCTGACGCTTGTGCTTCGTCCTGCGGTTCTGAAACCACACCTTCACCTGCACACAGACACACAACTGCATCAGGAATACACTAGAAAACACAGTGTTGTGTCTCTAGATGCCGTCTCTGTCTGAACATTACTTTCTGTCTGCAACATTCTAAAAATAATCTCATTTTTTGCATCAGGAAACTTTAACTTGAAATCCTTGCAGGACCAGAAATGCTGAGAAACTGAAATTGAAAATCCAGCCCTCACTTTTCTTCTTGTTGTATTTGTTAACACAAAGCCAGTGGTTCTGATCGCTGCCGTTCCCAAAAAGACCACTAGAGGCGCATCAAATGAGGGAGAACCTTTCATAGACTTCCATTTTCAGACGTCCAAACAAACACGTCTGCACAGCCTGGTGTCCAAAACTCTTCTGATGGTGTTTTAAGGATGGGGGGAGGAGGGGGTATTTAAATTAGTCTTTTTGACTCGTTTTTCTTTTTTAATGTATATTGTGTATTTTGGGGAGAAGGTCTTTCTGATTATCACATGGTTGGGGTCAACAGAGCTTCAAGTTAACCTACTTCCTGTCCAATCAACTATTTTCTAAACCTCCTCCTGATGTGGGCGGAGCAAACTGTCATCAATCAAGATCATCAAGTGGAAATGAAATCTGTGTCCAGACCAACAAGTCAACTAGAATGAATGTCAAATCCATTCACATGTTAGTTTCCTAAAGTTCACCACTGTTGTTTTTACACATCCAAAGAATCCAAAGGGAACATTCTTAGAACATTCTAGACACTGGATGGTCACATGACTTTATTCACAGTCTGTCACACATTGGACTGGAATGATGGACTGATCCGTGTTAATGACATCACATGTGTGTTGTCTGCTGTGATTGGTCGGTTTTACATTATAGTCACATAAACCTACCGCGTCTCAATCCAGAAGGTATTTTCTAAGATCGATTATTGATCAATTTGTTTCATTTTGAAACTATTTTATAATGGTATAAGTTGATTCAATGAACAACTTGCCTCAGACAGATCGATCTGTTTGGATACATTTTTTCATTTATTAATATCGTAACCCTTGTGCTATTTTAGATGACCCCCCCCCCTTCCATTGACGTGTTCTCCCTACCATGACAAAGGTGGATAAAGGTGGAAAGATTTCATGTAATCCATGGACACCAGTGAAGATCACAAATCATTGAAGAAAAAAGATTCAGAGCTCTGTCTAGTGGGGGGGTCACCAACCTTTTCGAGACTGAGGGCTATTTCATGGGCACTAAGTGGTATGAAGGGCGCCACAGGACCTGTTTACTAAAAACCTCCTAGCCCCCCCCCCCGCACACACAAACACAATTTGAGGACGTCCTTTTGTTTTTATGAAATTTATGATTTTGAATTATGAAATTAAGACCAAAACTCTTTTACATGAAAACATTCAAAGAGAAAATGTTCCACAGTTTCTACATCATTTCCACAAGAGACAAAAAGATCACTTTCCCAGTTAAAGCGAGACTGTAAAAAATGATTGGAAGGGTAAATATCATGTAAGGGGAATGCTCAATCTTCACTAATTCTTAAAGGTGAAACCTCACATTAATGGATTACTCAACCGTCTCAACCTATTCTCTAAATCTTTACATTACATAGATCATAAGAATGTCCAGACATTGTGTAGTTTATTTGACCTATTTAAACTTTTGTTATAGACCCTTATTTTTATTGATTATCTTTTTAAGTCATATTAATAGTAATAATAATAATAATCCATTTTATTTAAAGCGCCCAAGGACACTACAAAACAAAGGTTAAGGTTATATTTGTTTTCGTATTTGTTTTTTTGTCTACCTTTATCTCAGAGTTGACATTATTGTCATTGACAGACAAGCCATGATTGATTGTTGAATATTTGCTTCAATAAAAAAAAAAAAGAAAAAATGTTTTTGGTGCATTCCCTGCAGGCGCCAAAAGGGGTGCTCGAGGGCGCATGGGCGCCCGCGGGCACAGGGTTGGTGACCCCTGGTCTAGTGGGTCTAGATGACCCAACTCCCAATGTTAAAGTGCCTAGGATAGCACAAGGGTTAATCACTACACCCCTAGAATATGTGTGTATATTTCATCTTTTGCTGATAAGACTTCATCAAACTCTTTCTAAAAATGTTGTGTTCTAGGCCCTCAGCTGTGCAGCACATCGGGGTAAATACCGTGGTTTGGGGGAACAGGATCTGCTCAGACAGCAGGACGTTGGAGATGTTTCAGCCTTCCTAAAGCTGTCACTCAAACCGCTTCTGTTTTCCTCATACACTTCCTACAAGTGTTTCTGCAACCACAGATCAAGCCCAGGAACAAAGACGCTCCACCACAGCTCCCACAGTTGAGATGCAGCCGCTGATAGCACTGCTTAAAGCCCTGTAGGCGGGTAAAAAGACTCGTCTGAACCTGTCAGACACCATAAATCTACATGAGGAGACACTTCCAGCGCAGCCGCCTCGGGTCCTGAGAGTGGTGACCCACGTCTGACGTGATTTTCTGGAACTTCCTGCCAGGAACTGAGGCCTGGTCCTGGGACGGATATGGAGTCTGACTGGGTGACGCTGTGGATGCTTCCTGGACAGAAGCTGGCTGATGAGGACGCAGCTTCTGCTGGGAAACCAGCTCATCAAAAATGAGTCACCATGTTTGTGGCGTTGCCACGGTAACCGATCACAGTGGCCTCTGTGTAAAGGGAGGTGAGCTCTGACTTCATGCAACAGCTGATAATTGATCAAAGGCTGCACGCAGCAGCAGAAAGGGCGGGCCTTAACCCCTGACGTCGTCCAAATGAATTCCTTTTCTAACTTTCCTCGTCTGCTCAGATGACGTTTTTTCGTTATTTTTATAAACCGTTTCTTTTTTTTCTTTTCTAATGTTTTTGCTTTTGGTAACTTTTTTCAAAACAGATGTAAATATTTATTTTGAAAGTTTATCTTATTTTAAAAGGATATTTCAGCATTTTTCTTTAGTTCAGTCTAAAACTGTTCTTCCCATCCCATGAATCTCTTCCTTCGTTTCCCATCATGCCCACCTGTGTCTCAGTCAGGCACAGTCCACTGGCCAGCTGCTTCCTCTCAGCTCCGACCACGTAGTGGTTCTTCTCAAAGGCCCGCTCCAACCGCAGCAGCTGCGAGGGCGAGAATGCTGTCCGGATCCGTTTGGGTTTCCTGGAGAACGGTCCGTGAAGCAGCAGGTTCTCCGGGCTGCTGTCCTCTGCTGGACAACACACACGGTTAGCACCATGACGACAAACATCAGACTCTTCTCTGGCTTCTGCTGGAGAACCCGGGGTTTGACTTAAATCTGAACAAACAGTATGTCTGTTCAACATTTGCATCAAACCACAAACTGCAGATGCACAAACTGCTCACCGCTGCTGCAGCAACGCAACAGGAACCGAACAAACACACACGTAAACACAAACTGATTTCCACGTGCTGTGGGTTCCACTCTGAACCGGTCCCCATCCCGTGACTACGTCAACAGATTGTTGTCCCCGCAATGTCATGAATACCAACACACTCGCATAAGGAAAGAAATTCAATTCAATTTTATTTTATTTGTTTAGCCCAAATTCACAACAACAGTGGTCTCAGTGGGATTCGTGCCGGTAACTGTAAAGTAAACATACCATCAAAAGGATCATAAATGCATAGAATTCAGTAGTGTAGTACTAAAACTTTACCTAAACTACACTGGGCATCCCTGCCCTTAGACCCTCCGTCGCGCACATACGCATGAATGCACAGACACATCTACACATAAACATACACACATCACAACACACATATACACTAAAATACACACACATGTGCACATGCACAAAAACACAGATGTACACATAAAAACACAACTGCAGACACCCAGACAGACAAATGTGCTTCCAGCTGGTTTGGCAGACTTCATGCTGAATCAGGAAAGTTGCCTAGAAATCTCCTCAGACGTTTTCGTGGTTTCAGATCGACTGAATCCAACCTTCCTGAAGGTGTGGAACAGATCAAGCAGCAGAAGTTCAGCAGCTTCTGCTGTTTCCATGACGCCCTGAGCCTCATCAGAAGCAGGACCTTTAAGGAGCAGAACAGTGGTGAAGGTGAACAAACACTCCTGCAAAAGCTGAAGGTGTTTCAGGTTCAGGTCAAATCTTAAAGATTTTCTGGTTGCAGTTTAGAAAATGCAGAGTTTGTGAGTGAAAACTGCCAACTGAGAAGAAGCTGGAGTTTGAAGGTCCTTGAATCCTTTGAGGATCTGCAGAATCTTTTCAGGCTGAAACAGAAACATGAGCGGCGGCGCTGGAGCTGTGGTTTTCTGCTGCGTGGAAGCGAGCTGCTTTGACACCTCAGCTCTGAGGCGAATCCTGAAAACTGAAGCTGATTTGTTTGTGAGGCACAGCGGTTGAAGAAGAGCATCGCTGAAACTCTTCCTCTTTGTTTCCTCGCCGCCCCTCCAAACCCGGACGCAGCATCTGCTGGATTTTTCTGGCCGGTTATTAAAATCTCACGTAAATCTTTCAATTCATTTTACATAAAAACAAATCTGTGCTGGCCGTCTTTCTTCACCGCTGAAAGGAGCCGCCGACACGCATCAAGCAAAGAAGCGGGCTGCTGGCGGCCTCCGGCAGGCCGGCGGGACAATGACGCTGCCACCTTCTCCCGCCTTTTATTCAGCGTCTCTGAAGTCACATTCACATGCAAAGTCAGAAGCGTGACTGACGGGCTTCATGGTTTGCAAATGTCTCACCTCAGCATCAAATGAGGCTTCAATGTAACGAAGGCTGAAGGTGGAATCAGACGTTTGGCTCCGGATTTTTCCGGATCATTCCAGCAGATCCAAAAGCTTCTGTGAAACCTCTGATCTGCTGTGAGATGGAGGTGAACACGTCTACACGTCTACACGTCTGCGATCAGAAGGTCCCAACATGAACCTTCCTGCACGGCATGAAGGGAGACAAAGTCCAGATCCACATCAGAGTCCCACAGACTTTTCTGAGCTTCTGTTTTTCTGAAAACATCAACCAGACAGAAGAAAAGGCTTCATGGCCAGAAGGAGACAAAGTTTGTGAGGAGAGAAGAAAAACCCTCAGGAAGAAGAATCAGACAGAGATGGAAGTCATCCGACAGACGGACGAGACTTTGTCTGAAATGTTTGAGGGGAATTTCTTCTCCTCTGTGAGATTATTTAAGTTCAATCCAAACTGTCAGGAGGAAGTGACGGACATGAAAACTCAGGTCTGGATGAACATCTGAGATGAAGGAGAATGTCGTCACAGCTGTGAGGCCCGCATCAGCGTGGTGCAAAAGCAAGACGTCAAAGGTTTTCTTCTGCTGAACATCAAGACTTGATGAAGAAAGCCGCATGAAAGGAGGAATGTGTGTGCATGTGTGTTTGTGTGCATTTGTGTGTGTGTGCGTGCATGTGTGCGTGTGTGTCCGGCTCCTGGGTTATCTTCATTCTGGAATTATATTTCTATTTCTTTCGAAACATTGGAAACGATTTGGATGTCAGTTGTCTCTTAGTGACGTCTCTAACCGCCACGTTACCTGGTGGAGGTGACATGTATAAAAACATCGCTGGGGGAGGCGGTTCTCGTGAAAAACCCCTGTGTCTTCATCAAACGGAGGTCATCGCTGACACACGGAGAAGCTATGAACTCTCTCATGAGCACATCTTTGTTTCAGGATCAGCTAAACCTTTAGTGAAGATGGAAATTAAACATCTTTATTTTCCTTTTTCTGTAAAGAAAACTGCAAGCTGTCAACCTGAAAACAAAGATTTGATCCAAAATCGTCTCATTTTTACATTTGATCAGTTAACAAAAACCAAATCTGACTTTCTTTGAGATTTTTTTTAAGTGTGGAAAAAGAAGATCTGCAGACTTTATTGTGTTAATTTATAGCTGTGAAATGATTGGTAGTAAACTGTTTGGTGGAAACAATAAAAGCTGCTCTGGAAAGAAGAGCTGCAGAAAGATGCTTCAGCGATGAACACGGCGCTCAACTCAAGACTGCAGATTCATCCGCCAAAGAAACTAGTTCAGAGTTTGATGCTGCGAGTAAATCAATAAACAACCAAATATGAGCTCCAACAAAAGTTTAAAATGTTTTGTTTCTAAACCTAGGAGAATAAAAGAATCCACAGAAAGAAACATAAATTCTTAAAATGAAAACAACTGAGATTTGCATGAATGAGGTTCGTCTCCAGAAAATAAAAATATAGTTTTTGTTTTGGAAAAAGTAAATAATTACGTCAATCAACACGAATGATCAATAAACAGCTGGATAACTGATCAGATGGTCACTGTGATTCATCAGCACAAACACGCTAGGTCGATGGTCACGTGACGTAGAAACACGGAGCTCCCGCAGGTGAAGGGGCCTCGCGCGGGTCACGTGACCTTTGAGCATGAATCCAGATATTGTCATTAAAAACAGACACGTTTCAGTAAAACCTAAATGAGTCTAAATAATGAAGCGGATCAATAACTGAATGACATCAGAAACGTCTCCTGCTGTTTGTTCCACGTCCTTCTGGGTTCGGACTGCTGCTGAAAAAGTCACAGCTCACGCGCTCAACCTCGGAGTCTAGGTGTGAAAAATATGAAATCTTTGTTTTTGTTTTTTCTACTTTTGCTAATTCAATGTTTTTAATTATCTACAAATGATTTGTGATCTTTAAAAAAGAAAAACGATTTTCGTTTATTTATCGGTTTTGGTTTTATGGTTTTTGTAAATACTTTATTGTAGTTATCACAAATACAACAAAATTAAATTATTTAAATTTGTTTTTATTCATTCAAATTCAGAGGTTTAAAATAATAAAAAACATATTTTTAGTAGGTTTAAAATAATAAAATAATGTATTTGTTTGAATATTTATTCTAATGATTAAGTCAAATTTAAATTTTAATATAGTTATTTGTTATTTATTAGCCTAATATTATTATAGATTTGTATCGGATTGTTGATGCTGTTTAACAGATGGTTTTTTCTTTAAATAGCTGCGTTAAATATTATTATTATTATTATTATTATTATTATTATTATTATTAATAATAATAATAATACGGATATTATTATTATTATTATTATTATTATTATTATTATTATTATTATTATTATCCGTTTTCCACCACAGCTGGATTCTCTTTTCTCTCCTCTAACACTGAAGCACAAAAGGCCGCAGCGCAACTTTTTCTGATCCAGTGAGCCAAAAACGCGCTTCTGCGCGCGCGACCATCAGCTGCAAAGCAACTGAAATATTAATTCAACTCTTCGAACACAAAGTTTAAAAAAATTACAACAACAAAAATCACTCGAAATGTGTCACTAGACTGTTTTGAATCCAAAAACGTTTTTCTTTTAGAAAAAAATCGAATTAATTTGAAATAAATTTGAATCTAAAACATTGAAACCGTAAAATCTTCATTTTAAAGTTTTTCAAATCTATTTTGGAATTAGAATTCAATAAAACACAACAGAAAAATTCCAAGAAATATACATCTTTGTTCCAGAATTGAGTTAAACCTGATGACGATGTTTTTTGGGGACAAATGAAAATATTTGAGCGGAAACTTTTTGAATTTGCTTTGTGCCGACGCACGGACCGGACCGAATACCCAGCAGTGCAGGTTTAGAGGCGGGAAGCTCGGACGGCTCACCTTGGAAGCGGGGGTCCAGGATGTGTCTGCGCAGAACCCACGGGTAGAAGCTGAGCGCGTCCCGCGGCTGCGCGCTGAAGAACCTCTGCGGGATCTGCAGCGCGTGCAGCGGCAGCCCGCCGGGGCCCTGCGCGTGGGTCCCGGGATCCTGGAGAACCACGTCTTGCCCGCCCGGATACAAAGTCCTCGCGCTGCCCCCCTGGAAGCACGAGCCGAACACCCCCGTCGCAGAGGCCGCGTGCAGGGGGTCCGGGAACCGGAGCGCGGTGGGCCGGATGGGCTCGTCCCCGGAGCCGCCCCGGCCGCCCGCATCTTTCCCGACCAGAGCCTCGATGGTGAAGCCCTTCTTGATGCTGCCGGGCGAGAACATGCTGCGCTGGAGGAGGAGGAGGAGGTGAAGCGGAGGAGGCACGCGGTCCCGGTACCGGCAGCTCAATGTCCCGGTTCGCCCATCACTCGCAGGTTCTCCTGTGCGTAAACGCTGCGCGTAAATCCCTACTTGGAGCAGCTGGAAGCGTCGCTGCCCCTCTGGCCCGGGGGTGGGGGCCGGCGTCCGGACACGATTCACCTTCCGGAGGGGGCCTGTGGGAGCGGACAGCGGCCGTGTCTGCCGCGCGCTGCAGTCTGAGAGTCTGTCCGATCACACGCGGCTCCACAGCACATACCTGTCCGGCCCGCCCCCTCAGAGGTGTGGTGAGCATGCGCAGTGCTGTTCGCTCCCAAGAGCCATTTTGTTGGCGGAGGGACCGAAAAGGAGGAGGATGATGTCAGAGGTGATGAAGATAATGCCTGACAGTGATGAAGACTTAGTCACAACACATGTTAGTAATTTCGTGAACACAAAAGTCACATGAAAAAAACTACACAAAACACACACAGAGGCCCCAGAGACAAAGAATCACAATCTGGAAAGATTTTCTGACACAAACGTTTGTTGAAGGACTGATGTTTGTGCACAGACACAAGTACTAAACACACACACACACACACACACACATGCACTAAACACACACACACATGCACTAAACACACACACTCACACATGCACTAAAAACACACACACACATGCGATAAACACACACACACATGCACTAAACACACACACATGCACTAAACACACACACACATGCGCTAAACACACGCACACATGCACTAAACACACACACACACATGCACTAAACACACACACACACATGCACTAAACACACACACACACACACATGCGCTAAACACACACACATGCACTAAACATACACACTCACAAACATGCACTAAACACACACACACGTGCACTAAACACACACACACACATGCACTAAACACACACACACATGCACTAAACATACACACTCACACATGCACTAAAACACACACACACATGCACTTAACACACACACACATGCACTAAAACACACACAAACATGCACCTAACACACACACTCACATGCACTAAACACACACACTCACATGCACTAAACACACACATGCACTAAACACACACACACACACCCACATGCACTAAACACACACACACGTGCACTAAACACACACACATGCACTTAACCCACACACATGCACTAAACACACACACACGTGCACTAAACACACACACACATGCACTAAACACACACACATGCACTAAACACACACACACACACATGCGCTAAACACACACACACGTGCACTAAACACACACACACACACAAGCGCTAAACACACACAGACATGCACTAAACATACACACTCACACATGCACTAAAACACACACACACATGCACTTAACACACACACACATGCACTAAAACACACACACACATGCACCTAACACACACTCACATGCACTAAACACACACACTCACATGCACTAAACACACACATGCACTAAACACACACACACACACACACACCCACATGCACTAAACACACACACACGTGCACTAAACACACACACATGCACTTAACCCACACACATGCACTAAACACACACACACGTGCACTAAACACACACACACATGCACTAAACACACACACATGCACTAAACACACACACTCATACATGCACTAAACACACACACAGACATGCACTAAACACACACACATGCACTAAACACATACACACATGCACTAAACACACATGCACTAAACACACACACATGCACTAAACACACAAACACATGCACTAAACACACACACACATGCAATTAAAACACACACACACATGCACTAAACACACACACACAAAGGCACTAAACACGCACACACACATGCACTAAACCCACACACACACATGCACTAAACACACACACTCACACATGCACTTAAAACACACACACATGCACTAAACACACACATGCACTAAACACACACACACATGCACTTAACACACACACACATGCACTAAACACGCACACACACACGTGCACTAAACACACACACACACACATGCACTAAACACACACACACACATGCACTTAACCCACACACATGCACTAAACACACACACATGCACTAAACACACACATGCTCTAAACACACACATGCTCTAAACACACACACACACGTGCACTAAACACACACACACATGCACTAAACACACACACATGCACTAAACCCACACACATGTACTAAACACACACACATGCACTAAACACACAGACACACATGCACTAAACACACATGCACTAAACACACACTCACACATGCACTAAACACACACATGCACTAAACACACACACACACACACACACACACACATGCACTAAACACACACTCACACATGCACTAAACGTACACTCACACATGCACCTAACACACACACTCACATGCACTAAACGTACACTCACACATGCACCTAACACACACACTCACATGCACTAAACACACACACTCACATGCACTAAACACACACATGCACTAAACACACACACACACACACACATGCACTAAACACACACACACATGCACTAAACACACACTCACACATGCACTAAACACACACTCACACATGCACCTAACACACACACTCACATGCACTAAACACACACACACATGCAGTAAACACACACATGCATTAAACACACACACACACATGAACTAAACACACACATACATGCATACACACTTCACACACACACGTGTTTGTCATTTATATTCTCAGTTTTTGTTGTTTTTCTTTCTATTCATAACTGTAATGGGGGGGGGTCCTAACAGCTGTTTTTATTTGTTTATTTTTAGGGGCATGTTTGTTTGATTGACAGGTGAGGGGATCCATGGATACTTTTCCACCACTTGATGATTATTGGAGGAAACATTCAAAGATGACCATCTTTGTAGTTTTAATGTATTAACCATCTTGTTAAACGGAGGCTGAAACATCATCACACAGAACAGCAGCCATCTTATCGTCTTGGGCTGGAGGCCTGGGGGGTGGGGGGGCGTGGATGCTTCCTCAGCATTGAAAGGTTCTGAGGAAGCAGAATCCCCACAGCAGGGGGCGCTGTTCCACAGAGGGCCCGGTGTTGCAGCAGGCCTGACTCTCATGCAGACCGGACTTTGGTCCCGTCAGACCCAGAACGGCCCGACCCAGCAGAGCTTCGGTAACAAATGTCGGTCCATTCAGGAGCTTCTAATTGTGGCAGCAGAAGCCACTCAGAGCCCCCCCCCTCCAGCTTCAATGGGCTGCCCCTCAAAGGCGGCAGTGAGCTGACCCCCCCCCCCCCCACACACACACACACACACATGTTAATCGGCCTGTCTGGCAGATTTGGATCCTTTGATTCCAGGCGCCATTAGCGTCTATTAGTTTAACCTCCAGCGCTCCAACGCCGCCTCTGAAAGGAGGAATTCAGCAGCTTTCATTGTGATTTCGAGTTCAAGTGGTGTGATTGTCCTGCAGCCCAGAGACCCGCAGAAATGCTGCTCAGCAGAACCAGACTCACACCCCTGGAAGGTCCGGATTCAGTCCCCACCACAGCACTGAAACTGTGGTTTGAATCCTATTTATCCCATAGGTACCAGTTAAATGGACAGTCCTCTCAGTGCACTCGAGTCAACTATGGAGTCCCACAGGGCTCAGTCTTGGGACCGATCCTGTTTACGCTTTATATGTTACCCCTAGGAAACATAATCAGGAAACACAGCATTAATTTTCATTGTTATGCCGACGATACGCAGTTGTATTTATCCATGAAGCCTGACCAGAATGACCAGATAGAGAAACTGAACGCCTGCATCAGTGACATCAAGACCTGGATGACAATTAATTACCTCCTCTTGAACCCAGAAAAAACTGAGGTCATTATACTTGGTCCTAAAAACCTCAGAGATGCTCTGTCTGATCAGATAGTCTCCCTGGATGGTGTAAGTATAGCCCCCAATTCCACAGTTAGAAACCTTGGGGTTTTACTTGACCAGGATTTATCATTTAAGGCTCACATATCTCAGGCATAAGGGCTGCACGGTGGTGCAATGGTTAGCGCTCTTGTGAGACAAAAGCGCTAACCCCTCGCCCCTGGTTCAAGTCCCGGCTGGGGGACAGGAACCAGAACAACAATGGGGGACCTTTCTGTGTGGAGTTTGCATGTTCTCCCCCGTGCAGCGGTGGGTTTTCTCTGGGGTCTCCGGCTTCCTCCCACCATCCAATAACATGCTCATAGGTTAATTGTTTAATATAAATTGTCCATAGGTGTGATTGTGAGAGTGCGTGGGTGTGGACACTCCACCCTGTGACAGACTGGTAACCTGTCCACGGTGTCCCCTGCCTTCACCCACAAATGACCGGGATAGGCTCCAGCAGCCCCGTGACCCAGAAAGGGACAAAAAGATGAATGAATGATAAATTAATATCTCAGGCGTGTAAAATGCATTTTTCATCTGTGCAATATAAGTTCCTGCTCATTTAGACAGCAGTCAGTCCTCAGCTCCATGTTGTGTTGTTGGTGATGTTTGTTTACATCCTCAGAACGGAGTACCGGACGGGTCAGCGACTGGAAAACATCCCAAAGTCCTGGAGTCAAATTTCACATCTATTTTGGAGAAAAATGTTTGTGACGATGAAACGTTCAACTGAAATGTCCAGGAAACAAACGTTCAGGACGCATGCAGGCCTGACAGACCAGTTTAATGTCAAGACTGGTTTCCATGGGAACCATGACCCCCACCCTCCCCCCCATAAGACATAAATGAGGGGGCTTCAGGTGTAACCCTTGTGCTATCCTGTGACCCCCCTTCCATTGAGGTGTTCTCCCTACCATGATAAAGGTGGATAAAGGTGGAAAGATTTCATGTAATCCATGGACACCAGTGAAGATCACAAATCATTGAAGAAAAAAGGTTCAGACCACTGTCTAGTGGGTCTAGATGACCCACCTCCCAACGCTAAAGTGTCTAGGATAGCACAAGGGTTACAACCACCTGGTGAACACTGCCCCACAGCGGCGGACCACAGGCTCATAAAATGACGGAAAACGGAACCAGGGAGACACCAGCTGTCTTCTCCCGCCACCTACTGGCCACTTCTGGTATTAAACCTCTCAGATGCTTCCGTTCAAAACGAAAAGGGTTTGATTAGTGATCAGATGATTTCAATTCAACTGATGATGTCGATTTTATTTGTTAACTTATGTTTATGGCTGTTCTGACAGTTAACCTGGGTCGGGTCTGGCTGGACCCCGGATGGGGGGGCAGCATTGCAGCCACATGGCGCGCTGTCCAGTGGTGAACGTCACATTCACCCAAACATGACGACAACAATCACATATTTACAGTTTTTATTTGGTAAAACCAAAAATCAACACGATGGCGAAAAACGGCTGAACTTTTCTCCGTCAAGAAATCCAAAACATTTAAAGAAAAAACTCAGTCGACTGTGAGGACGAGACGAAATACTGGTTCTGGTCAGTTCTGCTGGAAAGTGCAGGTGCGTAACACCGGACCTGAGGAGCTGAACTCCACTGGGTTTCAGACGTTTGTAAAAGGCAAAAGTTGGGATTTGAGTCCTGAAGTAAACCGTAAAGAAGCTGCTTCTGCGTTTGCAGCAGCAGAACCAGCATTTGGCACCAACATGGTTCTTAATGTGCAAACCGAGGCCAGCTCTGCCACAGATCAGCAATCACATCAGCAATCACATCAGCAACGATCAGTGCTGTCATTACTGGAGGGATGGAGATCTGATGCTTCTCTATGATGATCTGTTTCCATGGAAACAACCTCCGTCACGCGTCCGTTAGAACTTACTTGAATGAACAAAGCCTGATGACATCACAGCAGATCTTCCTCCCCGCTCACATGGGATCGCCCTGAACCCTGAATGGTTTCTTCCAGGAGAGGTGTCGGCCCGTTCAGTCACCTCCAGGTAAACAGGTGAGCACAGGTGTGTTTGGTGGAGGGAGGGAAGATGCTCATGAGCAGAACCTGCAGTGATGCTGCTTCAAACTACAGATGTTGATGGTTCCAACCCGGAGCCGAGAACGGAGCCAGAGAACCAAAGAAAGGCAGGAGAACTGACCAGGTCATATTTGACCCGCGGACCCAAACGAGGAAATCACAAAACCACCGTTTGGATGAATTCAACGCTAGCAGCCGTAAAACAAACATCTTTGGCTTTTAGAGAAGATGACCAGAACCGTCTGCAGGTCTGCTCGTTACAGAGGTTCTGCTCCCTCCTCAGGAGACCGTCAGCGTCATGGAACCTGCAGAACAGAACCACGATCTGCAGATGAAAAAGCAGCTGAAGGACACGGACCGTGAGGAGAACCGTCTACAGGGAGAAGCCGCTGGAGAACGCCAAAACTAGACAAGAACTTCAAGCATCAGTCAGGAAATGACGCTTGGAGGCCCATCAGAAGTTCTTCATGAAGGAACCATCAGAGAAACTGTGTTCCGGACGGCGGCTGCACCGGATGATCCACTCACTTTTGTGTCACTTTCGTGTTGCCACGGCAACAGCCGTCTGCCGTCATTGTCTTCAGATGATGCCGTGGGTTTGATGGCCGTGCCGACGTTTCGGGAGCTAAAGCTCCAAAGACCTGAAGCGCTGAATGAACCCCCCTCCCCCACCCGCCCCAGCTGAGAAGAACAGACGCAGTTCAGTTGGTCAGCTTCAGACCCGAGTCCGCATGGCTCCGGCTCAGCGGCCGGGCCTGACCCGAGCCGCGGTGGGAGCCAGGTCACCGGGGGGCGATCTCCTGCATCATGGCGGGCAGGTGGATGCTGGGACACGACTCTCGATGTCTCAGCTTGAACACCAGCTGCTCCTTTTCCTGAGAGAGCGTCTGGTTGACCGTCATCTGCCTCTCCAGCGCCCCCTTCAGGTCCAGCTGCTCCTTGGTCAGCTGCCTGCGGAGCAGAAGTGGAGGTGGAGTTACTCTCCTGGAGGAGTTCCTGTGCTCCTCAGGAGTCTGAGGGAAACATTTGGTCTGGAGAACGCCACCAAAGCAGAACCACAAAACCAACTCAGAACCACGTACTGAATGAGGGTCTGGCAGTTGTCGATCCGCACCGTCAGGTCCTCGTTCTGCTGCAGAGCGTGGACCAGCTGGTCCTCCAGAGACTGGTTCTTCTCCATCTGGAGACCAGGAGGCAGGGCTCAGGAGGAGGAAGGTGTGAGGAGCAAAGCTGGGAGAAGCGGGAACGTACCAGGTGGTTCATCTGCTGCAGCTTCCTGCTCTGCTCCTGCACGCGCGCGCTCTTCATCTCTATCACAAACAGCAGCGACTCCTGCTCAGACTCCCAGAATGCACCTGGGCTGCCGCGCTCCTGGACAGGCACAGGAGAAACGCTGAAGCATCTTCACTTACGGAGCCTGTAGGTCCAGAAAAGGCTCCCTCACCTGGAGGTTCCTCTGGAGATCCTTCTTGAAGGTGGACTCTTCCACGCGGGTCTTCAGCTGGTTGTAGACCTGCAGCTCCGCCTCCAGCTCCAACACTCGACCCTGCAGCCACACCAGAACCGTGAAATCAGGTCAGGTTCTGACCACTGAGGACCGCGAAGGTCAGAATGTGCTGGGATGTGTCGTCTGAAAGCGCAGAGGGTCGAGGACCATCTCAGCGGCTGTCTGGGACCGAGTCCAGACCTGCAGAGATGGATCCCTCACAGCCGGAAGTCTGTTCAGGGTTCAAAACCCTCTTCCTCTCAAAACTCAGAGGTTCTGTCTGCTGAGAGCTTCAGCTGGAGATCATCAACCTTACAGTCTCCACAGCTCATGAAGAAGATGAGGGAGGAAGCATCAGAGCTGCTGTCCTCCGAGTCCAGGTCCATCCAGACCATCTCCCTCATCTTCATCATCATCGGTGGACCTGTAACCCTTCCAGTGAGGAAGAACTTTAGAGAAGTTTGGGTTTGGGCAGAAGAATTTTCTGAAGTTCCTTTCCATCAGAGGGTTTTCCAGATGTTCCTCTGGAACCTGGAGATGATCAAAGCTTCTGTTGGATCAGGAAGAACCTTCATCCTCTCTGTAGATGTTTCAGATGATGGATCTGACCCGACCCGACCGGTCTCCAAAGGTTTTCCTCTGAACAAAGGTCTTTCAGTCTGAATCTGAGGAAGGATCTGGAGAGTCCAGCTGCTACGAGGCAGATTAGGAGATCAATCCCAGCGGTTCCACGAACCCGAGCTCCGAGTGGCAGAACTTTAGGCTGCGTTTGACCCAAACCCCTTCAGGGAGAACTGAAGCTCAGAGAACTTGGATGTTGGTGGACGCGTTTACCTTCAGGACACTCTGGTCTGCGTGGAACTTCTCGGTCAGTCGGGTTTGGTCCTGTTGGTGTTTGTTCTGCAGCTCTGCAGGAAACAGAATCAGAATCAGTCGGTTCTGTTGTTCCTCCATCAGAACATCTGCAGAAAAGCAGATTGAAGGGTGGATCCGCTGTTCAGAGGAGAGGAGAACAGCAGAACGTCACGCATCAAAAGAAAATGAACCCGACTCCGTCCAGTGAGGTCTAAACCAGGGGGCGGGGCTAGAAGATTCTACATGGGGGGCAGGAGGAGGGCAGAAGACTTTGGAAGGGTGGCAACACACCAGAGTGGAAGACCATCAAAATAGAAAGGATGAAAAAAAGTTTCTAAGCAATTTATTATTGTTGTTTTAATTCCATTTTAAATATTTATTGTCATTTTTGCAATCCCTACAGAAGGGGGGGCAAACTTTTTTGTGTGGTTGGGGGGGGGGGGGGGGGTCCGCCCCTGGTCTAAATACTGAAATCATGATTCAATAATTAATCAGATGTTTAGTTATAATTAATTTAACGTCAATAAGATTAACTCGTTAAAGGAAAACCTTCATTTTCCACAGCTGGGGGGTGCAAGAGAACTTCAAAAACACTTCAAAGGAGATGAAAGTTAAAGTACATCCTAGCCACGCCCCCATCCCTTCATGTTTGTTAATTATAGACTGAAATGAAACAAAAAAAGACTAAAGAAAGCAAAAAACATCCAGTGGTTGAGTAAAAAGGTCTACGTTTGTGTTTTTGTACTCGACGCCACAATTCTGAACCAGAACCGGTCCGTAAGTTCCACCCCTGAACCGAACCAAAGTGAACCAAAACAAAAACATGACCCAAAAATGGAGATTTGACCCAAATGATGAAGAATGTCTGTTGATGCATCCCCACTAAATGTGAACGTCCAACAAAATGTTGGGTTTACACGGACAGAGACGACCTCGGGAGAAAGAACCTTCGGGTTTGGTTTTGGACTGGTACCTTGGACTCGCCTCTCGTGCTCCTCAGCAGCACAGGTGCTCTTCTGCTCATGGAGGACGTTCAGGTCGGCCGCCGTCTCCGCCTTCACCTGCAGGTCGGTGACAAGAACATCAATCTGAGATCAGCTGATGCGCTCACGCTGCGAAGACAACAAACTGGCCACGCCCACCTTGTCGAGGATGCTCAGCACTAGAGCGCACACTTCCTCATCGGTGTGCTGTCTCAGTAGCTCCGCCCTCCCCGAGCTCCCATTGGCCGAAAGCACTTCCTTTAAAATCTTCAGCTGCCACTCAAAGCGCTCCAGCTGCTTCTCCAGACAAACGTCCGGATGAGCCGACGCCCACCGACCTGCAGAGACACGCCCCCGTCAGCGCCGATCTGAGCCCGCCCCCAAACGCACCGAACCGGTGGTAATGCAGAAACACACACATGCCTAAACACACAAAAACGCTCAGAAAGAACTACACCCACAGAAACACACACACAGACACACCCAAACCTTTGGACAATCTCTGCAGGTTGTTTATGTTCATCTTAAATCTGAAAAAATAAAAACTTTTTTTTCATCCGAGAGAAAAACTTGAAAATCTGGGATTCACCTCACAGAAACCTACACTTTCTTATTTTTATAAGTAACCCAGAGCGGGGGATGAGGGGCGAGTCTGAACGGGTCTGGAGGTAAACAAATTCAGTATTATTCAGGAATGTGTGTGTGTGTGGGGGGGGGGGGGGGGGGGGGTGACAGCAAAACATCCGAATCCTTGAAAAATGTCAGAGTTCACCTTTCAGCCAAAAAAACAAGATAATCAGATTATGGAGTGAACACCCCCCACCCATGAAAATTCTTAGCGTTGGTAAAAACCAAATAAAACGTTTGATCATTTTCAGATCCTTAACCTCCTCAAACATGAACTTTGTGTTCATGGCAACGGCACAAAGTATGAGTTACACATCATAAGAAAAATCAAAGAAACTGAACAGGAGTTTGACAAACAAATTATGAAACCAAACATTTCATTACAACCAGAAAATCGGATCCACCAGATCACATCTGAGTTTCAGTCTACAGATCCACCAGATCACATCTCAAATTAGGTCTGCAACGAGGTCACTTGGCTTAATCGGGGGTTGGATCGTTGACACCCATTTCCTGTGACGTCATTTCCGGGTGAGCGTTTTCCAGTGTTAGTCGTGTTTGACCGCTGCTCTCTTCTTTGGCATTAGCCTGACTACTATTGCTTACTCTAAGGGTTATCTGGGTTAATATTCACATCTAGTACCTTTTATTAGCGAATTCACCACTGTTAAACCGCTTGCTGTTCACTTTTCTCATTTTGCTAAATAAACCACTTCTCTTTACCTAAACACTACTAGCCTTAGCTAACCTAGCATTGCCACCACTCCTTCCGCCTCTCCTCCTCTCTCCTGCCCCATGTGCCATATGTTTAGTGACGATCCTGCCTCCTTTAGTGAAGATAGGGGTAGGTGTGTTAAGTGTAGTCTTGTGTTAGACTTGGAGGCCAAGCTGGAGCAGTTAGAAGCGCGGCTCCGCACAGTGGAAGCTAAGCCGGCTAGCCAGGTCGTTACTCGTAGCGCGGGCCGCGCTACCAGGGCTAACTTAGCTAGCACCCCAGCGCCCTCCCAACAGCCGGGAGACAGTCAGGGGTTTGTACCGGTTGGGAGGAAACATAGTGCTAAACGCAAAAACTTAGAGCACCCGAGACTCCACGTTAGTAATAGGTTCTCCCCCCTCAGCGACACACCCGCTGAACACTCAACTCTGGTTATAGGCTCTTCTGAAGTTAGAAACGTGGAGCTCCCAGCGGCTACTGTCAGGTGTTATCCGGGGGCCAGAGTTGGTGACATCGAGGGGAACCTTAGGATGTTAGCTCAGAGTAAGTCCAGGTTCCGTCGAGTCGTGATTCACGCAGGCGGTAATGATGCCCGACGGAGACAGTCAGAGGTGGTTAAGTTAAACGTAACTTCGGTGTGTAAACTGGCTAAGACGATGTCCGACACTGTAATTTTCTCTGGTCCCCTGCCGAACTTAGTCAGTGATGAAATGTACAGCCGCTTTTCATCATTTAACCGCTGGCTTTCTAGATGGTGCCCAGAAAACGGCGTTGGTTTTGTGGATAACTGGAGCGCGTTTTGGGGGAAGCCCGGTCTCATGCGGAGAGACGGCGTCCATCCCACCCGGGACGGTGCCGCTTTTCTTTCTAGAAACATTTCTGCTAGCCTTAGTCTGTTAACCTGACAACACAGAGACGAGACCCGGGCGCAGAGCAGCAGTGTAAAACGCTCCTCTGAGCCTCCCTTAGGGTTAGTGCCGGTGCAAAACCCATGCAGGGAAAGTCAAGCAGGTCCGAGCTTTAGCTTATGTGCTGAAAGACAAATGAAAGGAGCGCGTCATAGAAACCTTACAGTGACAGACAGCAGTTCTCACAAGCAGAATTATGATGTAATTAAATGTGGTTTATTAAACATTAGATCCATTTCCTCAAAGTTCCTCTTAGTCAACGAGTTAATTACTGATAAAAACCTTAGTCTTTTAGCCTTAACAGAAACTTGGCTCCATCAGGATGACTATGTTAGATTGAATGAAGCAACCCCCCCCACTTATGCTAACTATCAGAAATCCAGGATTTCAGGGAAAGGAGGTGGTTTGGCAGTAATATCACAGTCTAGCTTACTTCTCAGCCCTAAAGTTAAAAATGCTTATAATTCATTTGAAAGCATCATATTGTCTATAAATCACCCAAACAGGAAGACTCGAAAACCTGTTTTACTCATAATTATTTATCGCCCCCCCGACCCATATTCAGAATTTTTAACTGAGTTTTCCGACTTCCTATCGACTATTGTCTTAGATTCTGATCAAATTATAATATTAGGGGATTTTAATATCCATGTTGATGACCCCAGTGACTGCCTAGGAAAGGCTTTTGCAGCTTTATTAGATGATGTTGGTTTCACCCAAAGTGTGAATGAACCCACTCACTGTCATAAGCACACCCTGGACCTTGTTCTAACCCATGGGATAGAGATCAGCCAGCTGAGTGTCCTTCCTCTTAACCCCATCATTTCTGATCACTTTCTGATTACCTTCCAGTTTACACTGGAACATCCTTCTGCCCCAGTGAATAAGAAACAGCTTAGAAGAACCTTAACTGACCGTTCTGTGTCTGAGTTTAAACACACAGTTCAGCCAGTACTTAGTGATATTCTGAGAAAATACTCTGAGACCAGCTCCCATAGTATCAGTCCTAGTATAAATGACCACTTTGTTAATGATGCCTTACAAGCCCTCAGGAGTACACTCCATGTTGTTGCCCCCTTGAAACCTAAGTTCGTCAGACAAAACCGAGTAGCACCGTGGTTTAACGCTGAAACTCGTTCTCTTAAACAAGAAACCCGTAAGTTGGAAAGAGAATGGCGCCGCTCCGGTTCAGAGCAGTCTCTGGATATCTGGAAACATAGCCTATTAAATTATAAAAAAGCTCTGCGTAGAGCTAGAAGCCAGTACTATTCAACCTTAATATCAGAGAATGGAAACAACCCAAGATTTCTTTTTAGCACTATTGCTAAATTAACTCGCAGTCAGAGCTCAGTAGAACCACATGTTCCTGTTTCTCTCAGCTCTGATGATTTTCTTACATTTTTCGACAGTAAAATCTCAAATATTAGACATAAGTTAAATCAAGTTATTCCTACTATCAGCCCAGAACAGGCTGAAGCGGTAGAAATGGAAGCATCCATAGAAACCTCTGTAACATTAGACTGCTTCACTGCTGTGGATCAAGCGGAAATAACATCAATTATTACGTCCTCCAAATCCTCAACGTGTCTGTTAGACCCAATTCCCACTAGACTTTTTAAAGAAACTTTTCCCCTAATTAATGATCCCATATTAACAATGATAAATGCCTCTCTGGAAACGGGTTACGTGCCACAGTCTTTTAAATATGCAGTTGTTAAACCTCTTCTGAAAAAGCCCAGTTTGGATCCTAGCATCTTGGCCAACTATAGACCGATATCAAACCTGCCCTTTATTTCTAAAATCCTAGAAAGAGTTGTAGTTAAGCAGCTTTACTGCCACCTACAGGACAACAGCCACTTTGAAGACTTTCAGTCGGGGTTTAGACCCCACCACAGTACGGAAACTGCACTAGTTAGAGTCTCTAATGACTTGTTACTGGCCTCAGAAAAGGGACTACTTTCTATTCTGGTCCTGTTGGACCTCAGTGCAGCCTTTGACACTATCGACCACGGTATTTTACTCCATAGATTAGAGCAGGACATAGGGATCAGAGGATCTGCTCTCCAGTGGTTTAAATCCTATCTGTCCCATAGGTATCAGTTCATTAATGTAAATGGACATTCCTCTCAGTGCACTCAAGTTAACTATGGAGTCCCACAGGGCTCAGTCTTAGGACCAATGCTGTTTACGCTTTATATGCTACCTAGGGTTGGGCGATGTCCCCTAAATTGGCCGTTGACGATGTTTGCTGTCAACCATCGGGATGGACGATGATATCGTCCGGGGGGGGGGCTATTTTTAAAATTTTCGTTCTTATATAATTGCTATTCGTTATTTTACTTTATTACTTTCTTTATTTTATTTCCCAATTAATGACTCATCCGCGATGATCCAATATAAACTGAGGGAAGTGACTTTAACAAAAAAAGTAACAAACAAAATAGAAAAGTGGTCCGCTCCTGCACTTAATTAGTGAAGTGGACCGGCGGAGCGCGGACTTACAGCTTTGTGTTTGATGGGAAGGGGGGGGGGGTGCTCTGTTACATGAGCGCTATGTGTGGGAGATTTAAGACTGCGATCCGTCCCGCAGCTCTAGGGGTACGAGCTACCGAACTCAGGACCGGGTCTAAATGTGTGTGTCTGAGCACAGCTCAGATCGTCAGCACACACACAGCGCTTTGGGGCGTTGTAAGCTTTAAAGCAGAAATGTCGCTCAGTCCTTAGAAACCGTTGAAACAATCACGTGGATTTGTGTTTCCAGTCGTGTCCCGACTAAATAAAGGCTGATGTTATCCCCAAATGTTTACGTGCAGCCAGGATCCAGATTGCAGCGCCTCCCAAAGCTAATGTTGTTAGCCCGTGTTAGCATACTGCTAATCCTGGCTTCTTTCCGGCTCCGTTCAGAAAAAGCACTGACCACACGGATTAAAATTCAAATGATGAGCGAACAGGTGTTTCATAATAACCGTAACATTATTAAAAGAATGTTTAGAAGATCGTCTCGTATATTACCGAGCTGACATGTCAATGTATATAGCTGCTCGGCGCTGTTTAACATTGTTTTGTATTGAATTGTTACATTCAATAAAGTTTGAAAAAAAAAATAACCGCTCGGCGGAACTCACATCCTCTTCCGGTTTTTAAACCCTACTGCGCGTGTGCGAATGATTTATTCCGACAGAAAGTGTGACCTTAGTGAACGTTTGTTATATTCTGAAAACATTTTTCTGGGCCCATCTACACGGTTGGATTGTAATCCGACCATTGATCCCATCAAGATATTTTTCACATGTAACCGCGGCTTATGACGTCGACTCGCAGCGTGGCGGGGGCGTGGCATCACGATGGTGTCTCTCCATCGGGATGTCACTCACCCATCACGATGGACGATGGTATCGTCCATCGGCACAACCCTAATGCTACCCCATGAAACATAATCAGGAAACACAGCATTAATTTTCATTGTTATGCACATGATATTATGGTTGGGCAATGTCCCTTAAATTGGCAGTTGACAATGTTTGCAGTAAACCATCGGGATGGATGATGATATCGTTGTTGTATAATTATTATTCGTTATTTCACTTTATTATTTTATTTTATTTCCCAACTAATGACTCATTCGCGGTGATCCAGTATAAACTGAGGGAAGTGACTTTAACAAAAAAATAGAATTAGAAAAGAAGTAGTCCGCTCCTCCCGCACTAAGTCAGGTGGACCGGTGGAGCGAGCGACCGTGTCTCTAGCAGAGCAGACGGACTTACAGCTTTGTTTGAGGGGAAGGGAGGATGCTTTGTTACATGTGGGATACTTATAGGCTGATGTTATTCCCACATATTTACGTTCAGCCTAGCTGCAGATTGCAGCATTTCCAGCATGGATTTTATGTTCATCAAAGGCTAAATGTTGTTAGCCCGTGTTAGCATCCTGCTACACGGGCTTCTTTCCGGCTCCGTTCTTCAACAGAAAAAGCAGTGACTACACAGATTAAAATTAAAATGATGAAAATCATCAATTATGAAAATGAGGCTTCATGATAACCATAAAAATAATAAAAGCATGTTTAGAAGATCATCTAACATATTACGGAGCTGACATGTCTATGTATGTAGCCGCTCGGCGGAGCTAATTTCCTCTTCCTGTATTTCAAACACTACTGCACATGTGCGAATGATTTATTCCATCCGAAAGTATGACCATGTGAACGTTTGTTATATTCTGAAAAAGTTTTTCTGGTCCCATTTACACGGTTGAATTCTAATCCAACCATTGATCGATCAAGATATTTTGTTCATGTAATCACGGCTTACGGTGTCTCTCCATCGTGATGTCAGTCACCCATCACGATGGACAATGGCATCGTCCATCAGCACAACCCTAGATGTGTTCTATTTATCCATGAAAACTGACCAGAATGAGGATATAGAGAAACTGAACGCCTGCATCAGTGACATCAAGACCTGGATGACAATTAATTACCTCCTCTTGAACCCAGAAAAAACTGAGGTCATTATACTTGGTCCTAAAAACCTCAGAGATGCTCTGTCTGCTCAGATAGTCTCCCTGGATGGTATAAGTATAGCCCCCAATTCCACAGTTAGAAACCTTGGGGTTTTACTTGACCAGGATTTATCATTTAAGGCTCACATATCTCAGGCGTGTAGAACCGCCTTTTTTCACCTGCGGAATATTGCTAAGATCAGAAATCTACTTTCTAAGAGTGATGCTGAAAAACTCATCCATGCATTTGTTACGTCTAGACTGGATTACTGTAACTCCTTGTTAGCAGCGTGTCCTAAGAGTTCCTTAAGAAGTCTCCAGCTTGTTCAGAACGCAGCAGCTAGATTGTTAGCTGGAACCAGCAGAAGAGATCACATCACTCCTGTGTTAGTTTCACTTCACTGGATCCCAGTTGATTCTAGAATCTAGTTCAAGATCCTCCTGTTAACCTATAAGGCCTTACATGGAATGGCCCCGTCCTATATTAAGGACCTCATAGTCCCTTACCATCCAATCAGAACACTGCACTCACTAAATGCAGGACTGCTTGTGGTTCCTAGAATTAATAAAAGTACGGTTGGAGGTAGAGCGTTTAGCCACCAAGCCCCTGTTTTATGGAATAAACTCCCAGCTCATATAAGAGAGGCCGACTCAGTTTCTACATTCAAAGCTAGACTGAAAACATTCCTCTGTGGACAGGATTATTGTCAGACTAGTTAGTATTCAGAGATTATTTAACTTAATGTTAGTTTGTTTAAATTAAACTTAATAACAATAACTATTTGTTTTAAAGGCTGCTAGAAGTTGAAGCTGGGGTAACTATGGTGCTCTGGGGTTCTGTCTTCTTTTCTCATCTACTTCTACCCTTCCTCTCCTCTATTCTTGATCATTATTCATCATTTAGTTCTCCATGCCTCTGTTTGGTGCAGTGATTCATGTATTGTCCCTCTTTTCCTCTTTCCCCTCCTGGGGAGTGGAAGTGCTTCCAGACTCCAGTTGGTTCATCCGTGCTCCAGTTCCTGACCGAGTACCTCGTCTCTGCTCCTGCTCCTACACCTGGCTGTGGTTCCTGTCTCCGGCTCGACTCGCGCCTTTGACTGTCCCCCCAACCACAGCTGGATGAAGCTCGTCTGCTGGACTTTAAATATGTAGTTATAGATTTAGATAAGTTAATTCTTCTCTATGAGTTCTGGTAAATCGCCTGTCCGTCCTGGGGGAGGATCCCTCCTTCATGTGGGCACCCCTGAGGTTTCTTTGTTTTTTCTGGAATCCGTTTATTTTTTGTTTTTCCTTACAGAGAAGGGGGGTCTAAGAGCAAGGAGATGACCAGTTTAGTTTAGTCAGTTTGTTAGTTCATTCTAGTATTTTCATATTGAATTCTATGTATTTATGATCCTTCTGATTTTATCTTTCACTTTTTCAATTAATGATACAAAGCCAATTGAGACGACTGTTGTGAATTTTGGCTAAACAAAAATTGAATTGAATATCCACCAGATCACATTTAAAATCAGGTCTACAGATCCACCAGATCCCATTTGAGAAAAAAATCTACAGATCCACCAGATCACATCTGAAATAAAGTCTGCAGATCCACCAGATTACATTTGAAATAAAGTTGGCGGGTCCACCAGATCACATTTGAAATAAAGTCGGCAGATCCACCCGATCACATTTGAAATTAGGTCCTCAGATCCACCAGATCGCATTTTAAATAACGTCCGCAGATCCACCAAATCACATTTAAAATCAGGTCTGTATATCCACCAAATCACATCTCAAATTAGGTCTGCAGGTCCACCAGATCACATTTGAAATGAGGTTTTCAGATCCACCAGATTACATCTGAAATCAGGTCTACAGATCCACCAAAGCACATCTCAAATTAGGTCTGCAGATGTACCAGATCACATTTGAAATGAGGTTTTCAGATCCACCAGATCAGATTTAAAATAAAGTCTACAGATCCACCAGATCACATTCGAAATGAATTTGGCAGATCCACCAGGAGGTCAAATGTGAAATCAGGTCTGTAGATCCACCAGATCACATTTGATCAGTTGGCTTACCGTTTTAGCAAACATAATCTAAAGTAGGTGAAGATTGAAATGTCAGAAAAGATTACATTAATCCTCAATGTGCCAAATAAAAAATAAATCCAGTCACAAAGAAAAAGATCAAAACCAAAATGAACTAAATTTCGTTTGTAGATCTAAAGTTTTTTTTTCGTTGAGCTTATCAGACGTACAAGACTTTTCTTTTGAAAGTGAGCGTAGAAAACACACTTCCTGGTTGTTTATTGTGAAATAACCTTCTAAGTGAACCAAAGTTGATGTGTTTGGTGTCATTTCTAAAGAACAGACTGATCACCAACAGCAGCAGAGATATTTCATTCTTTAGGAATGTGAGGAAAACAGGAAGTGACATCACTGTGGTCAAAGGCCAGAAAAACCGCCGTCTGAACGATGACGTTTCCGTAGGAACTCACCTTCATCTCTGCGGCTGCTCTGACTCCTCCTCTCTGCTTTCCTGCCTTTCTTCTGTCAACACAGAGAATCAGAAACTGAATATTTGACACTTTCCTACACATGAATGCCCCCCAACTCAACCCCCCCCCCAACCCACCAGAAAAGGAAAAGTTAGTAGAAACCAACAGGAAGTTCTCTCCAAGGCTTTTAAACACATTTGTCGGTTCTGTTGTGATCCAATAAAGAGCTCTGGTATCAGATATCCGACCCCCACCCCCCAAGTGAAAAACATCAATTAACAATCTGAACAAAAAACACTGTTCTAAACGCACAACTCAAAGAAATCAACACAATTTCAGATCTAGAAGATCTAGTTGAGTTATGGCTGGATGGTGAAACTATGACAGTGTGTGTGTGTGTGTGTGTGTGTGTGTGTGTGTGTGTGTGTGTGTGTGTGTGTGTGTGTGTGTGTGTGTGTGTGTGTGTGTGTGTGTGTGTGTGTGTGTGTGTGTGTGTGTGTGTGTGTGTGTGTGTGTGTGTGTGTGTGTGTGTGTAGTCGTGTTCGTATCATGTAACGGTTGTTGTTTTCATTCCTGCAGTCATGCGATGTCTGGAACATGTGACAAACACGCTTCAGGATGGAACCGTGTGGAAACGTTCAGGACCGACGCTTTAGCGCCGTTTTCTGCACAACCTCTGCAGGAACACACGTGCACACAAAGTACACAAACATGTACACACACTCTGCTCTAAACACCAACTTATTTTAAACTGTGAGCTGAACCCAGACATATTCCTGCTTCAGCCTCGTAAAAAGAAGCCGCTCTCAGGAGGAGGAGGAGCAGGAGGAGGAGCAGGAGGAGGAGCAGGAGGAGTCCTGGTGGGGCCTCGGCTGTTTTAAAGGCTATAAATCAGAGCTGAGGCTCCGCTTGTCTGAACGTCACGTCGCAGAAATGCTCACCTCACAGCAGAGCGGCTGCAGTGCCCCAATTGGCTAATATTAAGTTCAGGGGGCGTGGCTAAACGTCAGTGGACTGCTGTGGATGGAGCGGTCTCCAGGATGAGGACAGGTTGGAGCAGATCCAGAACAGACGGATGCTCCTCAGGAGGCGTGGTGGTCGTGTTCAGGAACAGATTCTCCTCCACGTCGTTCAGGAAAATCCTTTTCCATCCTAAACTAAACTGGAGTTTTACTGGACTTCTGTGGAGTCAGAACTTCCTTCAGGTCCTTTGACATGAACCCGTTTGATGTTCCTGTTGAAGCGGCGTTCGCTTGATCAGTTTCTTCACGAGTCCTGAGATGTTCCTCTGCACGTCATCTGCAGAAACATCTTCATCTTCCTTCCTTCCTTCCAGCAGGACCTTTGACCCCAGCTTCTCCAAAAACAGGATGAAACATCTCCAGAAGGTCTCCTCAGCTGCAGCCTCCATTTTTGACCTGGCGACCTTTGACCTGCCATCATGCCTTCCTGTGAGGAGTGGAGCCAAAGCTCCTGTCGGTTGGTTGGAGTTCAGACTCTCTAGAAAGAGAAGTTCTCCTCTGGAGGATCCTCGGGGTTCTGGGCTGCAAACCAGCAGCAGAAGTTCTGGGGTGTGGCTCTGTGAAGTCCTCAGGTCCAGACGGGCCTTCTGTCTGGAGGACAGATGTTCCCACCAGTGACATGATGCACGGTCAAACCAGCAGCTAAGTCTGTTAGACCAGATGAAGGTCCAGCAGCCAGACGAGGTCTACATGGAACAGTCCAGACCTGAATCAACCAGGAACAGCTTCAAACCAACAGCTGCTGGAGCTCAATAGACCGTCAAGAGGGTCCTTGACCAGAGTCACGGGGGCTAAAAAAAAAAAAGGAACAGAACCACAGAATCAGGCCTGGATGGAATAAAGTCCGTTTGGGTTCAGAACTTCTCCAAAGATCTGCACCAACGCCTCAATTGAGCCGTTTTACTTTTTCACTCCAGGTTTCAATTCTTTTCTTCTTGTTTGATCAATCAAATGTGAGTAAACCTACAATAAAAAAGCTGCTATACGGCTAGCATGTTTATTTGTCTTTGGTTAGCATTTAGAATTTGGCTCCGCCCACAAACGTCTTTCAGGTTCAGCAGCATTCTTCCTGTTCTTTCTCCTCATCTCTTTAAAAAGCCTCCATGCTCACAATAACAAGAGCTGCAGTTCCTCCAACGACCACTGGAGGCTCCAGGTCCAACTTGAAACGGGTTTGATGACGTCCAAATGTTGGTTTGTTTGTTTGTTTGACATTTGTGTTTGTTTTTTTGTTTGTTTTTTCGTTGTGAATCCTTTTCATCCCTTTTTTGAAACGGAGCAGAATTTGGGTGCCGTCACCTGGATCCCTGGAGAACCCAACAGGCTTGTTCTGGTCTGGTTCTATTTTCTGCAGAAACGTACTTGCGTCATCGTAAGACCTTCAGAACAGCGTTCAATCGCAGCATTCTGGACACACCAACGCCATAAACGGCGCCGCCTTCTCTGTCAGAGGAAACACCTGGAAAGGTGTGAGCCTGAAACAGGAGCCCGGATTCCTGTGAGTCACTCATGACTCGGCATGACTCAGCGTTTGGCTGAGGAACTGCAGACTGTGCTGCGGTCAGACGCTGGGGCATGCGACCGCAGTCTGCTGCTAATCTCAGCTAATCTCAGATTTACTTTGAAGTTACACAACCTGCACACAAACATCACAACGACTGCTCCTCCAACGGCAGCAGCTGCATCCAACCCCGTAGGACCCCGTAGGACCCCCATCCAACCCCGTAGGACCCCCATCCAACCCCCATCCAACCCCCATCCAACCCCGTAGGACCCCCATCCAACCCCATCCAACCCCCATCCAACCCCATAGGACCCCCATCCAACCCCGTAGGACCCCCATCCAACCCCATCCAACCCCCATCCAACCCATAGGACCCCCATCCAACCCCCATCCAACCCCGTAGGACCCTCATCCAACCCCGTAGGACCCCCATCCAACCCCATCCAACCCCGTAGGACCCCCATCCAACCCCCATCCAACCCCATAGGACCCCCATCCAACCCCCATCCAACCCCATAGGACCCCCATCCAACCCCGTAGGACCCCCATCCAACCCCATCCAACCCCCATCCAACCCCGTAGGACCCTCATCCAACCCCGTAGGACCCCCATCCAACCCCATCCAACCCCATAGGACCCCCATCCAACCCCGTAGGACCCTCATCCAACCCCGTAGGACCCCCATCCAACCCCCATCCAACCCCGTAGGACCCCCATCCAACCCCATAGGACCCCCATCCAACCCCATCCAAACCATAGGACCCCCATCCAACCCCGTAGGACCCCCATCCAACCCCCATCCAACCCCGTAGGACCCCCATCCAACCCCGTAGGACCCCCATCCAACCCCCATCCAACCCCGTAGGACCCCCATCCAACCCCGTAGGACCCCCATCCAACCCCCATCCAACCCCATCCAACCCCGTAGGACCCCCATCCAACCGCATCCAACCCCGTAGGACCCCCATCCAACCCCATCCAACCCCGTAGGACCCCCATCCAACCCCGTAGGACCCCCATCCAACCCCGTAGGACCCCCATCCAACCCCATCCAACCCTGTAGGCCCCCCATCCAACCCCATCCAACCCCGTAGGACCCCCATCCAACCCCGTAGGACCCCCATCCAACGCCGTAGGACCCCCATCCAACCCCATCCAACCCCATAGGACCCCCATCCAACCCCATCCAACCCCCATCCAACCCATAGGACCCCCATCCAACCCCCATCCAACCCCGTAGGACCCCCATCCAACCCCGTAGGACCCCCATCCAACCCTGTAGGACCCCCATCCAACCCCATCCAACCCTGTAGGACCCCCATCCAACCCCATCCAACCCCGTAGGACCCCCATCCAACCCCATCCAACCCCGTAGGACCCCCATCCAACCCCGTAGGACCCCCATCCAACCCCGTAGGACCCCCATCCAACCCCATCCAACCCATAGGACCCCCATCCAACCCCCATCCAACCCCGTAGGACCCCCATCCAACCCCGTAGGACCCCCATCCAACCCCCATCCAACCCCGTAGGACCCTCATCCAACCCCGTAGGACCCCCATCCAACCCCATCCAACCCCGTAGGACCCCCATCCAACCCCAATCCAACCCCATTCAACCCCGTAGGACCCCCATCCAACCCCATCCAACCCCGTAGGACCCCCATCCAACCCCGTAGGACCCCCATCCAACCGCATCCAACCCCGTAGGACCCCCATCCAACCCCCATCCAACCCCGTAGGACCCCCATCCAACCCCGTAGGACCCCCATCCAACCCCGTAGGACCCCCATCCAACCGCATCCAACCCCGTAGGACCCCCATCCAACCCCCATCCAACCCCGTAGGACCCCCATCCAACCCTGTAGGACCCCCATCCAACCCCATCCAACCCTGTAGGACCCCCATCCAACCCCATCCAACCCCGTAGGACCCCCATCCAACCCCGTAGGACCCCCATCCAACCCCGTAGGACCCCCATCCAACCCCATCCAACCCTGTAGGACCCCCATCCAACCCCATCCAACCCCGTAGGACCCCCATCCAACCACAGCTTTCACGGATCCTCAGAGACTCACGGGTCGGATGTCCGTCCGGACTCAACCCCGGTCCTTCATCATGATTCAGTGAAGGACATGAGGGAATCACGCCGATTTGAAAATATCAGCCAGATTTTTCTAAATCTAAACTATTTCCAGCAGATTTGGATTCTTTTCTCTATTTTTTAAAGACAATAAATGATTGGAGGCATTTGAAGCTCCTGCAGACGTTTCCACGCCGTTTTTCTTTCATTATTTTAGGGTGCGTCCTGATTGGCTGCCGCCTCTCATGTCACTGCAGAATGGAATCATATTGCAGAGATGATCGTTGTTTTTCAACCTATGAGAGAAAAGTGGGAGGAGTCCTACGGCCTTAAAACATCAATAATTCCTGATTTCACCAGATCCAGCTCACTTTGAGGAACGGACTCCAGCGAAAAAACGAGTGACGACCGTCTCTGTGACGCTTCGACGGTTAAGAATCGCTCTGGAGAAAGACGTGGGAGGAACCAGGGAACGTCCCGGATCAGCTGATGGGACAGGAAACGTCCCGGATCAGCTGATGGGAACAGGAAACGTCCCGAATCAGCAGATGGGAACAGGAGACGTCCCGGATCAGCTGATGGGACAGGAAACGTCCCGGATCAGCTGATGGGAACAGGAGACGTCCCGGATCAGCTGATGGGACAGGAAACGTCCCGGATCAGCTGATGGGAATAGGAGACGTCCCGGATCAGATGATGGGAACAGGAGACGTCCCGGATCAGCTGATGGGAACAGGAAACGTCCCGGATCAGCTGATGGGAACAGGAAACGTCCCGGATCAGCTGATGGGAACAGGAAACGTCCCGGATCAGCTGATGGGAACAGGAAACGTCCCGGATCAGTTGATGGGAACAGGAAACGTCCCGGATCAGCTGATGGGAACAGGAGACGTCCCGGATCAGCTGATGGGAACAGGAGACGTCCCGGATCAGCTGATGGGACAGGAAACGTCCCGGATCAGCTGATGGGACAGGAAACGTCCGGGATCAGCTGATGGGAACAGGAAACGTCCCGGATCAGCTGATGGGAACGGGAGACGTCCCGGATCAGCTGATGGGAACGGGAGACGTCCCGGATCAGATGATGGGAACAGGAAACGTCCCAGATCAGCTGATGGGAACAGGAAACGTCCCGGATCAGCTGATGGGACAGGAAATGTCCCAGGTCAGCTGATGGGATAGGAAACGTCCCGGGTCAGCTGATGGGACAGGAAACGTCCCGGATCAGCTGATGGGACAGGAAATGTCCCAGGTCAGCTGATGGGAACAGGAAACGTCCCGGATCAGCTGATGGGACAGAAGACGTCCCGGATCAGCTGATGGGAACGGGAAACGTCCCGTATCAGCTGATGGGACAGGAAACGTCCCGTATCAGCTGATGGGACAGGAAACGTCCCGAATCAGCTGATGGGAAGAAGAAACGTCCCGGATCAGCTGATGGGAACGGGAAACGTCCCGGATCAGCTGATGGGAACGGGAAACGTCCCGTATCAGCTGATGGGAACAAGAAACGTCCCGGATCAGCTGATGGGAACAGGAAACGTCCCGGATCAGCTGATGGGACAGGAAACGTCCCGGATCAGCTGATGGGAACAAGAAACGTCCCGGATCAGCTGATGGGAACAGGAAACGTCCCGGATCAGCTGATGGGACAGGAAACGTCCCAGATCAGCTGATGGGAATAGGAGACGTCCCGGATCAGCTGATGGGAACAGGAGACGTCAGTTTGGAGCCGTCAACCGTCCT
The DNA here is from genome assembly GCF_053564925.1 of Oryzias latipes. Taxonomy (NCBI): domain Eukaryota; kingdom Metazoa; phylum Chordata; class Actinopteri; order Beloniformes; family Adrianichthyidae; genus Oryzias; species Oryzias latipes. The sequence continues at coordinate 34,764,203 of NC_136246.1, forward strand.
GATGTTTCCGGCTGGATTCTCCTCGGGGCTAAATCTGAATCTGAATCTGCGTTGTTCATCGTGGACTCTGATTGGTTGGGAGGAGCTCACCTGTGTTGCTCAAAGACCGACGTTTCTGCAAACCGGAGGTCCTCGCCGCATTTTTGTTGAACGGAACCATCAGTGGATCTGTGGAGCTAATCAGAACCAGAACAAGAGGAGAACTCTGAAGAACCATCACCATCTGGACATGTTTTCTGCAGAGTCCTCAGAAAACCTGAAGAACCGCCTGCAGGAGGCTGGAACCAACAAAGGAGCTCCAGAACTGTTCCCAGCTCAAGTGTTCAAGTCCAAGAACCGGCTCTGCCGGCGGGCCGCTACACGAACACCAGACTGAACTGCTGCACCACTTCCTGCTTCTGCTCGAACCTTTAGTTCTGCGCTCCCTCACTACTTCCTGTCTCAAACGGACGAGAAAGGTGGCAGAAGAAGAAGACCGCCGTCATCGGCCCGCAGAACCTCCAGAGGTTCTGAGGTTCATCAGGAAGTGGACTTTGGAGCAGACAGGAGGAGGAACGGCTGAGGAGACTGAGACCACAGAGGAGGTGAGACGTTCATGACCTCTGCACCCCCCCCTCCCCCTCCAGACTTCAGCTGATTCAGAACCAAACCAGAACATGGGTCACCTGGTACCGGTTCTAGACCTGATCCGGCTCAGGCTGGGTGACCTTCAGAGGTCCGACCCCGTACCGCCCAGAACCCCCGCGGGGGGGCCTGCAGCTCAACGCAGGACCAGGAGGAACCCGCGTCCAGCTCTGACGCAGCCGGAGGAGCTGCGGGGTCAATTCCCATGACCGACCCGGTGGGTCAAAACCTTCAGAACCGAACTCGAACCAGACACGGGAGGGGGGTTACCGCCAGCAGGTAAGCGGGCCTCCGACGGTGTTCGGGAAGCGGGGGGTGGGGGGGCACAGATTACAAACAGATGCTCGTGACGCCGCTCCTCCGCGGGCCTCCGTTCCTCCCGCGCGCTCCGCAGAGCCGCGGTTCTACCGGAACCGCTCCTCCGGGTCCGGAACTCCTCACCTTACTGTGGCTGCAGCCCATTCCTCCGCCGGCCGCCGCGGGTTCGAGTCCTCCGCCGCCGCTGCGCCGCTCCTCAAACTTTCAAACCGGACCAAAGAAACTCTGACGCTGGGGGCGGAGCTTACTGATGATGCCTTCGAAGACAGTCCGTAACTTTCGGCACCAGTGGGTTTTATTTTTCAATGGAATCACCTCAGAGCTCAGTGATTCCGGGTTCTTCCGTTCTAATGATCCAGGGGAAAAATAAAGAGAACACGAACCGGTTCAGTTCCTCCAGACACGTCCACAAAGGAGCGAGCGGGCCGGGAACGGTTTCCAGTGAACTGACACGAAAATGCTGTTCTGGAAAGATGGGCAAAACACACAGAACAGTGCCGAACAAAATCAACCATAGCAGAACCAGAGACGATCCAAAACAGAACCAGAGCAGAACCCAGACGTCAGAGTTCATAAAACACTTCGATGGAGCTGAAATCACTTCAAATATTAAAGCAGGATGTAAAAACATAAAAGAGACCAAACTTCAAAAACTGGGACTAGAAAGACCAGATCCAAGTCCGAACGGTCTGGTTTCTGCTGAGTACATCCGTCCTTTAGGAATCTGAATGATGAATGTTTCTTTTGAATAAAACTTGTGACTCAAAACTAAAAACTCCAGGACTTCAGAATTTAACTGTATTTTCCGACATCACGTAAAGGCAGCTACATTTCAAACGGACATGCGCAGTGCGCTCTTTTCACTTGAAAAACACGTGATCACTTAAAAATGATCATTTATTGAAGTATTTTTCAGTTAAAAATTAGAAAAGCTGCTTTTATATTTATTTTGTTATCAGATGTCACGTGATTGAAAGAACTTTTAACCTCTTCCGACCTGCGTCCGCGTGCGTGCGTGCGTGCGTGCGTGCGTGCGTGCACATCACATTTTGGGTTCTGCTGCCACAGTTGTCCATTCTGCTTAAGCGGGACTCTGCGGGTGCGTGTGTCCAGGGTTCGATCATTCTGGGCCTCAAAAGCTTCAGAGGTCCAGTTTCTATGATTCAACTTCAGAACATCAGCCGTAGCTGCGTCTACCTGGACAAAAGTCATCAGATTGAACGTCTGATCAGAATAAAACGCGTCATGTAAACACGCCGATCAGAATACTCAGACCCGATCAGCCCCAAAAGTTCTGGAGAAAGGTGGTTATGCCGATTCTTGATCCGATCGTGGTGCATACACTCTAAAAAGAGTATCTGGGCTGTAGTTGGAAAGAACGTTTTTACGTTGTTCTAACTTAATTATTTAGTTTGGTGAAAATAAATCAGTATTTTGGGTTCATTCAACTTAAAAATAACACGTAGTTGTCTGACATAGTTATTTTACTTTCAAAAAAGTCGGTGCAACTTTGGCGTGAATGCGTCATGATGTCATAACGTAAGGCAGTGCTGGGGAATTGTGGGATACCATTTTCTTTGCCTCTCTGGGCAGATTGGGGTCTAAGTGTGAGTTTTTGTCCATTTTCTGTCCGTTTTGTTGTCTAGCTGTTTTACTCTGAACGAGTTATTTAAACTGTTATGTTTATTTCTTTCTGCACCATGTTAGAGCTTGATAGAGGATGATGACCAAACCGCTTGTGCGATGAAACATGGGACGTTCCAATGTTAAGGGCAGAGTTCACGACACGTGAACTGCTGGCCTGCAATGCCAGACATTTCTGGGTCATCCATGTCTTTGAAATGAAAATATCAAGAGCCATTGGTTGAAACTTTTGAACAACGTGTCATTTTAAATTGTATAAACAATTTTATAAACAACGCTCCTACACCTGGCTGTGGATCCTGCCTCTGGCTCATCTCTGGCTCGTCTCTGCTCTGTACCTGACCGAGTACCTCGTCTCTGCTCCTGCTCCTACACCTGGCTGTGGTTCCTGTCTCCGGCTCGACTCGCGCCTTTGACTGTCCCGATAACCACGGCTGGATGAAGCTCGTCTGCTGGACTTTTATATATGTAGTTGTAGATTTAGATAAGTTAATTCTTCTCTAAGATTTCTGGTAAATCGCCTGTCCGTCCTGGGGGAGGATCCCTCCTTCATGTGGGCACCCCTGAGGTTTCTTCGTTTTTTCCGGAATCCGGTTTTTTTGGGAGTTTTTCCTTACCGCGAAGGGGGGTCTAAGGGCAGGGATGCCAGTATAGCTTAGTCAGTTTGTTAGTTCATTTTAGTATTTTTCTATTGAACTCTTTGTATTCGTGATCCTTTTGATTTCATGTTTTACTTCGAAGCCCATCGAGACGACTGTTGTTGTGATTTTGGGCTGTACAAATAAAATTGAATTGAATTGAATTGAAAACACATTTTTAATTTTTTCTTAAGTTAGATCAACTTATCAAATTGAGTTGGATAACCATAAAAAATTGAGTTGGATCAACTTTTTTCTTTTTAGAGTGTAGAAACAGTTTATTGTGGCGGATGTAAATGTTTGTTATACCGGATAAAGTTTTTCTGGGCCCATGTACACAGTTCAGTTCTGATCCGATCTGTGATCCAAACAAAGATATTTTTCACATAGAACCGCGGTTCATGATGAAGATCATCTGTTCAGGTCAAACTGGCTGGATCCTCCCAGCCTGAGTTTGTTGTCATGGTAACTAGTCTCTGAAGCTCACCTGGTTCCAGTTTACCAGAAGAGGGTCTCATATCGAATTACATAAATGCCAAAAATTGAAAGGGCGTAAAGACAACTAAGCGGGCGTATTTAGAAGCTGAGTGAGTGAACCTTACAACTGTGATGGCGCAATTCTAACCAAGCGACCCCGTATTTTACAACTGAAGGGCTGAAATCCTAACTGAGCAGTGATCCTGCTCCGTCAGTTCTCCTTTGCGCCCTCACCTGGATTTACGCTCAGTGTTATGGGGGCGTTTTTGTCACTTGGGGGCGGTATTCAGGGGTGTGTTTGTCACTTAGGGGCAGGAACCTTTCTGGTTGATCTGATTGGCTGAAATTTGCATGCCAAGCAGCGGGGCGGGACTTTCATTTTGGGGCTTTAATAGAAATCGAACGGCGGCTGTAACGTGGATTAAAAGCATTAAAACGGTAACAAATGCAGTGAATTTCACATGAGAAAAACCTACAGCACAAATAAACCCGCTGCACTTTCTTACCTTAGTTTTGGGTCGTTGGTTAATGTTTTAATCCACGTTACATCCGCGTTTTTTTTCTATGATTGCCTCTAACAGGGGGGGGGACAAACAAGTTTGACACAAAGAGCTGATATTTCTAACTCTGATAGTCAAAGAGTCACACCACACACTGACCTGCCAGACAGACACACAATTACAGCCATATTATTTCCCATAACTCCCTCCTCTCCTTAAAACAGCACTGGATTAAACAGCGCCGTTTCAGTTTAGTGTTTTTTCTGTGTTTAACGTAAACACACATACCGGTGAAACGTGCACGCTGGTGTGTTTAAAAAAGGCAGCGAGCGCAAAACTGAGTTGGTTGTGATTTATTTTTTCAGTCATCAATCAGCATTTCTAATCCATCAAAGTCCTCATCTTCTGCATCTGGAACAGCTGGACTACATCTCCATCAGACACGCCGGCTTCCCTTTCCTCATCATCAGAGTCCGTCTCTTTGCTATGCGGCTCCAAAGAACAGTGAAAGCAGACGCCTCAGGCCAAGTTTAAGTCCTGCAGTCCCAAAGTAACTCGCCGGCGCTGCATCCCGGTAAGGGGGGAGGAGGATGGCTCTTTTCACGGTCATCTGCTGGAAGTAGCAGCGCTGACCCTCCAGTCGATCTTCCAACACAGGCCTTTCCTTTTTCGCGGAAACTCAGCTGCTGCTGCGTCTACTTGTCTTGTCGGAGTTGGTTTTCCAGCGTCCTCACTTCCGAACCATAGATTCATTATTTTAAATTCTCTGGGAGCTGAATGAAAATCAATAATCTTACAAAAAATCATAAAACTATTATAAAGCATGTTATTGTTACAATACATATTTTGTAGGAAAGTCCATCTTCATTTTATCTTGTTTCATATACTTTTTCAAATTTTAATAGATATGAATCATGACTAAAGTTATCAGTTACTTGACATGACCTTATTGTCATACTAAAATAAAGATTGTCAATAGTTCACTTTGTATATTTATAGGAATTTTTCATATTTACAAATGGATCAGATTTGGTCAAAAATCCTCAATAGCTCTGAAGGTGCCAGAATTATTTTTTTTTTTTTTTGCATAATCTTTATTTTAGTAGGAAAATATAATATAATAAAATAAAATAAGGTCATGATTAGTCAGTACAGGAAGTTTTGTGTCACTAACTACAGCATCTTCAAAGCCATTGAGCATTTTTGACCAAATCTGATCAATATTTTAATATGAAAAATTCCTTACAATAAACGTGAATTATGACATAATATTTATTGCAGTAGGACAATAAGGTCATGATTAGTCAGTACAGGAGGTTTGGTGACAGAAGCTTTAGTATCTTCAGAGCTATAGTGCATTTATGTTATGATTCATATCTCTATTAAATTTTAAGAACTATAAGCAATAAAATAGAGGTTGACTTTCTAACAAAATTTAGTATAATAAATAATAATGTAGCATGACTATGCTGACGAGTCTTCATTACCAGTTCATATAAATATAGACATTTATTCGCTTTTTAAAAGTTCACTGATTTTTACAGAATGCTGTTTCACAGAGGTTGCACTTTATTGACGGTCCCTTGGCAGCCGGCTCGCTGCTCTGTTTGCATTCACAGCTTGAAACGAACAATTCTGATTAAAAGGCAATAAAAACGATCTTCTTTCTGTAAAAATGCTTTTGTAGTTCACTCTCTGTGTTAATACAAAATGAGTGAGATACTTGCTGACACATTTGAACGTTTATCAGAAGAGTTATTGAAGCAGGAAGTCCGAATCTGTGAAGATCTAATTTAACCGAACCGCAGCTGCTCTATTCCCGTGTTCCTCCGCGTAGCTGATAGATTGCAGTTTAAACTGTGCCTCATAATCGTGTCTCTTTGCATTTCCAGGGTTTCCAAACGAAGTTGTTCTGCATTATTCACATATCTGCTCCTTTGTACTATGGGGGGGGGGGGGGGGGTCTTCTTTCACGGCCTTATGGTTGTGAAAGTACTGAATATAGAAAATATGATAAAAGGCAGAGAGCCGCACGCAGTTCAAGAGCCGCCTGTTAACCCCCCCCCCCCGCACTGAAAAATGAAGGTCCCGCCCCTCTGCCTCGCCGATAGGCCATGCAAATTTCAGCCAATCAGATCAACCAGAAAGGTTCCTGCCCCAAAAGTGACAAAAACGCCCCCTTAACGTTTTTAACTTGAGCGTAAATCCAGATGAGCGCGCAAAAAGGAACTGACCGCGCAAGATCACTTCTCAGTTAGAATTGCGCCTGCGCGGTTTTAAGGTTCACTCACTCAGTTCCTAAATACGCCCGCTTAGTTATCTTTACGCCCTTTCAGTTTATGGCAGATTTGTAGTTCCATAGTGTCAGTTCGGTTCTGACTCCTCCCACTCCAGAATCTTTCAACAATCACTAATGTAGAAGAACAGCAGTTTGATGCCGAACATTTTAAAATAAGTCTGTTTTTCTTCTGTGAAACTTCTGGCCCCATGTTTCAGAAACCTCATCCTGCTGCTCCTGAACCTCGTTGATTCCGTATCTCAGATGTCCTGCAGCTCATTCTGGACCTCCAGGCTCATCCTGGACCTCCAGGCTCATCCTGGACCTTTAGGCTCATTCTGGACCTCCAGGCTCATCCTGGACCTTCAGGCTCATCCTGGACCTCCAGGCTCATTCTGGACCTTCAGGCTCATCCTGGACCTTCAGGCTCATTCTGGACCTCCAGGCTCATTCTGGACCTCCAGGCTCATTCTGGACCTTCAGGCTCATCCTGGACCTCCAGGCTCATCCTGGACCTTCAGGCTCATCCTGGACCTTCAGGCTCATTCTGGACCTTCAGGCTCATCCTGGACCTTCAGGCTCATTCTGGACCTCCAGGCTCATTCTGGACCTCCAGGCTCATTCTGGACCTTCAGGCTCATCCTGGACCTCCAGGCTCATCCTGGACCTTCAGGCTCATCCTGGACCTTCAGGCTCATTCTGGACCTTCAGGCTCATCCTGGACCTTCAGGCTCATTCTGGACCTTCAGGCTCATCCTGGACCTTCAGGCTCATTCTGGACCTCCAGGCTCATTCTGGACCTCCAGGCTCATTCTGGACCTTCAGGCTCATCCTGGACCTCCAGGCTCATCCTGGACCTTCAGGCTCATTCTGGACCTCCAGGCTCATCCTGGACCTCCAGGCTCATCCTGGACCTCCAGGCTCATCCTGGACCTTCAGGCTCATTCTGGACCTTCAGGCTCATCCTGGACCTTCAGGCTCATCCTGGACCTCCAGGCTCATCCTGGACCTCCAGGCTCATTCTGGACCTTCAGGCTCATCCTGGACCTCCAGGCTCATTCTGGACCTTCAGGCTCATCCTGGACCTCCAGGCTCATTCTGGACCTTCAGGCTCATCCTGGACCTCCAGGCTCATCCTGGACCTCCAGGCTCGTTCTGGACCTTCAGGCTCATCCTGGACCTCCAGGCTCATCCTGGACCTCCAGGCTCATTCTGGACCTTCAGGCTCATCCTGGACCTCCAGGCTCATTCTGGACCTTCAGGCTCATTCTGGACCTTCAGGCTCATTCTGGACCTTCAGGCTCATTATCCAATAATAATCCAATAATCTCTGCCAATTTCCAACCTTCCCTTCATTTCCAAAATTCTAGAGCAAATAGTCGCCTCTCCACTCTATGATCATCTGAAACAATAATCTTCTGGAACCTTTTCAGTCTGGTTTCCGCCCCCCCCCCCCCCCCCCCCCCCACACACACACACACACAGCACTGAAACTGCTCTCCTCAAGATCACCAATGATCTTCTCATTGCAGCTGATTTTGGCCTCCTCACCATCCTCATCCTCCTTGACCTGAGTGCAGCCTTTGATACCATTTCTCACTCCATCCTCTTCCAAAGGCTCTCCTCCCCCTGCATCACCTCCACCCCCCTCCGTTGGTTTCAATCCTACCTCTCAGACCGAACCCAATTCATTCATCTTAAATCATTTAAATCTCAGCCCTCCTCTGTCTCTTCTGGTGTCCCCCAAGGTTCTGTCCTTGGTCCTCTTCTCTTCATTACTTATCTTCTTCCCCTTGGCAATATTTTCCGTAAATTTAATGTTAATTTTCACTGTTTTGCGGATGACACCCAGCTCTATGTATCAAGCAAACCTGACTCCTGTCTTCCACCCTCCTCTCTCCACTCCTGTCTGTCTGAAATCAAAAACTGGTTCACCTTAAACCTTCTCAAACTCAATAGTGATAAACCGAGCTACTTCTCGTTGGTTCCAAATCCACCCTCTCCAAAGCCACAAGTCTAACTCTTTCCATTGATTCGTCTTCTGTCTCCCCCTCCCCTCAGGTGAAGAGTCTGGGTGTCATCCTAGATAGCTCATTATCTTTTCAGTCCCACATCAATAACATTACTCGGTCAGCACATTTCCATCTATGTAACATTAATCGTCTACGCCCCTCCCTCACTGTCCCCTCTGCTTCTATCCTGGTTCACAGTCTGGTCACTTCCCGTCTAGACTACTGTAATTCTCTCCTCTTTGGTCTCCCCCAAAAAACCCTCAATGAGCTTCAATTGGTCCAGAACTCAGCTGCCCGCATCATCTCCAGAACCCCCTCCTTCAGTCATATCACCCCGGTTCTCCACCAGCTGCACCAGAACCTCCAGAATCCAATTCAAACTCCCCCTGTTCACCTTTAAGGCCCTCCATAACCTGGCTCCTCCTTATCTCTCCGACCTCATCCATGTCAAAACCCCCTCTCGTTATCTTCGGTCCTCCTCTTCTGTTCAGCTCTCTGTCCCTCCGGCCCGACTCGTCACCATGGAAACCAGAGCCTTCAGCTGCTCGGCTCCCAAACTCTGGAACTCCCTCCTGATCTCCGTAACATAGACTCTCTTCCTACTTTCAGATCTAAACTCAAAACCCATCTGTTCATTTCTGCCTTCCCATCCTGATTCACTTTTAATTTTAATCTATTATTTTTATTGTGTTTTTAATGTCTATTTTAACCTTTGTTTTGTAAAGTGTCCTTGGGTTTCTTGTAAGGCGCTTTAAATAAAATGGATTATTATTATTATTATCCTGGACCTTCAGGCTCATTCTGGACCTTCGGGTTCCTTCTGGACCTTCAGGCTCATTCTGGTCCATCAGGTTCTCGATCTTCTGTTGTTTTGGAGGGAACCTGTGATCCTATTCCACTAAAATCTTCTATGAACATCAGACTCTCCAGGATCCTCTATAAATTCTGAATTATTTCCATGTGAAGCTCTGGGATGGGATCGTTCTGGGCCACCCCCCCCCCCCCCTCCCAGGACCTGGAGCTCCAGGCTGTGGAGGAGCGGTCTGCCAGAAGGTGCTGCAGACTGTCTGAGCTCATGGATTAACTGCCTCTGCAGGATGGAACTATCTCCAGGTTCCTCGCTGACTCGGGCCGTTTGCAGAAAGCTCTTAATTGGATCATGAGGCTGAGGGCGTGGCCAACAGGCTGCAGAGGGAATGAGTTTCTAGATCTGGTGCTCCGTCAGAAGACCTCTTCCTCCACCTTCATCTTCTCCACCGTCTCTTCACACCTCCAACCGGCTCTTCCAGGCCCAAGAGCCCTGCCCGGTTCGGAGAGAACCTCTCCACATTTACAGAAAAACTGTTTGGTTCTAGAAGTTTCTGTGCCGTCTGACCTGATAGAAAATGTTGACTGACTGAGACCTTCCATGTCCCAAAGCCAAGTTCCATGACCGGGGATCCGGCCTAAAGGTCTTTGCTATGCAGTCCATGTGGACTCAGAGATCCAGATCCTGTTCTGTGACTCGGGTCCAGACGGTCAGACATTCATGATCCTTCATGAGGAGAAGCTGGTCTGCTGCTTCAGTGAACGGGAACATGTGGACATTAAGGTCAACCATCCAGAAAACTCTGATCCTGCAGTTGGGTGAGCTGCTACACTGAGGTCACGATTGGGATGGGCGGAGCCTTCTGATGGTGGGCGGGGCCTTGATAGGAGGAGGCTGCAGTGGCAGAGAGTGAAGCAGCTGCTGTTGGATGGAAACTTGTTCTGATGCTGAAAACAACTGCTGCCAGACACACAAGAACACGCTAAAAATACACACTATCACACATTCCACACGCGAGGAGGCCAGCAGTGTGTGTGTGTGTCAGTGTGTGTGTGTGTATCAGTGTGACTTGGTGTGTGTGTGTATATCAGTGTGACTTGGTGAGTGTGTGTATCAGTGTGACTTGGTGTGTGTGTGTGTATCAGTGTGACTTCGTGTGTGTGTGTATCAGTGTGACTTGGTGAGTGTGTATCAGTGTGACTTGGTGAGTGTATATCAGTGTGACTTAGTGTGTGTATATCAGTGTGACTTGGTGTGTGTGTGTATATCAGTGTGACTTGGTGTGTGTGTGTATCAGTGTGACTTGGTGTGTGTGTGTATATCAGTGTGACTTGGTGAGTGTGTGTATCAGTGTGACTTGGTGTGTGTGTGTGTATCAGTGTGACTTGGTGAGTGTGTGTATCAGTGTGACTTGGTGTGTGTGTGTGTATCAGTGTGACTTGGTGAGTGTGTGTATCAGTGTGACTTGGTGTGTGTGTGTGTATCAGTGTGACTTCGTGTGTGTGTGTATCAGTGTGACTTGGTGAGTGTGTATCAGTGTGACTTAGTGTGTGTATATCAGTGTGACTTGGTGTGTGTGTGTATCAGTGTGACTTGGTGTGTGTGTGTGTATCAGTGTGACTTGGTGTGTGAGTGTATATCAGTGTGACTTGGTGTGTGTGTGTATTAGTGTGACTTGGTGTGTGTGTATCAGTGTGACTTGGTGTGTGTGTGTATCAGTGTGACTTCGTGTGTGTGTGTATCAATGTGACTTCGTGTGTGTGTATCAGTGTGACTTAGTGTGTGTATATCAGTGTGACTTGGTGTGTGTGTGTGTATCAGTGTGACTTGGTGTGTGTGTGTATCAGTGTGACTTCGTGTGTGTGTGTATCAATGTGACTTCGTGTGTGTGTATCAGTGTGACTTGGTGTGTGTGTATCAGTGTGACTTGGTATGTGTGTGTGTATCAGTGTGACTTGGTGTGTGAGTGTATATCAGTGTGACTTGGTGTGTGTGTGTATTAGTGTGACTTGGTGAGTGTGTATCAGTGTGACTTGGTGTGTGTATATCAGTGTGACTTGGTGTGTGTGTATATCAGTGTGACTTGGTGTGTGTGTGTGTGTGTGTATCAGTGTGACTTGGTGTGTGAGTGTATATCAGTGTGACTTGGTGTGTGTGTGTATTAGTGTGACTTGGTGTGTGTGTGTATATCAGTGTGACTTGGTGTGTGTGTATCAGTGTGACTTGGTGTGTGAGTGTATATCAGTGTGACTTGGTGTGTGTGTGTGTATTAGTGTGACTTGGTGTGTGTGTGTATATCAGTGTGACTTGGTGTGTGTATATCAGTGTGACTTGGTGTGTGTGTGTATTAGTGTGACTTGGTGAGTGTGTATCAGTGTGACTTAGTGTTTGTATATCAGTGTGACTTGGTGTGTGTGTGTATATCAGTGTGACTTGGTGTGTGTGTGTGTATCAATGTGACTTCGTGTGTGTGTATCAGTGTGACTTGGTGTGTGTGTATCAGTGTGACTTGGTATGTGTGTGTGTATCAGTGTGACTTGGTGTGTGAGTGTATATCAGTGTGACTTGGTGTGTGAGTGTGTATCAGTGTGACTTGGTGTGTGTGTGTATTAGTGTGACTTGGTGAGTGTGTATCAGTGTGACTTGGTGTGTGTATATCAGTGTGACTTGGTGTGTGTGTATATCAGTGTGACTTGGTGTGTGTGTGTGTGTGTGTATCAGTGTGACTTGGTGTGTGAGTGTATATCAGTGTGACTTGGTGTGTGTGTGTATTAGTGTGACTTGGTGTGTGTGTGTATATCAGTGTGACTTGGTGTGTGTGTATCAGTGTGACTTGGTGTGTGAGTGTATATCAGTGTGACTTGGTGTGTGTGTGTGTATTAGTGTGACTTGGTGTGTGTGTGTATATCAGTGTGACTTGGTGTGTGTATATCAGTGTGACTTGGTGTGTGTGTGTATTAGTGTGACTTGGTGAGTGTGTATCAGTGTGACTTAGTGTTTGTATATCAGTGTGACTTGGTGTGTGTGTGTATATCAGTGTGACTTGGTGTGTGTGTGTGTATCAGTATGACTTGGTGTGTGAGTGTATATCAGTGTGACTTGGTGTGTGTGTGTATTAGTGTGACTTGGTGAGTGTGTATCAGTGTGACTTAGTGTGTGTATATCAGTGTGACTTGGTGTGTGTGTGTATATCAGTGTGACTTGGTGTGTGTGTGTATTAGTGTGACTTGGTGAGTGTGTATCAGTGTGACTTAGTGTGTGTATATCAGTGTGACTTGGTGTGTGTGTGTATATCAGTGTGACTTGGTGTGTGTGTGTGTATCAGTGTGACTTGGTGTGTGAGTGTATATCAGTGTGACTTGGTGTGTGTGTGTATTAGTGTGACTTGGTGAGTGTGTATCAGTGTGACTTAGTGTGTGTATATCAGTGTGACTTGGTGTGTGTGTGTATATCAGTGTGACTTGGTGTGTGTGTGTGTATCAGTATGACTTGGTGTGTGAGTGTGTATCAGTGTGACTTGGTGTGTGTGTGTATATCAGTGTGACTTGGTGTGTGTGTGTATTAGTGTGACTTGGTGAGTGTGTATCAGTGTGATTTAGTGTGTGTGTGTATATCAGTATGACTTGGTGTGTGAGTGTATATCAGTGTGACTTGGTGTGTGTGTGTGTATCAGTATGACTTGGTGTGTGAGTGTATATCAGTGTGACTTGGTGTGTGTGTGTATTAGTGTGACTTGGTGAGTGTGTATCAGTGTGACTTAGTGTGTGTATATCAGTGTGACTTAGTGTGTGTGTGTATATCAGTATGACTTGGTGTGTGTGTGTATTAGTGTGACTTGGTGAGTGTGTATCAGTGTGACTTGGTGTGTGTGTGTGTATCAGTATGACTTGGTGTGTGAGTGTATATCAGTGTGACTTGGTGTGTGTGTGTATTAGTGTGACTTGGTGAGTGTGTCAGTGTGACTTAGTGTGTGTATATCAGTGTGACTTGGTGGGTGTGTATATCAGTGTGACTTGGTGTGTGTGTGTGTATCAGTGTGACTTGGTGTGTGAGTGTATATCAGTGTGACTTGGTGTGTGTGTATTAGTGTGACTTGGTGTGTGTGTGTATATCAGTGTGACTTGGTGAGTGTATATCAGTGTGACTTGGTGTGTGTGTGTATTAGTGTGACTTGGTGAGTGTGTATCAGTGTGACTTAGTGTGTGTATATCAGTGTAACTTGGTGTGTGTGTGTATATCAGTGTGACTTGGTGTGTGTGTGTGTGTGTATGTGTGTGTGTATCAGTGTGACTTGGTGTGCGAGTGTATATCAGTGTGACTTGGTGTGTGTGTGTATTAGTGTGACTTGGTGTGTGTGTGTATATCAGTGTGACTTGGTGTGTGTGTATCAGTGTGACTTGGTGTGTGTGTATATCATTGTGACTTGGTGTGTGTGTGTATCAGTGTGACTTGGTGTGTGTAGGAAACAGAAGCTGTGTAATTAGTGTTTATTTGTGTGTGTATCAGTGTGACTTGGTGTGTGTGTGTATATCAGTGTGACTTGGTGTGTGTGTGTGTATCAGTGTGACTTGGTGTGTGAGTGTATATCAGTGTGACTTGGTGTGTGTGTATTAGTGTGACTTGGTGTGTGTGTGTATATCAGTGTGACTTGGTGAGTGTATATCAGTGTGACTTGGTGTGTGTGTGTATTAGTGTGACTTAGTGTGTGTATATCAGTGTGACTTGGTGTGTGTGTGTATATCAGTGTGACTTGGTGTGTGTGTATTAGTGTGACTTGGTGTGTGTGTGTATTAGTGTGACTTAGTGTGTGTATATCAGTGTGACTTGGTGTGTGTGTGTATATCAGTGTGACTTGGTGAGTGTGTATCAGTGTGACTTAGTGTGTGTATATCAGTGTGACTTGGTGTGTGTGTGTGTATCAGTGTGACTTGGTGTGTGAGTGTATATCAGTGTGACTTGGTGTGTGTGTATCAGTGTGACTTGGTGTGTGTGTGTATATCAGTGTGACTTGGTGTGTGTGTGTGTGTATCAGTGTGACTTGGTGTGTGAGTGTATATCAGTGTGACTTGGTGTGTGTGTATTAGTGTGACTTGGTGTGTGTGTGTATATCAGTGTGACTTGGTGAGTGTATATCAGTGTGACTTGGTGTGTGTGTGTGTATCAGTGTGACTTAGTGTGTGTATATCAGTGTGACTTGGTGTGTGTGTGTATATCAGTGTGACTTGGTGAGTGTGTATCAGTGTGACTTAGTGTGTGTATATCAGTGTGACTTGGTGTGTGTGTGTATATCAGTGTGACTTGGTGTGTGTGTGTGTATGTGTGTGTGTATCAGTGTGACTTGGTGTGCGAGTGTATATCAGTGTGACTTGGTGTGTGTGTGTATTAGTGTGACTTGGTGTGTGTGTGTATATCAGTGTGACTTGGTGTGTGTGTATCAGTGTGACTTGGTGTGTGTGTATATCATTGTGACTTGGTGTGTGTGTGTATCAGTGTGACTTGGTGTGTGTAGGAAACAGAAGCTGTGTAATTAGTGTTTATTTGTGTGTGTATCAGTGTGACTTGGTGTGTGTGTATCAGTGTGACTTGGTGTGTGTGTGTGTATCAGTGTGACTTAGTGTGTGTAGGAAACAGAAGCTGTTGTGTAATCCTGAAACTCTCTCTGGACTTTAAGTAGAAACTCTTGGTTTCTTTAACATCCAGGTGTTCGTTTATTCCGTAGCTGAAGGTTATTTACTCTTTCTGGGATCAGGACGGCCTCCAGGTCGGTGTGGGCGGAGCTCTTGTTCCAGTAGAAAATCCTCCGCCTGTATTGATCCTCACAGCTGATGGATCAGGAGGTCAAAGGTCATCCTGAGCAGAACCTTTCCCGCTCCCAGAGGTTTTTGTTTGGCGCCACCTGCTGGTAAATGTCAGCGTCTGAACCGCTGAGTCCATCTTCATTTGGAATAAACTCATCGGATCACAAACGGGTGACCAACGGGACCGGACGGTCCCGACTGCTCGGGTCACAGGCTCATCAGAACCCAAGCTGCCCGTGAAGACCGTGAACGCTCCAGAGCAGTGGTCCCCAACCACCGGGCCTCAGCCCGGTATCGGTCCGCGGGACACTTGGCACCGGGCCGCGGTAAATTTTGGCACCGGGAAGCACAGAAAGAAAAAATAATTTAGATTTTATTGTGGGTTTTTTTTTAACGAAAAAAACGTTTTATTTTGAAAAGTGACCGGATTCTCTCTGTTACATCCGTCACACTTACCATAGCAACCAGAGTGTGTCGCGGTAGAAACGATGTTGCTCATGTGATGTTGCTGGTGTGACGTTATGAGGACACCGCTAATAAAGTTGCACATGATTACACAGTGGATTTACGTTCATTATTATTATTGTTATTATTATTACTAAAGAGAAAATTCCACCCCCGGTCCGCGGTAAACGTGTCTTGCGTTGTACCGGTCCGCGGTGACAAAAAGGTTGGGGACCACTGCTCTAGAGCGCTTCTGCAGTCGCTATGGAAACGGTAACGCCCACTGTGATGCAGCTGAAGAGGCTGGGAGGAGGAGGAGCCACGACACAACAAACGCCAGAAGAGCGAAGGAACGAGATCTTTATTGGTCTGATGGAGCAGAACATCAGCAGCAGAACCCTGAAGCAGACGTCTCAGAGCGGGCTGAGGGCAGAACCGAGCTCCTGCAGCAGGTCCACATTCAGGTAAACCCGAAGGAACGTCAGCAGGATCCCAACCGCTGACAGGCCGATCAGAACCCACAGAACCTGGGCGCTGAAGTAGAGCGGAGCCAGCCTGGAAAGAAACACGGACCTGAGACAGCGGACCAAAGCAATGCTCCAGAACTTCAGCAGAACCGGCTCTCCTTTGAAGCTAAAGGTTAAGGCCGAAGATTTCCAGAATTCTGTCAGAAATCGACAGAGAGAGTGAATTAGAATGACATACATCATCATCATCCATCCATCATCCATCCATCCATCCATCAATCATCCATCCAAACATCCATCATCTTTCATTGATCATTTCATGACTGGACATCCATCATCTCACAAAGCTTTCCGATGAAGAAAACAGACAGATGAGGAAATGCGCCGCCGTCTGGTGAGACCAGGAGCTGCACTCAGCTGAGGGTTCTGGCTGTTCTTCTCTCAGTAAGGACCTGACCCGGTTCTGGTGGGTCTGCTCATACTCACCGTCCCTGCGCAGACGCAGAATATCCCCAGAAGTAGCGCAGACGTCCGTACAGATACAGCAAACCGCAGACGGCGGACAGACCTGAAACACATGCAGAGTGACAGCAGGGGGCGCACACGCGTTACGACTGCAGGTGCAGCTGCTGACGCCTCACCTGGACTGAGGAAGAGTCCAGCCAGCCACAGCACAGTGAGGAAGATGGGAAAGTACTCAGAGCAGTTGGCCCTGCGGAGGAACAGAAGCTGTGAGATCTTCTGAAAAAAGAAAGCTCCGCCTCCAGCAAGGCATTGCTGGAGGCGGAGCTTCAGCTGGCACTTTACTACCAGCAGCTCAGACCAAAGTCCAGCTGAAACCAAACAAAGGATTTACTGACTGAGCTCTGAAGATCCTCTGGAACTCTGGGGGGCCGCCGGTGTCAGGAGGAGAAACAGAGAACTTCCTGCGAGCATAAATGACCTGCAGGGAGAAATAAGCTGCAACAGAAACCCGGTTCCATCAGACCCGGTTCTGCACATCGCTTCTCTATCCTGAGATCTTCTCTGGACTCTGGCTGCTGGATTTATGAGTTCTAACTCATAAATGTTCTCCGCACAGTTTGGTTCTGTTATCCGACCCAGTCAGCAGAATCTGGACCCCCCCACCACGCCCTCCTACCTTGCTCCAGGACTCCCAGCAGGGTGACGGCACCGAGGCCCACGGCGTCCTCCAACATCTCTGCAGAGGTTAGGACTGAGGCAGATGGGAGCACAGAGAGCTTACCTGCTGGGGGGCGGAGCCAGAGCTGACAGAACACACCTTTGTGAATGCAGGGCTCGCCGCTGCTCGTCACCTTCGGTGTAGGGTTCTGTTTTCACATGTTCTTCAGTCATTCACAAGAGAAACAGACATCCCATAATACCCAAATGAATGGGAAAGATAATTCTGCAGAACTTTCTCTTCCATCAGCTGTTTTCAACATTTTTTTGCCTCTTCAGAATCTTTAGCAAACACTCGTGTTTAACGTTTGTAGTAAGAAAAAACAACTTTCTTCATGACTGTGACCCGTTTCCACGGCAACCGTTCAATCAACGAAGCTCTTAGCTATCAGTAAAATCAGCAGAAGCCTCCAGTCCTTCTTTTGGTCATGAAATAATGTTTGGTGCATTTCTGAAAAAGGAAATATGATGCAGGTTTTGCTTAGACTGTTTTTTTTTTCAGGTTTTCTCTTTTTTGGCCTTTCTGGGCTCCGGTAGCAGGACGTTCAGAGGCTGTCGTCTGGCCTCCTGAAGCCCCCACAGCCGAGGCCACCGTACGGGGGGGCCGTTTGTCCAAACCCCAGTCTCCATGGCGACGGCTGTGATGGGCGGCAGCCGGTGGCGCTTCAGGAGGAAGCAGCTGACGTCTCACACGGACCGTCTGCAGGCCAGTTCCCCCGATCACCGATGAAGAGTCGAGGCTGTGTGTGCGTGTGGGTGTGTGTGTGTGTGCGTGGGGGGTCATTTACATTTACACACATATTTGCATCCAGCTGAAGGTCACGTCCATAAAGACGCTTCCTGTCCGCTCAGAACACAGACACCAGCGGCGTGTTTCTAAAGAACTATATTTTACATAATACTCTTGTCTTACAGAGAACATATCAAAAGTATAAAATACTTACAAAAATCTGCTGCAATATATAAAAATAACTTCTATCTTCTCCAGATCGTTAGGAAAGGCTTACATACAAAACATATTTATAGGCATTTACAAACAGCCCCCCCAAAGCAGCCCGGCCCACAGGAACCGGCAGAACCTGACCGGAGCAGAACCCGCCAGCTGAGGCCGCTCTGAGCCCACAGGGAGCGGACCAGAACCCGCCCTTCATGTTGGGTGGAGCCAGCTCTCACCCCTGAACAAACGAGTCGTCTGGAAGAACAAACTGGGCTCTGGTTCTGGTCCAGAGGAGTTTTTCTGCTCCATTTAAACGATGGTCAACGTACAAAAAGCTAAAGGTCATCTTTTGTGCTGGGGGGGGGGTCACGAGTTTCAGTAAATCCAAAGGAAGAAAGTTTAAAATAAAAGCTGAGGGCTCAGGCAGGTTTTTGCTAGAACCTTCCCTCAAAACGGATCAGGAGAACCCAAACGTGTTTCTGAAGATCAGGAAGCCTGCAGCCTGTCAGACAGCTGGACCTTCAGAACCACCTGAGGTTCTGGACGCGCTCAGGAAGAAAGATGGAGGTGAGGGAGTCAAACTTTAAAGGACCCCGTTTTCTTTGAGTGTCAGAGTGGGTTTGTCCCGGTTGAATCAGAACACCTAGTTGGTCCAGAACAAACGGTAAAGTTGGTAACAGCAGACTCCAGAATTCAGGGGAGGTCATTTAAAGTGACTCCGCCTCCTCACGAGTCACACCGTTTCTTCCCGTTGGGCTCAGAGCGACCTCACCTCATCAGAAACGTTAACGGGTCGTCTGGCTGCAGGGCTCTGCCGGCCTGAAGGTGGCGCTGTGGGGGCAAATACAGTGGTTTAGCGCTGAGCCAGAGGTTCAGGAGTAGTCTTAGTGCGAGCTGATCCAGACCCGGATCATCAGATCCACACAGACTGGTGCTGGACTCGGGTCGTCTCCTCAGACTGAAGACCAGCGTAGGACACCGCGTACGGACCGGAACACCTGTACCAGCTTCTAAGACGGTCCGCAGAGCCAGTCCTTGTTCTTCTCTCTGACCCCAGCCCAGAGCCGCCATCCCACACCCAGCCGGATGGGTCTGCTGATTGGGCCGCTTTTGGAAGCAGCTGCTCCGCAGATGAGGGCGTAGACAAACCCCACCCACATTTACTCAAGTCCCGCCTACAGCAGGAAGTGGATGGCGGTTCACTCAGCTTAGGCGTGGACACTTACTGATGGTTGGCGAGCAGCGCGTCCAGTTCAGCTATCCACTCCTGCCCCTTCAGCAGCGAGTCCACCAGCTCGCTCTCGGCGGCAAAGCTCCCAGACGCGGCGTTGTAACCGAAGGACACCTGCTGCTGCTGCTGATTGGCCGTCCTGCTCATCTGGTAACCCTGGTTACACTGGAGCCCCGCCCGCCCGCTCACCTGCTGTCCAAAAGCCACCATGTCAGACAGGCTCTGGTTGGCCTGCTGCTGCTGAGCTTGCTGCTGATTGGCCAAAGGCTGGCCCATATTCTGGGCCGGAGGCGGGGCTCTCTGCTGGGCGGCCATGTTGGTCTGGATCAACTGCTGTCCGGGGTTCAGACCACTCATGGGCAGCCCGCTGAGGTTGGAGGCGAAGGAGACGGACCCCGAGGACATCTTGGGGATGCGCTGCTGCTGCTGCATGTGGAAAGCGTTGGAGGGGTTGTTGAAGACGCTGGGTGGCAGGGTGGGGTTACCGGAGGTCGGCTGGTTGGCGAGCTGCTGCTGCTGCTGCCAGGTGGCGCTCTGACCTCCTTGCATCTGACCCTGCAGCCCGCCTGCCATAGTGCTTTGCATGGTGCTGGGCATGCGGGCGGCGGCCAACTGCTGCTGCTGCTGCTGCTTTAACATGGCAGCATTGGACTGCTGCTTCAGGTGCTGCTGGCCCAGCAGGCTCTGCCTGAAGGGGGCGCTCATGGGGCCCATCTGCTGACGCTGCAGGCTGTGCTGTAGGTTCATGTTGTTGTACAGGGAGTCCACGGCGGCGCCACTTCCTCCACCACACGACGGCAGGTTAATGTCGGCCTGACTTGCAGCTGTGGGTGGAGCTACAGTTGTTCCAGGGCCAGCCCCTTGCCCCATGGTCATTCCCATCATGCTTTGGTTCTGGGAGAAGACTCGAGAACTGCTGTTGGTCACTCCCATGGAGCTGCAGTTCCCCATTGGCTGAGAAGCTGAGGAGAAAAGAGTGTCAGCACTCATCTTTGAGATACCTAAGAGTGCTTCAGACCCCTTCAGACTACTTCAGACCGCGACAAACTACTTCAGACCCCTTCAGACTACTTCAGACCGCGACAAACTACTTCAGACCGCGACAGACTACTTCAGATCGCGACAGACTATTTCGGACCGCTACAGACTATTTCGGACCGCTACAGACTACTTCAAACCCCTAAAGACCATTTCAGGCCGCTACAGACTACTTCAGACCGCTACAGACTACTTCAGACCGCTACAGAGCACTTCAGGCTGTGACAGAATACTTCAGACTGATACATACTACTTAGAAACCGATACATACTACTTCAGACCACTACAGTTCACTTCAGACCGCTACAGACTACTTCAGACCGCTACAAACTACTTCAAACCGCGACAGAATACCTCAGACCGCTACAGACTACTTCAGACCGCTACAGACTACTTCGGACCGCTACAGACTACTTCGGACCGCTCCAAACTACTTCAAACCCCTAAAGACCATTTCAGACCGCTACAGACTGCTTCAGACCGCTACAGACTACTTCAGACCGCTACAGAGCACTTCAGGCTGTGACAGAATACTTCAGACCGATACATACTACTTGGAAACAGATACATACTACTGCAGACCACTACAGTTCAATTCAGACCGCTACAGACTACTTCAGACCGCGACAGAATACTTCAGACCGCTACAGAATACTTCAGACCGCTACAGACTACTTCAAACCGTGACAAAATACTTCAGGGGCTATAGACTACTTTGAACCACGACAGAATACCTCAGACCGCTACAGACTACTTCAGACCGCTACAGACTTTTTCGGACCGCTACAGACTACTTCAGACCGCTCCAGACTACGTCAAACCATGACAGAATACTTCAGGCCGCTACAGACTACTTCGAACCGCGACAAAATACCTCAGACCGCTCCAGACTACGTCAGACTGCTACAGATCACTTCAGACCGCTACAGACCATTTCAGATTACTTCAGACCACTACAGACTACTTCAGACCCCTACAGACTACTTCAGACCCCTAAAAACCATTTCAGACCCCTACAGACCACTTCCGACTGCTACAGACCACTTCAGATTGTTACAGAATATTTCAGACCCCTAAATAACATTTCAGACCCCTAAAGACCATTTCATGCCGCTACAGACTACTTCAGACCGCTACAGACTACTTCAGACCCCTACAGAAACTACTTACATGCATTAACAAGCTGGTACCCAGAATGCAATGAAACATGCACTGTCTGATTGCTGAACAGTTGCTTGGCCTGTCAGCCAAACCTCAAACAGAAATGCAAACATTTTCTGTTCATGTTTATCTGAAAGTGGATAACGTTTCAAATATTGGCCACGTCCTGCAGCCCTGGAACCATGTGGTCCAGAGTGCTTCAGTCTACAGCAACACATTTTTCTGGACCTTCTGCAGGTTTATAGTGATCCGGGTCAGAACTAGGGATGGCTACCGAGCCCCGGTTTTAAACGAGCCCTGGGGCAACATTCTTCAAGACCGCAGTACTGTTAAGATCTGATGGACGGGTCTAATTTTGACGATACCATCGTCTGTCGTGATGGGTGACTGACATCACAATGGAGAGACACCATCGTGATGCCACGTCCCCCCCAAGCTGCGGGTCAACACCATAAGCCGCGATTACATGTGCAAAATCTCTTGATGGGATCAATGGTTGGATTAGAATTCAACCGTGTAAATGGGCCCAGAAAAACGTTTTCAGATTAGAACAAACGTTCACATGGGTCACACTTTCGGTTGGAATAAATCATTCGCACATGCGCAGTAGGGTTTGAAATACAGGAAGAGGAAATGAGTTCCGCCGAGCGGCTACATACATAGACATGTCAGCTCTGTCATATACGAGATTATCTTCTAAACGTGCTTTCATTAATGTAACGGTTATTATGAAACGCCTGTTCGCTCATCATTTTATTTTTAATCCGTGTGGTCAGTGCTTTTTCTGTTAAAGACCGGAGCTGGAAAGAAGCCCGTGTAGCAGTATGCTAACACGGGCTGTAGGTCTGCGCTCCACCGGTCCACTTGACTAATCAAGTGCTGGAGTGGACTACTTTTCTATTTTGTTTGTTACTTTTATTGTTAAAGTCACTTCCCCTCAATTTATACTGGATCATCGCGGATGAGTCATTAGTTGAGAAATAAAATAAATAAAGTAATACAGTAAAATAACGAAAAATAATTATATAAAAACGAAAAATTAAAAGAGATGGAAACACGGGCGTCAGACTTAGACGCAGACGTTGAAGCAGAGACTTTCTCTGGGAAGATCTTGTGAACTCAAACGTTTATTTAAATTGTTTTAGATTTACATCATGACAGCAATATGTCAAAAAATTGCTGTTTATTTTTCTTTAAAAAACTTCTTTCTTCATGTATTTTACTTTTCAAGTTGGAAAATGTATAAAGTAAAATGTTTTGTTAAAAAACATTGTTGCATAATGAGGAAATAAAACTCTTTATGTTCTTCATCATGGCGCCCCCCGAGGCGGACGTGTTTGCTCGCGCTGCTCCAGAATTACAGCTTTTTGTTATTTTTTGCGTATTTATTGTGTTTACTGCGCTGCACAGATGCCATGCAGGACTGGCATACAACAGGCAGACACTGCTTAACATTGCAGACCTGCATCATATTGGATTTAACGGATTTATACCTCCGGACCTGCAATTCATTGTGCGCCCTATTGACCACCGCCGCCACAGCCATCGGGATGCCCCCGGCGCGCCGGCCTCCTGCGAACCAGCTGACCCGAGGAGAGTGCTTCAGAGACGGCGCCGCAAGAGAGGGAAGAGGGGGGGGCTCCACGCTCGGCTAAAAGCCCGTGCAACCCGACCCCCGCTACCCAGCCTCCTGCTAGCCAACGTGCGGTCTCTGGACAACAAACTGGACAAACTAAGAGCCAGGACGACGACACAGCGGGAAATACGAGAGTGCTGCGCTCTGATCTTCACCGAAACGTGGCTCTCGGAAAACGTCCCAGATTCCGCTCTGCAGCTACAGACGCACTCCATTCATCGGGGAGACCGGACAGCAGCCTCCGGTAAAGCGAAGGGGGGCGGCGTGTGTGTGTTTATCAACAACACGTGGTGTGGGGACGTACGGACTGTTCACCAGCACTGTTCGCCTGATGTGGAGTTTTTGTTGCTAAAGTGCCGTCCCTACTACCTGCCAAGGGAGTTTACAGCCGTGTTTTTAGCTGCTGTTTACATTCCCCCGCGAGCCAACACTGCAGCGGCTCTCGGCGAGCTATATGACGTCATCAGCGCTCTAGAGACGGCTCACCCTGATGCTGTTTTTATTGCTGCGGGCGACTTTAATCAGTGCAATCTCCGGACCGTACTTCCCAGATATTACCAGCATGTTGACATTCCCACTCGTGACAAGAACATCTTGGACCATGTTTACACAAACATAAAGGGTGCATACAGGGCCGCCCCCACTTTGGACACTCGGACCACATCTCTTTGTTTCTGTACCCAGCCTACAGACAAAGACTCAAACAATCTAATCCAGTCACCAAACAGGTTCAGCTCTGGACCCCTGAGACTGAGAGCACATTGCAGGACTGTTTCATGACAACAGACTGGGATGTGTTCAAAGCTGCAGCCACTCTGGAGGACTCTTCTGTCAGCATACAGAATTATGCTGACTACGTGACTGGATACATCAGCACTTGTGTGGAGAACATTGTGCCCACCATCCAAGTCAGGAAGTTTCCTAATCAGAAGCCCTGGATAAACAGCCATGTACGTCACATGCTGCGTGCTCGCTCCACTGCATTTACATCTGGCAATGAGTCCGAGTACAAAGCTGCGAAGTACGGTCTGAGAAAGGCCATCACAGCAGCAAAGAGGCAGTACAGAGAGAAGCTGGATGGCTTCTATTCTACTGCTGACTCTGGCCGCATGTGGAGGGGCCTACAGCACATCACGGACTACAGAAGCAGCACCAGCACCATCAGTGCTGCAGACAGCCTGCCCGACGAGCTCAATGCATTCTACACCCGCTTTGAGACGTCCACCCCCCACACGGAGGGACCGTTATACTCTTGGACCATTACACCCCCCTCACCCCCACCAGTCGTCTCATCAGCCCAAAGCCCTGAGGAGGATCAACACCCGCAAGGCAACCGGTCCGGACAACATTCCTGGACGAGCCCTCAGAGCATGTGCTAACGAGCTGACAGACATTCTCACCTCCATATTCAACCTGTCCCTCAGCCAAAGAGTCGTCCCCTCCTGCTTCAAGACCACAACCATTGTTCCCCTCCCCAAGAAGAGCCCTCCCACCTGCCTGAATGACTACAGGCCAGTGGCACTCACTCCGATCATTATGAAGTGCTTTGAGAGAGTGATGCTGACCCACATTCAGAGCAGCATCCCAGACACACTAGACCCCCTGCAGTACGCATACCGGCCCAACAGGTCCACCTCAGACGCCATCGCTGCAGCACTGCACACCTCCCTCTCACACCTGGAGAATAAAGACTCCTACATCAGGATGCTCTTTATTGACTACAGTTCTGCTTTCAACACGGTTGTTCCCCACAAGCTCACCCACAAACTGTTCTCCCTTGGAATACATCCCATCATCTGTGACTGGCTCCTGGACTTTTTGACTGGCAGGCCTCAGTCTGTCAGAATAGGGAACAGGACTTCAGCCAGCATCATCTCTAACATTGGCACACCACAGGGCTGTGTTCTCAGCCCCATCCTCTACACCCTGTACACCCATGACTGTGTGGCCTCTCACAAGGACAACATCATCCTGAAGGTTGCCGACGACACCGCTGTGATAGGACGCATCACTGGCGGGGACGAAGCAGCCTACAGGAGGGAGGTGGCCAGTCTGGTGACATGGTGTGGGGACAACAACCTCACCCTCAACACAGACAAGACAAAGGAGATGATAGTGGACATGAGGAAGGAGAAGAGGAACCCTCATCAGCCGCTTCTTATCCGAGGTCTGGAAGTGGAGAGGGTGAGCAGCTTCAGATATCTGGGGGTCCACCTCAGCCAGGACCTCACCTGGACACTAAACACGTCACAGCTGGTGAAGAAAGCTCATCAGCGGCTGTACTTTCTGAGGAGGCTGAGGAGGTTCGGCATGTCCCCGAAGATCCTCAGCAACTTCTACAGCTGCATGGTTGAGTCCATCCTGACCGGCTGCATCACAGTGTGGTACGGCAGCTCTACCGCCATGGACCGCAAACGCCTGCAGAGAGCGGTAAAGACTGCGTCCAAGATCACCAGGACTCCTCTTCCCTCGCTGCAGAGCATCTACAAACGCAGGGTCTGCAGGAGAGCTGTCTCCATCATCAAGGACCCCACCCACCCGCAACGAGGACTGTTCACTCTCCTCCCCTCAGGACGGAGGTACAGGAGTGTGAAGTGCAGGACCACCAGACTCAAGAACTCTTTCTTTCCCTCTGCCATCAGACTTCTTAACAGCTGACTGGAGTCTGGAAAAAACAAACTGCACCTTTGCTTATCCTAATTGCTGCTACTGTCATTGTCACTTTTGCACATTTGCACTTTTACAACTGCCACTCGACATCTTGTGTTTTTGTGTGTATGATGTGAGTGAATTGTTTTGTTTCCTCTATACTTTTGGGCATTCGGAGCAGACAGCAAAGAAAGAATTTCATTGTGCAGGGAAATCCGTTTCTTTACTGTGCATATGATAATAAACCCTTTGAATCTAAACCCTTTGAATATTTATTTATTTTTCGTCCTCAAAAAGTATCGATAAGAGTATTGTTAAAATACCTGATTGATAAGCAGTATCACTAAGAGTAGTAGTACCGTTAAAACCTTGATGATACCCATCCCTAGTCAGAACCGGGTCTATTTGAAGCAAATATAATGCTTCAGCTACCAAACACATAAGTTATTGCACCTGATCATCATATTTGGACAAAGAACTTAACAAATTGCTTTATACTTTTCAAATGTATTAGAATGTTTTTATTTCTCAGCTTTTCTCAGTTTCCTGTAGGTGTGATTCCACTCTAGAGGACTCGGGTAAAGGACAAACTGAACGTCCCTCAGAGGTTTGGGTGAACCAAGCAGCGCTTTAGAACGAGACTTTCGACCAGTTGCCAATTTTAGCAGCTACTTTGAGAGTCAAATAAGGTACAAGTCATTTTCCTGTTTTCACAGGGCTGTTGATGGGAATAAGCAGCAACACTTCCTGGTGCTGGAAAGGTTTTGTAGAGTGAAAAAACTCTTAAATGATGTCATGTGACTTTCTATTTTAAGGTCTGCAATGATCTGTCGCAGCAGTTCAGCGCTTTAAACAGCTCCTCTTCCTCCGTGTCTAAAGTGAGGGCCCTCTATGCTCCTGGGACATGAGCTCAGCTGACCTGAACAGTAGATTCAGTAAGGTTCATTTAACTAAAGCTATGACATCCTCCAACATGTTTTCTCATCCAAGACACAACTTCCAGAACTTCTGGGTCGCGCCTCACATGCAGACAGTAAAGAAACATGACCATTTCAGGCGAGTAGCACTCTAACCTTTGCCCCTCAAACAGAACAAATGCTCACAATTGGCCAGTATTAACTTCGGAGTGCGTACAGGGATTATTTGCTGCCGAGTTTGGGTTTCATGAAAGCTCAGTATAAATGTGAAAATACTGTTTCTAAACAGAAGAAAACTGATCAAAAGGACAATTTAGACATCCCACTTCAACCACTGTCAATCAAACGGTGGAGAAGCTCCTCTGTAGGGTTCACATGTTTGTACATCTGACTGGTGACGTCAGCGCCTCACCGCACGTCATCGCTGGAAACCCACCTGGAAACTGTCCGACTTGCTGCTGAGGAAACTGGTTCTGATTGGCCGGTGGTCCGGACTGATCCTGGTACTGTGGAGGAGGTCGGGTCAGGTGTCGCTGTAGCTGCTGGTCCTGCTGCCGCTTCTCCTGTACGCCAGCACACACACACACACACACACACACACACACAGGTAGACACACAAACACACACACATGAGACAGTGACCCTCTGAGAAGATCCCAGAATGCACTTCTTTATCAGAGAAGCACATCTGCTGTTTAAGGCTAAAATTTTGGTTGGTGAGATGGCTCCCTCTAGTGACTGACAGGAGAACTGCATCATCAGGAAGAACCAAAAGGTTCTATACATTAGAAGAGCAGTAGATGGCGTCTCCTGTCAGAAAGCATCTGAGAAAGGTCAGAGGTCAAAGGAGCAGAGATGAGAGCATGTCACGAAGCTGGACTGTGATTGGATTTGGGTCTAACGGTGCAGAAACATCTCGTCTCACATGATCGTCTCACGGAGACGTAGTTTCCTTCAGGTGATTCATCTTTAAATCGGTGAAACTAAAAATGACTGCAGTGTCAGGTCATGGAGGAGAAACGCTGGCTAAGCCCCCCCCCCCAAACAAATAGAAGCTCAGAGGTTCCCCCTTCGAGTTAGTTGTTCACTCAGAAGAACAGAAGCTGCAGGTGAGTCGTACCTGTTCAGCCATGAGCTGCTGCCTCTGCAGGATCTGCTGCTTCTTCTGCTGCTCCAGGATCTGCTGCTTCAGAGCTGCTGCCACCGCCGCCTGGCTGTTCAGGTAGGGCGCGTTACCATGGTTACCTCCGGCGGAGTTCGCAGCCGGCTGGGCAGCACAGGGGTTGTTCCCGGACACGTTAGCGGGGCCGTGAGGAGGAGCTGGGTAGTTGTTCTGGTCCTGTGGGCCATAATTGACAATTGATAAGCTGAGGTCGACCCCCTGGGTCTCAGCTCTCCTGCGATTGGACGATGAAAAGCTGTCAATAATCAAGTGGATTACTGTTAAACCTCAGGAGCCTCAGCTTTAGATCAGAATCTAGAGACGGTCTTTCTACCCAAACTATGGGGGATGTTGAAAGGAGTGTAGAGGTTCGGGCTCTGTCCCTGTGAAAAAAAATAACGAAACCGAGGGAAGTGGGCGTGTCTAGAAATACTTGGAGATGAAAGGGTGCCAGCCCCCCACCCCCCTTACACACCTGTATTAGCACCTTTATGCAACATACGGACCAATTCATGAAAACACAAAAGTCTGGTTCTTCTGGAAGACCAGTTTGTTTACTGTAAATCTGAGGAAGTTCTGTATCTGAGCTGCCTCCAACAGGCTCCACCTGCCTGTTGTCCAGGTGAGTCACACCTGCAGTGTGAAGTGAAACACCTGTTCTGTGAAAAACTGTCAGCGCTTCAGAAAACCGATGTCTGTGTACCTGTGCATGTGTACCTGCGTGCATATCTGTTTGTGTACTTGTGCGTGTGTACCTGTGCATGTGTACCTGCGTGTGTGTACTTGTCCTTGTGTACCTGTGCGTGTGTATCTGTGCGTGTGTACCTGTACATGTGTACTTGTCCCTGTGTACTTGTGTGTGTGTACCTGTGCACCTGGGTGCATATCTGTTTGTGTACTTGTGCGTGTGTACCATTGTGTGTGTACTTGTCCTTGTGTACGTACCTGTGCATGTGTACCTGCGTGTGTGTACTGGTCCCTGTGTACTTGTGTGTGTACCTGTGCACCTGGGTGCATATCTGTTTGTGTACTTGTGCGTGTGTACTCTTGTCCTTGTGTACGTACCTGTGCATATGTACCTGCGTGTGTATCTGTTTGTGTACCTGTGGTTGTGCACCTGTGCGTGTGTACCTGCGTGTGTGCGTATCTGTTTGTGTACCTGTGCCTGTATACTTGTCTTTGTGTACCCGTTCCCGTGTACCTGTGTATGTGTACCTGCGCGCATATCTGTTTGTGTACCTGTGCGTGTGTACCTTGCATGCGTGCGTGCGTATCTGTTTGTGTACCTGTGCGTGTGTACTTGTCCTTGTGTACCTGTGCGTGTGTACCTGTGCGTGTGGACCGTGCTGCCGGAAGCCCATGCTGTGGGGTTTTATGTGCTGCTGTCGCACCAGCTGCAGTATGGCGGCCTTGCTCGGGGTGTTGGGGGGCCGCTGTGGCGTGGGGGCCATCTCAAAGTGCCTCAGAGGTTCCGTGTTGCTGTAGTTCAACATTTGAGAGGAGACCTGAGACACAGAGGTCTGCGGGTGACTAAGCTGAGACCCTGCGGACAGTTGATTCATCATTCTGGGAGGGCCATTCGGGCGCTGTAAGTAGCCTCCCCCCGCCTTTGGAGAACCTTTGTTTTGTTGGGGGGCCATCAGAAGCTGCTTCGGGGCATTCGGGCTGAAGTCCTGGGAGTACGTGGACGGACTCTTGGGCTTGTCCATGCCAAAAGAGCCCACTAGGGGGCCCTGAGAGGTGGTGACCATCTGAGTCCAGGAAGGGGGGTGGGATTGGTGACCCTGGTTGTGGAACTTGGCCCCCATCTGTGGCTGCAGCGAGCCGTGGAGGTGCTGGGTCCTCTGGGCAGCCAGCTGCTGCAGCTGCTGGGCGGGGGACAGGTCTTTGGACACCGGGGGCCCCGGGGGAGGGAGGTGGTGTGGTCTGGGAGGAGGAGCGGACTGGGAGGATGACAGAGCTGGAGAAGAAGCAGAGGAGGCGACGGGGGAGCTGGTCGGGTGAGGAAGAGGCCCAGAAGGGGTGGACATGACATGGGGGGAGCCCATGTGGGAGTCCTGCTCAAAGGCTGCAGACGCTGGGGAAAACTCCGTCTTGACACAGACTAAATCTGGGGGAATCAAACCTTTGGAGGACGATCCTCCCCTGACTCCTGCTGCTCCCCCCACAACCCCCCCTCCGGTGGGGCTGGGCGCCAGCTCCAGAGGATCTTTGCGGTCCTCAAAGCCGTTATTTAGGATGTCCTGGATGTCCTCGATGGGGACGGTGCAGTTCAGCTCCTCCATCAGCTCCTTCCACTCCTGCTCGTTGAGGTTCAGGTCGGGGATCAGGCTGTTGCTGCCCCCCACGGACGGGGGCATGATGGGCAGGATGTCCTCCGGCTCCTGCTTCATCTCCTTCCGGTGGAAGTCCAAGTCTCCCTCCTGAACACTGTCTGCTGAGTTGACGGACCCCCCATTGGTCCCGTTAAAGTTCAGCAGGTTGCTGATTCCCCGTTTGGAGTCCAGCAGGGGCCCGTTGGGGGTGCCGTGTTCCAGACTGGGCTTCTTGTTGGGAGGAAAACCTTCACCGTAGCCATTGGCCTGGTCTCTGCTGAGCGGAGAACCGGCGCTCTCCAACTTCCTCTTCACCGTCTCCTGCAACTGAAGCAGCAAACAGTTAACCAGAGCTTCTCTGTGAGCAAACGCTCAGGTGAACCATGAAGACACAGGTAAGAAACACCTGAAACCATCTAGAACAGGGGTCTCAAACTGAATTTGCCAGGGGGCCATTGAAGGCAGGGTCTACCTGAGGGAGGGCCGCAACTTCAACACACACACACATCGCAACTTGTGAGTGTCTGAGAGCCAATACATTTGTATGGAACATGTACTATACTGTTAACTATACTCTATTATTACCGTAATTTCCGGACTATAAGCCGCTACTTTTTTCCTGCGCTTACAGCCCTGCGGCTTATTCAGTGACGCGGCTAATTTATGGATTTCATTGACGGCCGCCATGAACGTACTTTCGAACTCAGAGCATGGGTTGAATGCTTTATCCAACTCCAAGCATCAAGTCATTAGTTTTTCAACACACCTCTAAAACAGCATGGATCTGACTTCAGGTCTTAGACACTTCAGTCATGGTTCAACAAAAAGAAACACGCATGCCCAGCCGCATCCCAGAATCCTTTGGTGCCATTAGACCCAACGTGCACGTGGATCGCCACTACAATATGATGCAGCTTTCAAGTTTAAAGCAATCGTTAAAAGCAGCGTGAAAAATCCACCATCACCAACGGGTTTGGAAAAGCCGGTCACCTGCGTGACGGAGAGAACAGCGCATGCTCAGGAGTGAATTTACCTCTGAGTCATAGTGACACTAGCCCATCTATTAGCAGCTCCGTAATATACGAGATGATCTTTTAAACGTACGTTTCTTATTGTTATGGTTATTATGAAGCGCCTGTTCGCTCATCATTTTATTTTTTATATGTGTGGTCAGTGCTTTTTTGTGGCAGAACGTACGGTTAGGTGAAGGCTAACATGCACTAACAACATTTAGCCTGGATGAACATGAATCCATGCGAGAAAAGCTGCAATCTGCAGCATGGCTGCACGTAAATATGTGGGAATAACATCAGCCTTTATTTTGTCGGGACACCACTGGAAACACAAATCGACATGACTGTTTTAACGGCTTTCTAAGGACTGAGCGGGATTTTGCTTTGAAAAGCTCACACCGACCCACAGCCGCCGCGTGAGCTGGAGACATGTTCTCCTGCTGCTCGTTCACATTGAGCTGCAGGACCGATGGCAGTCTGAAGGCTCCCACACGTAACAACGCATCCGCCCCTCATCCACAAAACGTA
Source organism: Oryzias latipes (assembly GCF_053564925.1). NCBI lineage: Eukaryota > Metazoa > Chordata > Actinopteri > Beloniformes > Adrianichthyidae > Oryzias > Oryzias latipes. The sequence continues at coordinate 34,795,980 of NC_136246.1, forward strand.
CTGTATTAAGTCTGATTGCTCTGCACAGACACGAGCGCGGAGCTACAGTGTTTGTTGTGGAAGGAAACTTCTGACGCACGCTTTTCAGTCGCCGCTGCTTTATTTTACTAGTGTGTTTTTTTAACCAGCCCGCTTACTACCATAATGCTGCCGCGACACAAGCGGAAGGAGAGCTGTTCCTGTTCTCCCCTCCATCCACTGCTGTTCCTTGCTCATTCTTTAAACACTGACAACGGTGTGGCGAGCGGGGGATTAGACCCGCCTTTAGCCCCTAAGACTCATGGGAAATGGGGAAACGCAGATGTAAATTTCCTCATCATAACTGAGGGATGTAATGTTGATTATATGGTTACTGTTTGTAATTTTATGTATGATACCTAGATTGTCAATAAGTAAAAAAATAAAAAATAAAAAAATAACTGAGGAACTTGTGAACAGAATTGAGGTCCATGCTGTTTGGCAGATGTGGGCGTATTCAAACACATGAGCTGACGCAATACTGTCTCCTCCCACGGTGTGCTTATAAATTGCACTCAGTCTGGGAGTCAGGTCACGTTTTGTCGGGCTGACGATGTTGCGTAATGCACGCGGCTTGTATACTAACGCGGCTTATGTATGTACAAAAGAAGTTAAACACGTGAAAATGGGTGGATGCGGCTTGTAATCGGGTGCGCTTTATAATCCCGAAATTACGGTAACTGTTTTCCGTACAAAATGTACTCATAAAACTGTTATTCAAATAAAAAACGTGAACAAAAAAATCAATAAGTAAATAAATCAGTAATACATTTCTGTTTATTCAGTCTTCTATATCTGCTGTTTTCTCATTTAAACATCCTTATTAACACAGTTCAGTTAACACTATTGAGTTATAACCATTAAACACAGAAGAAGACTCCAATTCTACAGTTCTATAAATCCATCAATGGTTCTTCTTACTGATGGACACTTGGCAGCCCCTTCTCCCAAACAGCTGAGACCCTCAGTGTGGATGAAGATGACTGTCAGGAAATCTGGACTGGACTTATTGAGATTTAAGGTGGAGAAGTCAGAGAGGATGTGCTCCCTATTTAGAGTCTGTGTTGAATGTTTTTATTTAAAGTTTACTCTTTAAACCACAAATCAGTAAAGAGAAACAAAATTCAGAAACCATTTTTGGATTTTCTATCTTATGACCTTTTGCACATTTAAACCCCGATCATAAGTTATTGTATAGCAGCCGGTCATCCACTCCTATGCACGCAACTGGAAATGTATTACTGTGCTGACTGAAAGCTGCCCTGATGACTACAAAACAATGCATTATGGGACATGTGTCCTGATGGGTTTTTGTAGTTGAGTGATCAATTAAAATCATTTAAAATAGCTATGAATTGAAAAAAGGCTACATATAATACAAAACATTCAAATAAATATAAAATATATAATAACAGAGATCATACTGAGGGGGAGAGGCATATTAAAACTAAATTGAATGTTAAAAACAACTCCAACTTCCTGTTCTCCTTCAGTCCCGCTGCAGCTTCGCCTTCACCCCCCCTCCCCCCCCAACGATCCAGGCGAGGCGCTGGTTCATCTTAAATGCGTCTATCGTTGCATTTTCCCCACGTATTTCAGTGCGTCTAAGACTACATGTTGTTGCTCACACGTGTTTAATGTTAACGCCCCGTTAGCGGTCACGCATGTAGGTGTGAGACATTTATTCTCAGCTGACCATCTCCTGGGGGAGCGGTGGGTTGCAGTGACAGCCGCGCACGATAACCGTTTGGTCGGGGTTGATACGCCGCCGTGCGCCTAACCGTAACCTTCCTCCGGCTCCGTGCGCCCCAGAGCAAAGTTCAGCTCTGACTGCATGTATTTAGAAAATGACGAGCGAATAAATACGTTCTAAAAGGAAAGTAGGGAACTCCTAAATGTGGTCCGCGGAGGGGGCTGTCAGGTGTCCTGCCTTAAATGTTCCCCTGCTTTCAAGCCCGGTCATTGTCACCCCCCCAAGAGTCATTTACCCCACTGTGATTGGTTGGTTCGTCAGCTCCACGCACAACACTGAAAAAGTGTCGTTCAAACAAACTGGCGGGACGCATTGACATTAAACTTTCATATTAAGGCGGGGCCCGCAAAATATCATCTTGGGGGCTGCAAATAACCCGCGGGACGCAAGTATGAGACCCCTGGTCTAGAAGGTTCTGATACATCTACAGAGGAGCCATATCTCCAGGGTTTATTCCTGTAGGAAAACTTGAGCTGAGATGAAGCAGGACAGGTGGAGGGGCCTAAACACAACCAGGAAGTCTGTGAGTTCAGACAGCCTTCAGACTGGGGCCCTGTCTTCTTCACGATGAAGATCAGTGGGACATATCCCAGCAGATCCCAAACATTTAATTAGAAAGACAAATGTTTTCCAGAACAACGATCATTGGGGGGAGGGGGGGGGGGTGTTGCACAGGAAACTCCTTTAAGCAGAAACAGCCCTCTGACTCTGCTCGTCTCCATGGTAACAGACATTAGGAAGGGTGGTGGTGTCTGCAGCTGAACCATAGGCTTATGGGTATTTGAGTGTAAGGTGGGGTTGGCGGTGGGAGGAGCCCATCTTCGTGCCGCTCTTGGTTGGATTTAAGAGGCGTGTTCCCCTGCACGTCTGGCCCCCCCTGCAGCAAACATCCACCCCCTCCATGCTGACTCATCCAGGAATTTGGGACTGGCTCAGCCGCAAACATTCCAGCCTCGCTGAAGTGGACCTGGAGTGAGCGGCCGGCTCTGGAATTTCAAACATGTCAGCCCAACAACTTCTGATCTGCAACCCAACAAACTGCGTCAGCAGTTTCCCTAAAAAACAAACACCTTCACAGTCCTGGGAGGGCCTGTTGTTGCATTTTCCATCCACCTGTTTAAAACGGTGTTGTCTGCAGTGGGGGCTTTTCCACACCCACACTCTGCCCCGATGAGGGCAGATGTTTGCCACCACCACTCTCTTCATCATTTCCCTGTAGTCACCATCTAGAGGACAGCTTTTTCATTGTACCGGTAATTTTTTCAGTGACAATAAAGGCAATTGAGTTATCCATCCATCCATCCAGAAACACAGTTAGAAACCTTGGGGTTTTATTTGACCAGGATTTATCATTTAAGGCTCACATATCTCAGGCGTGCAGAACTGCCTTTTTTCACCTGTGGAATATTGCTAAGATCAGAAATATACTTTCTAAGAGTGATGCTGAAAAACTCATCCATGCATTTGTTACGTCGAGGCTGGATTACTGTAACTCCTTGTTAGCAGCGTGTCCTAAGAGTTCCTTAAGAAGTCTCCAGCTTGTTCAGAACGCAGCTGCTAGATTGTTAGCAGGAACTAGCAGAAGAGATCACATCACTCCTGTGTTAGTTTCACTTCACTGGATCCCAGTTGATTCTAGAATCAAGTTCAAGATCCTCCTGTTAACCTATAAGGCCTTACATGGAATGGCCCCGTCCTATATTAAGGACCTCATAGTCCCTTACCATCCAATCAGAACACTTCACTCACTAAATGCAGGACTGCTTGTGGTTCCTAGAATTAGTAAAAGTACGGTTGGAGGTAGAGCGTTTAGCCACCAAGCCCCTGTTTTATGGAATAAACTCCCAGCTCATGGAAGAGAGGCCGACTCAGTTTCTACATTCAAAGCTAGACTGAAAACATTCCTCTGTGGACAGGATTATTGTCAGACTAGATAGTATTCAGAGATTATTTAACTTAATGTTAATGTGTTTAAATTAAACTTAATATCAATAACTATTTGTTTTAAAGGCTGCTAGAAGTTGAAGCTGGGGTAACTATGGTGCACTGGGGTTCTGTCCTCTTTTCTCTTCTACTTCTACCCTTCCTCTCCTCTATTCTTGATCATAATTTATCATTTAGTTCTCCATGCCTCTGTTTGGTGCAGTGATTCATGTATTGTCCCTCTTTCCCCTCCTGGGGAGTGGGAGTGCTTCCAGACTCCAGTTGGTTCATCCGTGCTCCAGTTCCTGACCGTTTACCTCGCCTCTGCTCCTGCTCCTACACCTGGCTGTGGATCCTGCCTCTGGCTCATCTCTGGCTCGTCTCTGCTCTGTACCTGACCGAGTACCTCGTCTCTGCTCCTGCTCCTACACCTGGCTGTGGTTCCTGTCTCCGGCTCGACTCACACACCTTTGACTGTCCCCCCAACCACGGCTGGATGAAGCTCGTCTGCTGGACTTTATATATGTAGTTGTAGATTTAGATAAGTTAATTCTTCTCTAAGAGTTCTGGTAAATCGCCTGTCCGTCCTGGGGGAGGATCCCTCCATCACCCCTGAGGTTTCTCAATCCGTTTTTTTAGGAGTTTTTCCTTACAGAGAAGGGGGGTCTAAGGGCAGAGATGCCAGTTTAGTTTAGTCAGTTTGTTAGTTCATTTTAGTATTTTCCTATTGAATTCTATGTATTCATGATCCTTTTGAGTTTACTTTTTCAATTACCGATACGAAGCCAATCGAGACGACTGTTGTTGTGAATTTGGGCTATACAAATAAAATTGAATTGAATCCAGAAACATTTACAGCAGAAACTGCGTCCCAGCTCTTGTGTAGGTTCATCTGCACAAAGATGAATCTTTGTGTCCTGAAGGATAATCTGACCCTGGATCGAGTCGTTGGGGGCAATCTATTTAAAAAACGTAAAGTGTTTCAAGAGTTTTTACATTCAAAACTTTGTTTCAATCTTCATCTGAAAAATATTTGCAGACAATTTCAAACTGTTTATTTAAACTAGATTTCATGTACGACCCTTTCAAAGTGGAAAACAGATGGAGAGGAAATTCAGGGAAACAGGAAGCTACAGAATCATTTCAAAATAAAACAAAACAAGCAACAACTTTAGCGGCCTCAAACTGGCTCATTTATGAAGATAGTCAGATAGTCTGACCATAAACTGTAGCCTTGCACTTTCAACACCTGCCAACAAGTGCCCGCGCACACCTGCCAGGTGTCCGAGTCCCCGCGCACACCTGCCAGGTGTCCGAGTCCCCGCGCACACCTGCCAGGTGTCCGAGTCCCCGGGCACACCTGCCAGGTGTCCGAGTCCCCGGGCACACCTGCCAGGTGTCCGAGTCCCCGCGCACACCTGCCAGGCGTCCGAGTCCCCGCGCACACCTGCCAGGTGTCCGAGTCCCAGCGCACACCTGCCAGGTGTCCGAGTCCCAGCGCACACCTGCCAGGTCCCTAAGGTGCAGGTGTCTATGACCTTATTAGGGGATGTACTGGGTGTTTCTCATCCTGCCGCGGGTCTCAGCAAACACTCACCGCCATCAGCGTGCTGTTTCGGCTCTGCTCCGGTGCCATCCCTCCGTTTTCACCGTGGTCTGTGCTGGCAGGCGCCGCTCTCTGTCCAGCCTGGTCGCCGCTGGGCGGGGGTTGCCTGTGCTTGCTGGCCCGCTTGGCTTTGGTCTGCAGGCACCGCTGATGTAGGGCGACGGTCTGCTGGCGCTCCAGCTCCAGCCGCTCCACCGTGGCCTTCTCATAGCGGCTCTCGCAGTTGATTTGATGCTGACGGTAGAGCTCGATCTTTCGGCGGAGTCGCTCCATCACAGCTACATGAACAAATCCGCCACCATCAATCAGGACGAGAGGTTGAGGGTTCATCTACAGCAACTGAATGTTTCTCTTTCCCTGGTTCTGCATCCCCTCCCCCTTTACAAAAGCTCCATGGAGGTAACTTTTGTCTCGTTAATGGCTTCGGTCACAGAGGCGGTCCCTAGCAGGAGGAGAGCCGGGGTTTAGGGGGCAGCCACCTCCAGCTGCAGTCTTTTCAAAAACCACATCCGGTCTAGAAACCCCATCTACAGAGAGCCCTCAATTCTAACATGTGATTCACGTCACACGCTGGGTTTGCCCAGAGACCCCCACCTGTTCCAGTCACTGCCCCAGTTCTGAACCCGCCCAGAGTCTACTAAACCCGCTGGAGGTCTCCAAAGCCCGCCCCGGGTCTCCTGAACCCACCCCGGGTCCTAAACCCACTCCGGGTCTCCTGAACCCGCTCCGCTGCCCTTGGGTTTCCTAAACCCGCTCCGGATCCCCCGAACCCACTCCGGGCTCCAGCAGAGTCCCGGTCGGTTCGGGGAGCTAGCGCATTCCTCCACTCAAAAAGTTCTGCCCCGCAGACCGGTCAGACGGAAACGGCTCTTCGGTTTTAACCCCAGGAGGTTCTGCCTAAGGCTACCACTGTGTGGTGACGGTGTAGCGGGAGTCCGCAGGGGCTCGAACTTTTTCTGAAACTTTTATTTTGAAGCTTGACGACATTAGCTTAACAGCGAGCAGAGCAGCTAACCAAATTCAGAAACCTGGCAGCAAAAGTCCAGTTCAGAACCTCACACTTCCGGTCCAAACTCGGCGTTCGGAGGTGCAGAAGAACCGGGAAAGGATTTTTTTGACTCACCGTGAGGCCGCCCGCCGCTCCTACAGCATCTGCCCGGGGAACAGCTGATCCCGGAGCCGTTAGCTGCTAGTAGCTCGCAGAGCTCCGCTTCACCAGCGGCGTGGAGGCCGGTCCGGAGCCTTTAAACACGTCCTCATTCTGTCCAACTAACTTGTTCCAAGTCACCCCCGCGGATAAAACCCTCCCGGGCGGGCGCAGACTGGACAGTATGCGGTTCGGTTCTGTTCGGAACCTCGAGCCTCCGAGTTTCTATTGTTTTCCAAAGCAGCCCCACTCCGCCATCTTGAAAACTTTCTCTTTTTTTTCCTTTTTTCAATAAGCGATTGGAGCTCCGGACATTGGCCCGCCCCCTGATGATTGACAGCAGAATCAACCAATCAGGTTGGACCCACGGGGTCAGCGAGACCAATTAGGATCCAGATAAGGAGCCAGGTTTTGTTCAGTTGAAGTGAAACAATTCAAACTGTTTACATTTCTTATTTGAAATTATAAACATGGAATTTTCTATTAAACTTTAAGAAGATGGTCTTAGAATTGAAGCTGGTCACAGTTTTGACTAATTATTTTAGGTTTGTTTCTGTATTGACTACTTGAAATAAACCATTTCTAATCCATGATGCAGAAGTATGTTAAAACAGGAAATGTAATTTAAGTTAAAAATGTCCAAAACCTTTAAGTTAAAATAAAAAAGTGTTAAACTAATAAACGTTAACAATTAAACAAATCTGATTAATGTGAAAAGATTAATCTAAAACCAAAAGCTGCTTAAAGTGCTTGAATTACTGGTAAATTTACTGAAATCAATAAATAATCTATCTAGTAGGCTACTGATTATTTGTACACACTACTCCCAATAAAGAAAGGATATCGGTATTTACCCTTTTTTTTAGTTTTGTTTTATTTTGTCTGAATTTTCAATTTCTATTTTTTTTAAACACAAATGAAAATAAACACAAAAGTTTAAAATAGACACATAAAACAAGAGAGTGAGCGTGAAAAGGAGGGAAGAGAAATCTTGTATCATCCCACCTCTTTTTACAACACCAGGGGCCTGTTTCAGAAAGGAGGTTCAACCAACTCTGAGGTTAAACTTGAACTCTGAGTTGGTCAATCGAGAGATTAACAACTCAGAGTTTTCTGTTTCAGAGCAGCTGATCGGAGTTAGGTCAATCAACTCTGAGTGGACTGATTAAGCGTGCGCACCGCGTCTATAAGAAGCCATTATCAATGGAGCGTAGATATTACGAGTCACCATGGCAACCGTGGAAAAAAAGAGGTCTGCATATTTTTCGCCAGCTGAACTTGACGTGCTGCTGCAGAGTTACAGTGAATATGAGCACATATTCCAGAAGAAAAGCAACACCGCTGCATCTGCAAAACAGAGACAGTTAGCGTGGAAAACATAGCTGCTCAAGTTAATGTGTAAGTTTGCATTTAAATCATTGTTATAAAATATTGGTTGTAATAACTTTTTAAATAGCGTAAGGTGTGAAATAAAAATGGCGATATTTAGGTTTACTTTTGAAGTGTTATTCCTGGTGTAAATGCATGAAATGCTGCATAGTGTACAGAACCAATCTGGGGGAAAAATGCCTTTAACGTCTGTAATGTTTAGAGGACTTTTTTGTTAACCTTCCCCTCTTGCAAACGTTGGTCAGTTTAATATTAATACATGCAATTGTGTTTTTAAAAGTGAACTTATGTCTACCCTTGTATTGATCAAGTGGTATAGGTTTATATGGGATTAAGAAAGTAAGCAGTGCTAGCAAATTGTGTTTCCTAAAAGTAATTGTTACATTAATCTAATCCAATGTCCCTGATTTCATTTTCATGTAGATGCAATCCTGCAGGAATTAAAAGAACATGGCAGCAGCTAAAAATGAAGTATAAAAACATAATTCAATCAGGTCAAATGTGAGCATGTCATGGATGTAGGCTTTGTTGACAACATTTGACATATGAAACATCTACATAGCAATACATATCTAATGTTGTTTTCATTGTATATATGTACTTGACTGCAACGAAAAACGGTAACGCTCAAACAAAAACGTTTGGGGAAATGACACAAAATCGAGTCTAGGTCTCAAATCCTCGCAGGACGTAAATGTAATTCTCTAGGAATTAATGCAGCCTCCTCGTCTATTGGGTCCTCCAAAAAAGGACAAGCCATTCTTGTCACTTGTCTCTGTGTGACGGAAATGTGGGCAATGAAGGTTAAAGCGAAAAATACCGCTTCGTCTTTAAAAAGGGGAGGGGACCGGCAGAAACCTTGAGTTTAGAGAATAAAACCTGCTCCCGACCAGGTTAGGTTCACAGCGTAAGTAACCATGGACACTGACTCCGAGTATAAGTTACCTCTCTTTCAGAAACGGGTTTGACATACTCTGCTTTCTCTGGTTTAACAAACCTCCCATTCTGAAACGGAAAACCCAGGGTTTCCCTGATTTCAGGGTTAACACACTCAGAGTTTACACTTAACCTCCTTTCTGAAACAGGCCCCAGGCGGGTATCCAGAAGGCAGGTTCTGCTAGCTCCCACGATAAGTTTGAGGCTAAGGAAGTTGATAACCTCAGCTTTCGGTTCCAGAAATGGAGGTATGTTTCAGGATATGTCAGGTTGCCATAGCAACTCATGCTCTGAACATAACCTGGTCTGGATCAGGTTTAGTTGAAGGTTAGTTTGTTTTCAGAGAGGTGAAGCAGCATGGCGTGTCCATTTGAAGATGATTTAGTGGATGAAGAAGCTCAGATAATACTTTTTCCACCATGAGAGGGTGATAAGACCACATATGGATGTTGGAAAGAGAAACTTTATACTTTGATCTAACTTAATTATTTGCTTCAGTTAAGATCATTAAAAATCTTTTTTTGTTAAGTCAGTATAAAAATAACACGTAGTTATCAGACAGTTATTTTATTTTCATTCAAATGAATTCAATTAAGTAGGGGTAACTTTGGTGCTGCTGTTAGATCGGCACCGCAAGGGATTGTGGGATACCATTTGCCTGTCTGGACGGATTTGGGTTGAAGTGTGGGTTTTTGACCAAATGTGTTTAGTTGTTTAGCTATTTCACTGTGTTTTGCCGAGTTATTTGTCCTACTATGTTTAATTCTTTCTGCACCATGAGTGAGAGGGAGGAAGAGGAGGATGAGGATATTTAGCACCATTAGTGCTACCAAATGGTGTCAGAACTGAAGTTACAGTCAGAGTCATAAGAACCAATATCCTTCTCATTGTAAAACCACATTAAATCATTCATTTTAATTTTATAAATATTAGAATATCTACGGCCTCTTCAGACTTTAAGAATTACAATAAATAAAGATGGAAAAACATTTAGCTGAATTGGAGTTACATGACATTTAGTTAGATAAATATATAAACTTGAGTTGTAAAAACAACTACTGAGTTGGATAGATGTAAGAAATTAGGTTGAATATAGTTCTGGGGGGGAGGGGGGGCCCATTATTGGTACGGGTCGGGGGGGCTGACGGGTCGGGGTCTCCGCTGAGGCAATTAGTGGTTGCCTCGGCCGGTTGGCCTCCTCTGTCCCGTCAAGGCCTGACCAGAGCTCCTCTAGGGCCGGCGTCTGGGGGTGGCCAGGGGCCAGGGGGCCTGGGCTTGCTCCGGGGGGGCGACACTTTCTGGCTCCTCTCTCTCTGTGTGGGGCGGGTGGTGCCGGGCCTGGGGTGTCGGCGCTTCCGGGGGTGGGGCCCCTGGGCTGGGTGGCCCTGGCCCCTTTGCTGGGGGGGGACGGCTGGGGGACAGCTGTTTGACCACCAGGGGACAGTCTACCAGCTGTCCCCAACTTACCCCCTTCCTCATATAACCTCATATTAGGGTGAGGGGGTGGGGGGTCTAGCCTGCGATGCGCCTTGGGGGGGAGCTACTTGGCAGTGGCCCCCCTCCTATGGTTGCCGTATGGAGTGGGCCCCCCCTCTTTCGGTTTTATTTGCACCTTAGACATGTAGGGTCCTTGGTAGGGGGGGTGCTTGGACATCACTGCAAGCAAGCAGCAGATGTCCTCCCGGCACCCTACCCGCCAATTTGAACCGCACCTTAGACATTTAGGGCCCCCTATGCCAGGCCATACAAAGTCTGATGGAAAGTGGGCTACTGGGAAAAGACGGAAATGGACTAGATGTGAGAACAAGGTTCTGTTAGTACTTAGTAGTTACATGCAGAGAATGTGGAATGAATGGATGCTTCAAAACCCACAAGCAGAGCTAACTGCCAAACAACTGGTAGTACAGTGCTCTAACATACACAAATGCCAACTCCTATCACAACTTGAAATTGAAGCGATACAATACAATGCCACAGGAGAGCCAGAACAACAGGTCAGAGAGGAGGCTATACCACACTCCCACAATGAAATTGGGTACACAGCCCCAACAACCACAATTACGCTGGGCGAGGCAGCAACTGACCTGAAAGACAAGATCATGTCTACAATGAACACTAAGCAACCCAGACACCAGCTACAAGGGTTAGGTGATGTACCGCCTGAAAGTCTACTGGAAATTGTGAATGAAGCATTGAGGACAATTCCTACCACAACAATCACAGAAACCAATGAACTGGTTTACACTTCAGCAGCAGTGATCCTTGAGATGCTTGGCTATAAGAGCAACCCATACCTGAAGCACTGGAAACGGCCAAACAAAGGCTCCAAGCCTTGAGCAGCTGCCTAAAGAGGTACACAAGAGACAATGAAGCCAGATGGATAAACAGGCTGTTCAGAACTCAGCCTCCGATAGTATACACTCAGTGGCACGGTCAAAACAGCCGAGCAGACCCACCAAGAAACTGAACAGTACTGGAAAAGCATGTGGGAGAAAGAGACAGCACATAACAGCAATGCCCAGTGGCTGGTCTCTCTGAGAAAAGAACATAGTAACCTCCCTGAACAGAATCCAGTAACCATCACAGTGGCAGACATCCAAGAAAGAGTCTCAGGTATGAAGAACTGGACAGCACCGGGCCCTGACATGATACATGCCTACTGGCTAAAGAAGCTTACCGCACTCCATGAGCGCCTGGCAGCACAAATGAACCAGCTGCTAAGAGATGGGACTCACCCCCAATGGCTAACAGAAGGGCGAACGATCCTGATCCAGAAGGATCCCTCAAAGGGTGCAGTCCCATCCAACTACCGGCCAATAACCTGTCTCTCCACAACATGAAAGCTCATGTCAGGCATCATTGCAACCAAGATAAATAGGCACATGGATCATTTCATGAGTAACACATAGAAGGGCATTGTTAGAGACTCCAGAGGAGCCAAACACCAATTCCTGGTCGACAGAACAGTCGCTCAAGACTGCAAGTCACGACACACCAACCTGTGCACAGCCTGGATTGATTACAAGAAGGCCTATGACTCAATGCCACACACATGGATCACTGAATGCTTGGAGCTGTACAACATCAACAGGACTCTAAGAGCTTTCATAGGAAACTCAATGAAGCTGTGGAAAACCACCCTTGAAGCCAATGGGAAGCCACTTGCACAAGTGTCCATCAAATGTGGGATATACCAAACCCCCTCAGCCAAATAATCAACAAGACTGGCTATGGATACCGACTCAGAAATGGGGCCAACATCAGTCACCTCCTCTACATGGATGACATCAAGCTATATGCTAAGAGCGAGCGTGACATTGACTCCCTGATCCACACCACCAGGATCTACAGTACTGACATCGGGATGTATTCGGGCTCGAGAAATGCAGCTGGATGGTGACAAAGAGAGGCAAGGTAGTCCACACAGGAGGGGTCTCACTCCCAGATCCTCTGGATCATCAGGATGGTCATTGGCAAACTTCAGATGGGCCTTGGCATGGACTGACTTCAGCAGGGGGAACCTTCCGTGCGATACATGATTTTAAACCATGACGTTTTAATGTATTACTTATAGTAGCCTTGGAAACGGTGGTACCAGCTCTCTTCGGGTCATTGACCAGCTCTTCCGTGTAGTCCTGGGCTGATGCTTCACCTTCCTTAGCATCATCGATACCCCACCAGGTGAGATCTTGCGAGGGGCCCCAGTCCAAGGGACATTAACAGTCATCATTAGCCTCTTCCATTTTCTGACAATTGCTCCAACAGTTGTTCTTTTCTCACCAAGCTGCTTGGCAATTGCCCCGTAGCCACTTCCAGCTTTGTGAAGGTCTACAATTTTGTCTCTTGTGTCTTTTGACAGCTCTTTGGTTTTGTCCATGTTGGTAGTTAGACTTCTGACTGATTGTGGGGGGGCACAGGTGCCTTTATGCAGGCTAACCACCTCAAACAGGAGCCACTCATTTAGAATCATGAGCAGAGTGGAGTTGGACTATTTCAAAGCAGAACAGCAGCTCTTTGCTGGTCAGACATCTATCTGATAATCAAGTGATCACATACTTATTTGTCACAGTAATATAAAAAAAATTGTTCAACATGATTTCTGAATGTTTCTTCAGATTCTGTCTCTCACTGTGGAAATGCACCTATGATGAACATTTTAGACCCTCCATGTTTTCTATGTGGGAGAACTTGCTAAATCACAGGGTGATCAAATACTTATTGACCTCACTGTATAATCTTCATACGCCGTCATTAAAATCTCAGACTCCGTCTCACTTTAGTATAGCGCTCTGTTTTTTCTCCACGCATTTCCATGGTGACTCCGCAAATCGGCGATCCATTGAGAATGTCTGTATGTTCTTGCTGTGCACGTGCATTAACCCAGGGTTGCCAAGTGGAGCGTAATTACGTTAACTCATATCCGGTCTTTTGGAACCGACATACCCAGAGTAAGCAAGTTCAGGTGGACTTCAGCCAAAGTTCAGGATTAAAGTCAGGGGAGTTTAATGTTGCTTTCTGAAATGCCCCCCTGGTGACTCGACCGACACCAAAACACAGCCGTGAATGTGTGCAGTGAAGACCATGTGACCGGATGATGCAATGACGGTCTACCGTCCTGTTCACTGGTGAGAGTCAGGTCACGTTTCACAGAAATGATGGTCGTCAGCGTTGCTGTAAGAGGCGAGGAGAGCAATACACCGAGGTCAACTTGGTCTCCAGGGTTGGTTTTAGGGGAGGAGGAGGAGGAGGAGGAGCAGACATCACCAGTCAGAACAAAAGCTTAATGATGGCTCCTTTCACACCTGCATTATCATTTGACCACATGTTGTCTGTTCACAGCAGAATCTTCCAAATGCAGCACGAGTCCTCTAATCAACTCCAGGGGCCTCATTTATAAACGTTGCGTACGCACAAAAGAAGGCGTACGCCACTCTCTACGCAATAGTTGATATTTATAAAAAGCAAACTTGACGGGAAAATGTGCGGTCCTTCACGCTCTGACCCAGGCGTACGCACAAAAACGGGTGAAATGAGAAACGGCGACACCGCCGGCAGATGGAAGAAACACGTGAAAGTGAAAATGACAATACTGCCTCTCAGAAATAACATGAAGACTTCACAAAGCAAGTCTGACAATTAACAGCTACACCAACACCCGTTTGATCGATCAGCAGTGAAACAAACAAAAAAAAAAATCAAACGAAAATTACAACAGAAATTCAAATGAACACTTATTTGCAAAAAGAAAAGTGAAAAATGTTCTGCAATATTGGCATGTTGTGCAATTCATCCTCATAAATAATATAAATAATATAGTTAACAGAACGAAATAATGTACAAAACTGATATTCTCGTCAGTGTGTCCGTCTGGCGGAGCAGATATAGGTGCGGACGGACGGACAGACGTACTACTTGTCCACTGGGGAAAGTTGTTTTCATAGTAAAATATTTCTTCATAAGCTACAGACTTATGGTATTCATGCATATGCCTTTAGTTTGTTTTATTTTTGATAAAACAATGTATGGCGTATGTCCTAACCATTCAGAAAGCAACAAGACATTACATTTGCGCTGATCAATTTCCCATTTCCACGTCGATTATTCCCGACATATGTAGCTTGTCAGATGTAATTAAATGGAGGGAAATAAAATGCCCCATCACGATGCGTAATGACGCACAATGGCTGATCTTGCTCTCTTAGAAGATGTGGCAAATGGAAGAATTCGGAGTGAACGCATCTTTAGACAGCAAGAAGACTTGTTGGCAAACGAGGACCAGGGGCTTATGAGCCGGTTCCCACTTCCTGGAGCCGTCCTCTTGGACCTCTGCAGGCTTTGGGGCCCGGCGTTACAGAGGAGCACTCGGAGGAACCACGCGTGTCACCCGGTGCATCCGGCGCTCCGGTGCCCCTCCCAATGGAGCGCTAGACGTTTTTTTGCCTCGACTTTGATGTCCGACCCTTTCTTTTTTATTTTGGCCACGGTCCGAGGTTGTGAGGCTACAGCATTTTCGGCGTCTGCCACCGTTTGCCGCTCACGTGCCTTTCTGGCATTAGTAATGCCCACACTGTGCCCTCCAAACAACATTATTCTCCTCTTTTCCACCTCGCCAACGATAACTTCTATTTCACATTGAGTGAAGTTACGTTTTTTTGATTTCCTCTCTGTGTTTGCCATGGTTTCACAATCCATGAATATTCATTTGTGGGCGTTTCACGGACTATTTATGGGCAACTATGGGCGTGTCATGAGGCCGCAAAAGCTGCGCTGCATTTAGAATTGGTTGTGATTTATTAAGGGAAAGATGCGTAGGATGTGCGTGCGCATGGTTTTATAAATCCGAATATTTCTGTGCGTACGCACGTCCTATGTTTCATCCGTACGCCACTTCTGACGCAAATCCTACGCAAAGTTTTAGAAATGAGGCCCCAGGCCTTTTATCTGCTTCACTCATGATGACATAACAAGGGAATTGTCCACACCTGCCCATGCAATAGCATGGAAGTCAACTGTCCAATCACTTACCAACCCATGAAATGAAGGGATTGTGTTTAAAAATGCTTTAGTTTTTCACATTTTGATGCAATCTTTTTGTTCAACCCATGGAATAAAAGCTGAAAGTCTGCACTTCAATGGCATCTGAGTTGTTTTATTTCAAATTCACTGTGGTAATGTACAGAAACTAAATTAGGAAAAATGCGTCTCTGTCCAAATATTTATGGTCCTGACTGTGTATACAACTATAAAACTTAAATTAATTAATTCAATTGGTAACAAGTAATTGCGTTAAATTTATTTAACCCAATTTCTTAAGTTTTTTCAACTCAATTATTGTTTTTACAACTCAAATTTGCATATTTATCTAATTAAATATCATATTACTCCAATTCAATTAAATGTTTTTCCATCTTAATTTATTGTACTTCTTGAACTCTCAAATGTCTAAATTAGAGGCTGCAGATTTTCTCATTTTAATAAAATTAAAATAAATAATACAATGGGCATTTATAATATATACCATACATTTAATTATCATGACTCTGTCACTTCAGTTCTTATACCATTTTATACCATGGTCTGGGTGAATACTCGATTCTGATTGGCTGCTGGGTGCGCATTAAAAAGTGAAATACCACAGGATAACCGCACGGTGAAAAAAGAAGTTCTGGTCAGCCTTTTGCTTCATCATTTGGACAAAAACAAGCAGTAAGAGGAGAACTTTCTCTCTGAACTGATGTTTTATTTAACACATCAAGATGATATGTATCACTTGGTGCGGCGCAACGCGGACTATTTGTTTTTGTGAGAAAAGCGATCCAAATTGGAAAAAAAGAAGAATTAAGACTAAAAACGGGTTACTATTTATTTCTTTTGTAAGTGACCGTGGTATAAGCCTTGGAGGTGTCCATTATCACTTTTTAATGCACGCTGTGGAACCCTGAACCGTGTGACGCAAAGCGGAGGGCAGCTGCTTCCGCGGTGGTAAATATCCTCATCATCATCTTCCTCCCTCTCTCTCATGGTGCAGAAAGAATTAAGGTAGACAAAACACAGTAAAACAACTAAACACATTTGGTCAAAAGCCCACACTTAAACCCAAATCCGTCCAGACAGGCAAAGGGAATGGTATCCCACAATCCCTTGCGGTGCCGATCTAACAGCAGCACCAAAATTACACCTACTTAATTGAATTAATTTGAATGAAAGTAAGTTATTTTTAAACTGACTTAACCAAAAAAAAGATTTATCTTAACTGAAGCAAATAATGAAGTTATATCAAAGTAAAAGTTTCTCTTTCCAACATCCATATGTGGTCTCATCACCCTCTCACGGTGGAAAAAGTATTATCTGAGCTTCTTCATCCACTAAATCATCTTCAAATGGACACGCCATGCTGCTTCACCTCTCTGAAAACAAACCAACCTTCAACTAAACCTGCTCCGGACCAGGTTATGTTCAGAGCATGAGTTGCTATGGCAACTTGACCTACCCTGAAACATACCTCCATTTCTGGAACAGAAAGCTGAGGTTATCAACTTCCTTAGCCTCAAACTTACCCTTATAACTAAAACCTGCCTTCTGGATACCCGCCTGGGGCCTGTTTCAGAAAGGAGGTTAAGTGTAAACTCTGAGTGTGTTAACCCTGAAATCAGGGAAACCCTGGGTTTTCCGTTTCAGAATGGGAGGTTTGTTAAACCAGAGAAAGCAGAGTAAAGTTGAATGGTCAAAGTTGATGGTTCAAACACCAGAGCAAGACTGGAATACCTGAACTCAGGTAAAAGGAGCAGCGACTGAAGACTTTTGGCAGTTTCTGTAGAAAGTGGGAGATGTAAACACAACTGCCCCCCGATGAAAGGTTCTGAGCGTCCACACGTGGAGAGTCCGACAACCATGTAGACCCTGCAGGACCAGCACAGACTGCCTGTGGCCATCTTCATGACCTGACCCAAACAGGGTCTCCGCTTCTTTGTTGGGAGGACAGACCAATTAAAAAGGAAGCCCCACCCTGTGGGCGTGGCCAACGAGCTTCTAGACAGAGTCTGCACTGGATCTGGTTCCATTTGGCCTTTTTATTCAAAACAAATTGGACTCACACGTACACACACACACACACCAGCCTGCATCATCACAGTATTTTCTAATCTTGCGGCGTGTTGGTCCAAACGGGCCGGGCCAGCACACGGAGGCGACTAAGAGTTAAAGTTTTACCAGCAGGTCCAGAGTTCAGTGCTCAGTCTTTGAACGCATCGCTGCACTGCAGAATGGGGGGGGTCCACAGTGCTGCTGATCTACAACCAAGGACGAAGCTGCAGCTCCTCAGTTCACCAGGGGGCGGAGTTAGACGTGAAGGGTTTTCTGCCGTTAGGGGCGGAGCAGAGGACGGCCACGGCGGTGACGGACTGCCTCGCCATGACATCACATGATCAACAGACAAAAACCACAGCGTGGGATCGGGGGAGGGGGTCAACATCATCACGGTGAGTTTACTTCTGTCTAACAGGACCGCCAAAAGCCCGGTTCTGACCCGAGACAGGCCACAAGAACAGCAGAACCTGAGGATCCGTCAGGTTGAAGTTTTCAAAGGAAGCTTCCAGCTCGTGTTCTGATGTTCTGATCCGGTTTGGGGTCCGGCAGCTAAACCTTTACTTCAGAAACTAGCAGCTGTTAGTAGTTAGTCTGGTCACTAGGTGGCGAGGGGGCTGGCTGACCGGCGGTCCCTGGAGCAGACTGGCAGAGGTGGGGGCGGAGCCTATTCAGGAATGATGCAGGAAGTATTAGTGAATCTCAGGTAAATGCTTTCAGTCACACAGACTCAGTCCTGCTGGACTTTCTCTCCGTCTGGAAGGGTGGCCAACGTCCCGCTGGTGTCGCTGCTTCACTGGTTCCTTTGAGGAGGAGGAGGAGGAGATGAGGAGGGGGAGGGGAATCGGACCGACACCTCAGTCCTTCCTGGTCCGGTTCCTGCGAGATCTTCGAAGCTCATCTTCCAGCTTCTGCTGAGAACACAGAGCGCTTTGAACCAGAATTCAGAAGAAGGTGCGGTTCTGCGGACCTGCTCCTCACCTCATCCGCCGCCTCATTCTGCTCCTCCTCTTCATCGTCTTCATCGTTCTTCTCTGCAGCTGGAAGAAAGCAAAATTTAGCCAGCAGGAAGGGGCGGAGCCTGAGGAAGGTGGAGATGAGGAATCCACCTGGACTCTTCTCTTCTTCCTCCTCCTCCTCCTCCTCCTCTTCCTCCTTCACGTCAGGCTGCGGTTCGTCCGTCTTCTTGTAGTCTGCCGGAGACGCCGTGCTCTTCTTCTTCACAGCAAACACAGAGAGGTTAGCAGCTCAGCGGATCACGGGCCGGTCCAGAACTATCACTGACACCCCAAAGATCCTGGACTCTGACCAGAGGACTCCCGCCACGCCGTTTCCCCCCTCAATCATCTGCACCGGACCAGCTGCTCACAGTTCTGCCAGATGGTCCTGGTTCTGGTTCAGAACCACTTTGTGTTCTTCAGCTTCGGGAGGTCATTTGAGGCTTCTAAAGGACAGAACCAGGCCGCCATATCCCGTCAGCTCTGAGTGTTTGCTACTGCCTTTTGGGACAGGAAGCAGGTCCAGGACTGGTTCTGAAGGTCCATGAGCTCAACCTTCAGGACTGGTTCTGAATAGAACCTGTTCTGAAAACACAATGGCTGCTTCCACTCACTGGTTTTCACCTGAAGCGTTGGCAACAGGTGAGTTCACCTAAGTAGAACAAATCCTGACCCGGGATGTGGAGCGGCCTCAGGTCCAGACCCCCCAGCACAGACGGCGGCAGATCAGGACTTTGGAGACGTCTGCTCAGTGTGAACAGCAGAACACAAACTACACCACAGCAGCACAGACGCACAACCACAGGAGGCTACGCTAACGGCAGCAGTCACCGGGCCAGAGGGGGCGGGGCCGGTTGGCGTTCCGGCCCGGTCCAACTCCTCCTGTAAGCCGGTCAGGCTGAGGCCAGCGTGAGCCGCAGAGCTCTGTGGACAGTCCGTCAGAAGGTTAAGCAGGAGGCGCCACTCTCAGAGAACAAGGCCCCGCCCCCTTAAAGCAGCGGCTGTGAAGATGTGCATGTTCTAAACCTGAACCAGGGTCAGAACCAGAACTTGGACCAGAACTTAACCAAGTTCCACATGATCAAACCGGGTCAGAAGCCACTGAACTCCATCCTGGTTTTCGATCAGCTTTACTGATCGTGGACTTTCTACAGATTCACATGGACACATGTGTGTGTGTGTGTGTGTCTGTGTGTGTTTGTGTGTGTGTCTGTGTGTGTTTGTGTGTGTGCGCGTGAGTTACCTTGCCGGAGCAGCAGAACACAAACAGCAGGACTAGCGGCAGACCGACGGTTAGAACGTAGACGATCCAAAGCCACGGGCGCTCCTCTGCAGCCGTCAGCATCTGAGCAGCCAGACCAGGCTGCAACCGCACACACACACAAAGACACAGACACACACACCGAGACACAGACACACACACGCACACAGAGACAAACACACACACAGAGACACAGACGCACACACACACACAGACACAGAGACAAACACACACAGAGACAAAGTCAGCACACTCCCTCAGTCATTCTGGTCCACAGTCTCATCCCCTCCCGTCTGGATGACTGCAACTCCCCCTCATCTGGACCCCCCCCCCCACAAAACTACCACCAGAACTCTGCTGCTTGGATCAGAACCCAAACCCCCTCCTCTCTGCAGAAGCTCCACTGGCTTCCATGTAGCCACTCCCACCTGCTCCCTTAGGTCCGCCTCCTCGCTCCAGCTTGTTATGCTGCCGCTCGGCTGGTCACCATGGGGGGCAGAGCATTCAGCCGCTCTCCTTCAGACTAGCACCCCCCCCCCTCATTAATTGATGATTCTATGGTTTTGTTCTGCTTTAATGTTTCTTTTACTTGTGTCGTATCTGTAAGGAGACTATGGAGTCTAGATGATCAACACATCCATCATTATCAGAAGTTCACGCCAGCGTTTCATGGAGGACCTTCTGCTTTGCGTCGTACTTCGTCTCCAAACTCATGACGACCGTTTCCGACCATCCAGAACCTTTTCCTGCTGATCAGATTCTGTTTGGTCGTCTCCTGTTCTCGGTTTGGACCAGAACTTGGTTTTCCTTTCGGTACATTCTCTGAGCATCCTCATGTTCAGAAATGTGAACATAAACCGTTTCAGACAGTATTCTAACCCCCCCACAGGGACTACATGGTCTTCAACAGAACCGGATCTTCAGAACCAGAACTCACCTCGGCGGCCCCCTCTGCGGCCTTCTTCAGCCCCCAGCCGTCAGCGGCCCAGCGGTCGGCCGTGTTGCGGTCGTTGGTGATGAAGAAGTTATCAAAGAAGATGTCGGAGGTCATGGACCAGAGCTCCAGCCCCACGGCGCTGAAGGCCGTCATCCTGAAGGGCTCCAGGTCCTCAAAGAAGGCCGGGTTGGGGATCTTCCTGGGTTTCCAGATGCCCTGAAGGTCAAAAACCTTCAGCTTCGCGGATCTGGATCCTCCAAAAACCAACCTACGGGGCCACAGACTCACCTGGTAGTTGGGGTTGTCGATCATGGGGGCCTTCCACTTGCCCTTGTGGTTGGGGTTGTCAATCATTGGTCGTTTCCATTCACCGCAGCCGGGGGCGCTCTCGCAGGCGGGGTTGGGGATCTGGGGAGCCTCCCATTCGCCGTCCATGTCCTCGTCCCTGACGGACACGCAGACGGGCGTGGTAAGGGGGATCTTGCTCTTACGAGCCAATCAGAAGCAGGAACACAGAAGGAGGGGCAGGGGGTTGTCATGGTAACTCACCAGTCGTCAGGTTTGACGGCGTCAGGGTCTCCGATGTACTCGGGTTCGTCGTCCAGCCAGCCGTCCGGTTTGACTGCGTTGTCGTCGGGGATCTGGGCGGGGGCGTCCTCGTCCCTGAGGAGAACACAGGCTGAGCGTCGGGGAACCCTCCCAGAGCAGAACCGGGGTTCTGAGGCTCACCAGTCCTCGGGCTTCACAGCGTCCGGATCTTGGATCTTGGGCCTCTCGTCCCAATCCTCCGGTTTGTGGTCTTCGGGGTCCTCGATCTCAGCAGGGGGGTTGACAGGTGGGGTCATGTCCTTGAGCAGGTTCCCGCTGTTGACCACCGTCTGGTCCACCAGCACCTCAAAGCTGTTGTCGGGGTTCACCACTAGAGGGCGACACAGGGGTTAGAGAGCGTGGACGAGCATCCACCCGGACTGCGTGGCGCGGCGTACCCAGACTGAACAGGTGCGTCTTCTTGTCGGTGAAGTAGGAGCGCAGGTCAGCGTCGGGCTTCTTGGCGTGCTTCTCTTCGTACTCTCCCGTTTTTGGGTTCTTGTGCCTGAAGATGAAGTGCAGCTTGTAGTCTTCCCCACATTTGTCCGGTCCAAACATGATGGTGTACGGGGTTCTGTCCACGAACTGGTCCTGCAGGACCATCAGAGGTTAGCATCAGAGGGGGAGGAGGGTGTGTCTGTGTGCGTGTGTGTGACTGCGCATGTGTTAGATCAGGGGTCCCCAAATCCAGGCCTGGGGGGCCGGTGTCCTGCATGTTTTCCAACCACCCTGCCATTGAAGCTCCTTATTGGCTAACACCTGAACCAGGTGCTCAGCAGCAGGCCGGGCCTCAGGTTCTGGATTTGGGGACCCCCGAGTTAGAGTTCCAGGTCGTTTCCTGTCTGCAGATGCTAAATATCTTTCAGTCCAACCGCACCGGCTGAATATGATTGAGGTCAAAGGTCAACGTGAAGCCTTTGGCACTGACCAGGTTGAGCTCCGGCGTCTCTGTCAGCAGCTTGACATAGGCGCCGCCGCAGTCGATGCCAGACTGGAAGTTGACCTCGTACCTGAGAAGCAGAGTCAGAGTCAGGGGGCGGAGTCTGAACGACGCGCTGCAGAGGAGCGGCTCTTACTGGACGATGAGCGGTTTGGTGTCGAAGGTGAAAGGTCGCAGCAGCCGGGCAGAGATGGCGTGATGTTTAGCGCGGGACTTCAGGACCAGACCTTTGTCTCCGGGGAGCTTACTGTCCTTCATCTCCTCCACGGCCCATTTCCCTGTGATCAACATCATCGGGAGCGATTAGCCCCCCAGCTAAGACCTCGTCTGGAGAGACCGTTAGGGTCTCAGAGAAGCTCCGCCTTCATTTATTCACACAGAACCAGGCAGACGGGCCTGTGCGACAGGAAAACCAGGCAGCATCAGCCGTGGACCAGAACCCACCGTCATACTTGGCGATCTCTTCGTCGGCGGCGTCCTTCTTGGCCTTGGACAGAACCCACCTGCAAGCAGACAGAAGCGGGTTTGGAATCAGTCGGCCTGTCAGCTCTCAGGTCCGTTCTGACCGAACCGCGCCAGCAGCTCACCCGTCCAGGGTCCCGCGGTCAAAAGACTCTGCAAAGAAGTGCTCCCCCACCGGCTCCGGGGCCTTGTAGGTCACCTGAAAACCAAGAAGATGAGCCACATCTACATCATGCTGGACCCAGACGTCCTGGTTCTGATCCGACACTCACAGCCCCCATTACAGATGAAAAGTCTAAACTCTAGCCCCCCCTGCTGGTTGTCTGGGTCGTACCTTTGGTACTGGGGGGGTTTTAGGGGCTGGCGGGGCTTCGTCTTCCCCCTCTTCTTCCAGTCCTTCCCCTTCGTCGTCGGTACCGGCCAAACCCAGATCCAGCTCGTCCTCCACGTCCAGGTCATCGTCTAGACCTTCCTCCAGGCCGCCCTCAGCCCAAGAGACGGGGGCCAGACTGAGGAAGAGGAGGCCCGCCGCCACAAGAAGGAACAACGTCACACGCTGATGCATGGTCTGAGGAGAGGAGGAAGAGGAGTCACCTTCACTGATGAAGATCCGCTCAGATTGTTGTGAGAACAAACGGGAAACGCTTTTTCAGAACCCAGAACCTCAGAGGAACCTTCAGGTTCTGAAATGATGGGGTCGCGTGAACAGATGATGGAGGATCAGGTTTGTGTCGTCTGGTGCAGGTCTACGGGTCCCACAGGAGGAGACCTCTGTTTGCCACACCGTATGGCGCCAAGTGACGGCGCCACCGCCCAAATAGGCCTGACCACCGACTGACTGACGGGTCGGCAACCTGCAGCTCTTTCATCTCTGAGCGGCAAACAGGAAAGGCTCATGAAAGGATTTAAAAACACCAACGGGCCGAGCTTTAAAAACATCTAAATGCAGATCAGTTCCAAGTAGAGTTCTAGTGACTATGGACCCGGACAATGTTCTGACCCGGGCAGGACGACGCAGGAGAATTCAGAGAAAATGGAAGTTCCTGAAGGAAACAGGACGTTGAATGGCAGCTGGAATTAGCAAACAACAAAGTCTCAAATGTGGCGAGACATCCCCGAATAAACATGGAGCTTCTCCCCAAAACTTCCTGATCCAGGAGAGAAAACAGATGAATGCTGGTTCATGACGACACACAGCAGTTCCCTCCCTGCTGCTCCCACTGTCCGGTCCGGTGTGAACACTTCAGGCTGAACGTGTGTTCATGAAACCGCATGCATCTCCCCCTTGAACCCACAACACATGCGCGGTGTGAATGTAGCATCGGACCGAGCTGGACCAATCACGGATAACTGACCACGGCGGCGTCTATTGCAAAGAAATGGCGACTGAATTGACTTGATCTGGACGTGGAAGTGAACCGTTTTCTGTGGATGACGTCACACAGACTCAGTCCAGTTCTGCGATACAGTCTCTGGCTCAGACGCTGCAAAACCTAAATGAGAGACATCTATTTGTGACGCCCTTCCTAAACGGTGAAAATGCGTCCTTATCCTCAGTCGGACTTTGACACAATGCAGCTCTTTTGTTTGGACCTTCCCATTTCCTTCACAGCTGTAATCTACCTGAGGTCAGTGAATGCAGCGTTCATCAGGTCACTATATTCTATAACCACCACCACCTCTACCTGCCTCTAGAGCAGGGGTCGGGAACCTTTTTGGCCAAGAGAGCCATAAACGCCACATATTTTGAAATGTAATTTCGAAAGAGCCATACAATAATGTAGTGTCCCTTTCCCACACTGAGGCACGGAGACTTAACCTCTTTTAAAGTTCTTTATTCCGATTACTGCAGACCGCAACGAACGCCGTACAATTAATTCAGCAACTCCTGAATCTCTCCCGCCGAGACGAGTGCGCTTCTCCCAACTTTATATTCCCCTGCTACCCCTGCAGCCCCTCCCATTTCCCTTATTTGGCCCATAGCTGAACCCCATTGGTCCAAACTACCTAACAACAGGCTGAGCGACAGAACTGAGAGCCAATCAGATCTCTGCTTGACGCGTTCAATGAACTCCAGAACTTTTAACCTGGCCCAACAGCCATCCAACTCAGTCCGCGACAATTTGTTTAAAACTAAAATACAAGTGAATGTGTGCATTTGATTTAATTTCAACATTTTTAAAATACAATAAGTCTGTGGATTCTTTTTAATAACATCGTTATGCTGTTGCTAATAAATGGTGAGTATTTCTCGTGGTAGTTTTGCTGATGGTCTAGTCTGGTTGATACGAGGTGAGTTTCTGCTTCATGCAGGCGTTGAGACTTTAAACGTGATCGTAGGTCTGAATGTTCTGTAGATGTGACAAAGACTGCTCACATGCAGACGGGGAGCCAAACACACACTCACACGCTGCAGTGAGTGACGGGCAGCAGGTTTTACGTATTTACAATCCCTGCGCGATTCACCTGCTGTCCCCACAACACCTCAGCCCCACCCTCTGCTTTCTCCCTCACACATCCCGTCCCCGCATCTGCGCGCTCTTTCTCAGAGACGGGAGCGCGCAGTTTTAGGCACGGCAATTCACAGGTTTCCAGCTGGTACAAACTCTGTGAAATAATAGATAATAGTAAACTGATAGCGCTGGCGCAGATTTCTCTCTCTAAGCACCGCTACTACTGCGCGCCTCTGGCATCGCATCGCGCCCGAGAAGGACTGGTCTAATGATAAAAAAAAAAACTATAATTAAAGATTTGTCTGCGAGCCACATGTGACCATCAAAAGAGCCATATATGGCTCGCGAGCCATAGGTTCCCGACCCCTGCTCTAGAGTCTACACCACAGTCCTGCATCCTCCTCCAACCCACACCCATCGCCATGGTGACCAGCCGGCACCCACAGGACACACCCCCTTAGCGTCTTCATCTTTAATGAGATTACAGCCTCTGGGATTACTGCAACACCCCACGGATTAGCAACTCTGCATGTCAACCCTGGTTAGACCAACCCCCCCATACCTGCCACACCTGAGCTGGAGGGAGGGGCTACGGGACACTGAAGGACCCCGCTGTAGCCATGGAGACAGACCCACTCAGGTTGGGGGGGGGGGTCCAGAAAGTCCTGCAGGACTGTTTTCCTGGTCTGGGCCCACACGCCTACTGCACAGCTGACAGTAATCTGATTACCCTGTTGCAGGATTAGCCTGGAGGCTCATGGGAACACAGAGGGACAGGACCCCCCCTCCCAATGTCTCTGAGCTGCTCCTCGATGCTCCAAACATTCAGTTTTCTACGCCATCCTACCACCTCACAATCATCGGATCAAACCAGAACCAGAGAAGCTGGAGGTTCCGCTCATCCGTGTCCTGGTTCTCCTGAATCCGGGTTCTGGTTTCTGCTGACGCGTCAGGCGTTCTGCCACAGGAAGAAGACCGACCACGAATGCTCAACAGCTTTCAAACCACTCCCCGGTCCTTCTGGCTTCTGCGGGGGCAGCACGCTCTCCGGCCGGATCCGATTGGCCGATCAACCGGCAGTTCAGACCTGACCTCTGACCTCTGGGTGAAGACGCTCTGAAGACGCCGGATTCTCTAATCCGTCAGAACAGCCGCTTCAGCCTGCAGGACATCTGCGGCTCCACGCCCTCGCCGCCACAGGCCAGACGCTTAGACCGCCGCTGCAGCAGCGCCTGTCCCTGCAGAACCCCCCACGCTTTCACTGCGCTCATGGCCTGGTGGTCAAACGTCTGACCTTACTCTGACCCATTAAAAGGTAAAACGTGTTCCTGGTTCTGGACGGAGACATTAGAATAAACGTTTCAGCGAACAGGAATGTGAAAACTCCCCAAGACACAAGCTGTGGCGTAGCGGGTGTCCTCCATTTGTTGACCAAACACTAAATCCACACGATGGAGGATCTTCTGAAGGTTCAAACCCCAAAACACAGAAGCAGGAGACTGATGTCAAAGCAGCATGGTCCCAGCAGAACATCCAGATGTTCACTTTTACCGCAAACATGAGGAACTCTGGCCTTGATGAGAGCCGCAGGCTGCCGAGCCGTCTGTAAGGCGGTGGTCGGGCCTGTGTAGGCAGTTACGCCGTCACTCAGCGCCATAAAGCGTCTTACAGTGTGGTAAACATGAGAACACGTGAATGTGACACGCTAAATAAAAGCAATGGAAAGTGAAAATGGTTCAGACGCTCCACCTCATTTACAGGCAAAGCGGTTCACTCATCACCAAACAGGACCGGCGGGTTACATTTCAACCACACAGGTCTTCACCCAGACAGTCCAGGAGCAGGAAGCTCTGGTTCAGAGGCTGCTCGGCATCCCGGTGGCAGCAGGGGGCACCGACACCTTCTCTGGGGGGCGGCTGGTCCCAGGGTTCACCTTGGAGACCAGGTCTCATCCGCCACCAGCACCTTTAGGACGGACATCTGGAGCTTTTTGGTGACGCGTCCCATTCCAGAGGAACCCAGGGGTCTCCAAGCCCGATCCTGAGCTCCTGCCCCGCTTCAGTATCACTGCTCACCTGGATCAGGTGTGTTCAGTCATTCAATCCAGCTCACCAGGAACCGGGTTGGAGGTTCTGGATTAAACTGTGGAACCGGCGTTTCTGTGGTTCCTCTGAACAGGCAGCACTTCACTTTCTGGACGGATCTCTCAGAACTTTCTGCTGTGGTCAGAACCTCAAGAACCTGGAGGATAAAACTGACCCAGTTTCCCTTTCAGGTCGCATCTTATGACAGCGACAAAGGCAGGTTCCGAAGACAGAAGGTTCTGGAACAGGGGAGAACCCTACAACCCGGACTCCAGCTTTTCGGGCTTTACAGTGTCGTCCTGCCGGTTAATTAATACCGGGAGGGGTCCGTTTATTAAGAAACAAGCATAACTTAAATAACGCGTTCAAGAATCGTTCGAGTCCCGGGATCGAACTGCTGCCCCGGTGAAAACACACTACCAGCCCGGAACAGCCGCTGCCCGCCGGCGCTCGAACCAAACACGTGAGGACGGGTTCATTCAAACCCAAAGACAGTTCGAGTCCGGGTTCTGGAGGTTCTCGGTGCAGGAGGCCCGGTAGCAGCGACCAGCCTGCTAACTAAGCTAGCAGCGGTTAGTTAGCCGCCGCAGCAGCGCCGCGGGTTCGGCGTCCATCATGGCGTCAAGCATTCCGACACAAACCGAGACATTTACACCGATTTTATAGCGAAGTTCGTCAACGTTTTTTCGAAAGGACGCCACATTTCCGTCTCTTAGCTTACCTCGGCTGCTCGGTATGACCGCCTGGGAACCACTGAGGGGGGTCACGTGGGACACGGCAGGCTACGGACCGCTCTGCTCTGACGCCGATTGGTCACTGGGAGGACCCGTGTGGGCGGGCCCTGTCAACTGTCATCTGCTGATTGGTGGGAGGACGCTCTGGTCAGACCTCCCCTCGGAGCTGCATCTCGTGGACGGCGGTGATTGGCCAAAATCCCACAGGAAGTGAGCGCTGATTGGTTGTAGAAATTATCACTGAGATTGAAGGGAATCGTTCTTTACTCCGGATCTGATTTAAATCTGTATTTAGTTAAATATTGATTTTACCCCCAAATCTGTGTGTGCGTGTGACATTTACACAACATCCACTCAAATCTGCAAAATGTTTGTGTTTCTGTTTTGTGTTGAAGGTTGGACTCGTTCACACGTGAATACATCATGAACACACCTTTTTCATTTTATTCTTTGATTTTAACATTTAAGTCTGGCTGGGACCTAAAGGTGGATCAAACGGAATATTTCTGCTGTTCTCGGATACTAAAACAAAGATTTGTTGGTTCTAGTTATTGAATAAACAATGATTAATAAATGTTAAAATCTTGAAGTCCAGGGGGGTATTCCCGAAAGCATGTTTAACTCCACTGACTTTAAGCCTGAATTCTGGCTGAAATCTGCCTGAACTTGCTTACTCTGGGTATGTCGGTTCCAACAGACCGGATATGAGTTAACGTAATTACGCTCCACTTGGTAACCCTGGGTTAATGCTCGTGCACAGCAGGTACATTAAGACATTCTCAATGGATCGCTGATTTCTGGAGTCACCATGGAAACGATAAAAAGAAAGTGCTATACTTCAGTGAGACGGAGTCTGAGATTTTAATGACGGCGTATGAAGATTATACGTCCATCAATAAAGTAACACGGCTGCATCATCAGCAAAAGAAAGAGTTTCTGCTTGTAGTAGAAGAACAGACAAAGTAAACGCACGAGTTTCTGATCTTATTTCCATTTTCCTTGTGACGCATATATATATATATATATATATATATATATATATATATATATATATATATATATATATATATATATATATATATATATATATATATATATATCTCTGACTCTCTCTCTCTCTCTCTCTCTATATATATATCTATCTTATGTTCTGTGTTTTCATTGGTCGGTTCGATGAATGTGATTGGAAGAGAGTGGGTGGAGGCGGAGGAACCAGTGTTTAAAGGTGTGTTGTGAGAGCGCGTGCGCACGGAAAGTGAATGAGGAGTCAGGGCAAAGCTTCAGTTTTGTGCTGTTTGGCGTGACAAGATGTGACATTGTAACATCCACCCGGACGTTACAATGTCACAGCTGCCCAGCAATAGTATTTGTACTCATTTAAGTTTTTAACTACTAAAGAATATATGCAGAGATCAATATTTACATGTTTGCTGGTTTTGTAAACAATTAAGACTGTATAATTTATAAATGTCACTTTCGCACCATAAAAATATTCCATCATAATTACTTTTCTTTTTTTTTAACTAAATATATGTCGGAGGAAAACCAAATCAGGTCAAATGAACACAAACTCCAACAGGAATAAATGGATAAAGGATGAAAAAGACGTTTGTAACAGACCGATAACTCTTCCTGTCAGTGTGAACGGGTCGTTCTTCCAGGACACGCCCATTCGGCCTGTAGCGGTGACCGTCACGTGACCTTCACCCGTGGGAGTCGCTCCTCCCGGCTGAACGTCTTCAGCTTCGTCTCATCGTTTCCGGCTCCTGATGGCAGAGCTTCATCTGCAGGTGAGGATGATGGAGTTCATGCCCAGATGGGATCGTGTCCACCTGACGCGTCTCTGACACTGACGCAGGCTCCTTCTGTAGACCAGACCTTCACCAGGACTAAGACTAAGAAGCTAAGACTTCACACAGATCTTAGCTTTTATACAAGTCTGGAAACTTGACTGAATGAAATATTTTAAATGGAACTTTTCCTGCGCTGGACATAATGGCCTGAATGTTTCAGACCGTGTGACGTCAGGATGATGTTGGCGTCTGCACGGCAGCAGGACCTTCCAGCGGTGACATCAGGAGGCTCAGCTTCCCGCCAGCATGGCGGCTGCACGGGCGTCGTGTCATGTGACCGTCAGGGCAAAGAACCAAACGTGCACAGGTACGGGAAGGGAGCCGTTTATTAGAAACCGTAGTGTTTCTGAGGCGGGCGGAGCAGGTCCGAGTCTCTCCGTGGAAGACCCCAAAAAACACAGGACTCCGTCCTGGAAACCACAGAACAGTGAGAACCCAGGGGAGCCGCCGCCAGCGACAAAGAAACCGCCTTCATCAGCCCTCTAGAGGCTCAAAGGCTGCAGCAAAGGATTCTGGGAATGCTACATAGTTGAATCTGCGCTGCTTCTCATTAAGGCAAAGAGGTGTGTCCACCCCACCCGAGGGACCTCTCTGTGTTGAGAGGGGCTGTCACGGGGGTGGGTGGGCGGAGCCTCACATCCCCAGTGATGCAGAACGTACAGGTGAGTCCAGGAATAATGACAGTATTTGCTCCAGGGAGCCAACCAGGAGAAAGCTTCACCTCCGTCTGTTTCAGTCTGACTCTTGCAGCGCGGAGCTCCGCCCACACGGGGTCACTGCAGGACCACGCCAGCATGGAGTGCCGGGACAGGAGGCAGGGCGGGGCCTACCAACCGGTGGTCAGCTTCACTCTGCTTTCTTTATGAAGATCTGAGGGGACAAACGCAGAACGTTAGGGAAAACGAGACCATCCCGACCTACGGCAATACCAGAGGGACAAAAGTGAGAATCTGCCTATTTATGAAACTAAAGTTTGGGATCGTCTTAATTAAAGTCAATACAAAAACCATCAAAATGTTAAATCTAAAAATCAATCGTTTTTAAAGGTGGAATTTATGAAAGAGTTTGATCTGTGGAAACAGAATGAGAGCGTAAAGCCTTCACTAACAATGAAAACCAAACGCTGGTGACCCAAAATACAAAATAAAAGCATGAAGCCGGCTGCCACACAGATTCAAGCATTTCTGCCACTTTTAGCTTCAGAAAAACATCTGCTGGACTTTCAGCGGCAGACCGCTCTGGAATCCAGTCAAAGCCACGCCATTGTAGACGTAAAACAGGAAGTTCACCTAACACCCAGGCCAAACTACGCTGGAAAGCAGGCGTCCACGACTGAATTCCTCCAGAAATCTTTCAAACTCCTTGGGGATTCTCACCTCGCTGAGGATCACCCACACAGGTGAGTCCGTCACCACAGACAGGCGCATGGCTTCCAAGGGGCCGAAGGTGGGGTTCACCTCCCCCTCTGCAATCCCGTTCTGGAACATTCCTGAAAGAACAAGTATGAGAGGGGCCGTTCGGCATCAGGAGGTCTGTTGTTGGTGTGTTTTCTGAACATGTGATCCTGGAAGCCGCAGTGATGCTCCGCTGCAGAACTACCTTCACCACACTTCTGTTCCCGTTAGCATCTTTGGTGACGACACAAACCAGACAGCCATAAAAACACACAAACGAGCAGACGATCCGAACAGGAAACATCACCATGACAACAAAGCTGCTCCTTCCTCCCTCATCCAGAGGAAGATGAGGAGGACCAAAGCCAGCCTCAAAGGAAACTGGATCAGACTTTCAGAAGCTAACCCAGTTCCCCAGGGTCCATCAGGTGGCGCCGCAGACACGGGCTCTTTGACAAGAAAAGACGGTCATCTGCGTGCGGCATTTGGTTTCAGCTCTTCCTCAATGGAGCAATAATCCCTGCAGGATTACCAGGGGATTATCTTCCAGCGGCGAGGCCTCAGGTACGAGCCACTGTAATCCCACAAAGACCAGCCTTCCTGCTCACGCTGGGTTTATCCTCAGCCAGGGTCCAGATGATGCAGCGATGAAGAGGAGGGTCCAAGCAGATGCTGTTCAGAACCCTGGAAGAGGGGTCCAGCTGGTCTTCCAGAGAGGTGTTCGGCAGAAACGAAGACGTTTTCAGGAAAACTTGACCCACAGAACAGAGGATCCTGCAGAGTCCATCGGCTCAGATCCTGAACGGCGTCATCCAGAAGAAGCTGTGACCGTTTCAGCAGCTGCGTCTGCACCCATGTTTCAGGAATGAAACCCGATCTCTGCTGGATTCTAACCACACAACCATCAATGTCATGAATCTTCAGATTTCTACAGATTGGTGTCCTGGACATGAAAGTATGAAGTGTTAATGACAGCTGCTCCTCTTCCTCCTGAAGGAGCATCTGTGTATGCTGAAGATCCTCTGCAGCTCCATGTCCCGTTTCCATCAGAGGTTTCACTTTCAGCGAAGGTCGGCGTTTTCCAGAGTCGGTTCCCTCTGAACATTTTCAGGACTAGAGGACGTTTCAGAGACAGAACTCTGAGGTCCGACATGAACTGAAGACCAGACGGTCATGAGTCTGGGTCCTGCCAATGTGCTGATGTGACCTCCAGGATGTGAAAAGAATCCAACAGTCGGAGCAGAAGAATGTCCTCCTCTCAGTCTGTCTCACCTATTCTGATGAAGCCGTCTTCCGTGCGATGGTACTTTGGCGTTCGGTCCTTTGCTTCAGTCAGGGCCTCCTTCTCCGCCTGGATGTTCTGGAAAACACAAAGCCAGAGAAACCGATCAAGTGTGTGCCACCAGAGGACCAAAGCCTCATGAGGAACCTGGATTCTGTGCTTCTCTCTGACGTTTAGAAAGCCTTTGTGTCCTGCAGTGACTCAGCAGACAGCAGAACCTCTGCTCCCCGCTGAGGGTTTACAGCTGAGCGCTGAGAAACAAGTTCAGTCTGGACTTTTTCTACAATCAGGTTTCATCTCCATCTGCAGAGTTTTATGGTTTCCACTGCTTGGAACCAGGTCAGCGTTGCCATGGTAACTGCCTCCACCCTGCTCTCAGTGAAGCTTGATTTTCCGTCTCAGCAGGAGCTGCACCTCCTCTGCATCACGCCTCCCCTCAGCTCCTGCAGCAACTCTGGGCTCTGTTCGGCCTTCAGAGGTCTTTCAGAGTTGCCCCCACCAGCCCCAGTGCAGGGGGAGCACGGGCTGACGGGAATCTGTGCTGCTGATGGGTCGGTGCGGCTGAAGAACGTCTGGCTCTGAAAGACGGCCTTTGGGAGGGAACATGGACCTCCGTCATGCTTGGAGCCTGCAGGAACGCTGCACAGCTGCAAACATCCCTGAGGGGGAGGAGCTGGGCGGATGTGAGGGCGGGGCCAGTGAGCATCTTACCCTTGGGGGTCAGGTGTGTCTTACCTGAGACTAGAGGGGTAAATTCAATTCAATTCAATTCAACTTTATTTGTATAGCCCAAATTCACAACATCATGAATACATAGAGTTCAATAGGAAAATACTAAAATGAACTAACAAACTGACTAAACTAAACTGGCATCCCTGCCCTCAGACCCTCCTTAAATGCATCCGCCTCTTCCTCACAGGATTTCTGCACAAACCACCAGGTTTATCAGATGTTCAACAGCCCCTCCTCTTCAGAAAAGGGGCACTGACCAAACTGAAACCAGTTTTTGGGGGCTTCCAGTGTCCGTTTCTGTAGCTTCTACGGTTCTAGAACTCCAGATTTCAGCTTCTGGAGTCCTTCAGCTTCCAGATGGTGGAAGAACCTTCAGCTCAAACCAAATCAAATCAAATAGATCAAATCAGCTAAAAGACTCAAAGGATTCAAACAAAAACGTTTTCTACTCATGACTTGATTTGTTTATGTCTTAATGCTCCTAAACGCCTCCGAGCTGCAGACAGCAGGAACTCACGTCGAAGGGCAGCACCTCCACAGACGTGTTGAACAGTTTGTCTCCTGGATGCTCGATGTTTCCGCTCCGAAAGAAATACCTGAAAACACCAGACAGAAACTTTAAAACAGCCCCTCTGAGCCGCCCCCATCCCCCCCCCCCAACGCCCACCTCTCGATGCGGACGGGGCTGAAGAATCGTATCCTGATGAAGTCCCCAGCCACTGGGGTGAAGGCCCAGAAGAAGTCCTCCCCCAGGTAGGCCTTCTCCAGGGTGAAGTGCTGGTAGGTCTTCAGGCTGGTGGTCACCTCTGCCAGCGGGTTGGCGTGGCCTTTGTGCAGCGCCTGCTTCCCAAAGTCCTTATCCTGGACACAGGATGTCACCAAAGACTCAGACCGGCGTGCTGCAGATGACCACTTCCTGTCTCTACCATCCCAGAGACTCTCAGCAGCAAGGATGGATCCCCATGGAAACCTCCTGAAACGTGAACACTTCTGACAGAAAAGGGATTTTAGGACGTTTCTCTAAACGACACCATGATCGCATGGGGAGGAGCTCTTATTGTGAAAGGACCAGCAGCAGAGCAAAGCCACAAAATAAAACGTGTTTCAGTGTCAGCCTGTTGTTTCCTAAAATGTCTCATTTTAAAGCAAATGTCTTCAAAAGTTACAGTTTTGATCATTTATGAATAAAACAAGAAGAACTTACAAAAGAACCTTCAGAACGTGTATAAAAAACGGTTTAAAAGCCTACAGAAAATCTTAAAAACTGACATTTTCTTAAAGAAACACAAAGTATGCCTGATGAAGATGATGAAGATGAATCCTGAAGTTTCTTTTCACAGTAAAGATCCACATTCTGGTTTCTTGTGCAGATGTGGACTCGGTTCTACGAGGGCGGAGCTTCAGATGGACCCACACTACACTGATGTCACACCTGTAAGAAGATCCTGGTCCAGATCACTGCTGGTGATTTTCAGAATAAAACCTTGATTTTCACAGTGTTTTATTCTGAAAATCCCCTCCTGGCAGGAGGTTTCCTGTCCCGCTCTAGACTATGACATTAGAAGATCGTTCTTCGTTCTGATCAGCTGGTTTGACGGAGAAGTGGCGCCGCTGCATCCTCTACACGTCTGCCCCTTTGACCCGATGGAAGAACGTCTTCCTCTAACGGTCTCAGTGGAGTTTAAAGCAGACGTCTGGATCCTGATTGGTCAGAAGGTGAGGCGATGGAGCCTCCCCATGAAGATGGGACGGTTGTTCCTGATCTACCTTCAGTTTCTGGATCTTCCCTGCCAGAGAGGAGTGGGTCCCGACGTGCTGGAAGAGCGAGGGTTTGAAGCGGATCCTCAGGTTGGCCTTCTGCCGGTCGCAGTGTTTCTGGTGGAGACAGACGGGTCAGAACGCCATTGCCCTCTGATGGGGCCTCTGTGGACCACGGGCAGGAACTCACCGCGTCCTTCTCCGGGTTGCAGACTTTGACCCACATGATGTGGTCCAGCAGCCAGTCGATGGGCTTGTCTCTGTAGAACATCAGCATGAACTCCACGATGAGCGACAGGTCCGCAGACTTGAACATCTTTCCTGCAAGGAGGACGCGGTCAACTTAACATAGAGGTTGAGAAAACGAGCAAGAAGGTTACCATGACGACCACAGAAGAGGATCCTAATGATCCTGTAGAAGGTTCTAGTGGTTCACATTAGTGTACAAGTCTCTCCATGGCCGAGCACCAAAGTACATCTCTGACATGTTAGTGCCATATGAACCATCTCGTACTCTGAGGACCTCAGGGACCGGCCTCCTGTTGATGCCCAGAGTCAGAACTAAACAAGGGGAATCAGCGTTTCAATATTCTGCAGCTAAAATCTGGAACAGCCTCCCTGAAGTCATAAGACAGGCCTCTTCTGTGTTCATGTTCAAATCTAGACTTAAAACATTTCTGTTTAGCCGTGTATATGACTGAAAGGTCCTATCTGCACTTTTCTTTCCTTTCCTTCCTTTATTTTTAAATCATTTTTCAAATTTTTTTTCTTTTCTTTTTTTCTTTTAAAGTAAATTTTACGTTGATTGTTTCTATGATGTATTGTGATTTTAATGCATTTTTCTGTTTTGTGAAGCACCTTGAATTACTTTGTGTAGGAATTGTGCTATACTAATAAACTTGCCTTGCCTTGCCATTAGGTGTAGTCCAGCCTGACCTTCAGGCGACCTTCAAGTCGCACCTCGACGGTCACAATTCAATTCAATTCAATTCAATTTTATTTGTATAGCCCAAAATCACAACAACAGTCGTCTCGATGGGCTTCGAAGTAAAACATGAAATCAAAAGGATCATGAATACAAAGAGTTCAATAGGAAAATACTAAAATGAACTAACAAACTGACTAAGCTATACTGGCATCCCTGCCCTTAGACCCCCCTTCACGGTAAGGAAAAACTCCCCAAAAAAACGGATTGAGAAACCTCAGGGGTGATGAAGGAGGGATCCTCCCCCAGGACGGACAGGCGATTTACCAGAACTCTTAGAGAAGAATTAACTTATCTAAATCTACAACTACATATATAAAAGTCCAGCAGACGAGCTTCATCCAGCCGTGGTTGAAGGGACAGTCGGGGCGCGAGTCGAGCCGGAGACAGGAACCACAGCCAGGTGAAGGTCACAGACCAGAGCTGTCTCTGCAGGCCAGAAGCTCCCAAAGAAGCAAACCGGCATCAAAGAGAGCCAAACCCCAAACGTGAGCGTCTGAATCGTAGAACGGCCCCACAGCGCCCCCTGTCTGATGTCAGTCAGAGAGTCAGCTTCAAACAGATCAATGCATCAGGACACCCAGGGGCCCCCAGTCAGGAGGAGGAGAGGTCACAGCCAGGACACCAGGGAGTAGGAGGAAGGACATGGCTCCTCACAGAGGAAGGTCAGCGACTGTATATGAGGACTGGACTGAGTGGCCCCTCCCTCCGGTGTTCCAAACAGGAAGTGACCTCAATAGAGAAACAAACAGCTGATACTCATTCTATTGGTCAGAAGAAACATTCTGGATCTGATTCTGATCCAGGAAACATTTCTTGATAATCCTCTTTGTTTATTATTGTTGTCTGTTTTTAGTTGTTCAAGTCATAAACTGAACTATTAGACGTCTGAGTAAAAATAGGTGGAGTCTGCTGACCCCAACCTCAAACGCTTGATTGACAGATTCCCCAGAGCTGCTTTCAGTGGAAGGGGTGTGGCCTTTCAACAAGCTCAGTCCTGATTGGTGACGGTAGTCGTCATAGAAAAGTGACTCAGACCGACTCGGACCAATCACAGTCGCCTGGCTCCAACATGGCGGCGTCCATATTTAGGGAAATAGGCGACTGAACTGATTTAATTTTGCTGGAGCCAGAGGTAACGCGTCTTTCTACGGGTGACGTCACACGTGCCACGTCCAGTCTTCTGTTAGGGACCCGCTCACTGAGGGGCCCTTACTGAGCAAACCTCTTCACAGAGCAGGGGCCCTAACAGAGCGGGCCCCCTAACAGAGCGGGGCTCCTCCTGTAGTGGGGGTCTCACCGATGAAGCCGAGCTGGGAGAACTCCAGGATCATCCACTCCTCGGACGGCTGCTGCAGAGCGAAGTTCTTCATGGTGGTGAAGAAGTTGGGCCGGGCGACGATGTCGTCCTCCAGCTGGAAGACAGAAGCAGACGTTCATCTTCCTCTGAGCATCAGCTGGTTCTGATGAAGCCAAACGGGTTTCATCAGAACCAGACCTTTCAGAATATTCTGGACTAGAAGTCAGAGTGTGTCTGCAGACGTGTGTGTGTGAGCGGGTTTATGAGGACCTGAAATCCTCAAGACAGACGACAGCATTGCTGTGTGTATACCGCCACCTACAGGCCGTCTGTGGTATTACAAGAAGATGGATGCTATTACGCACAAATATCATTGGTAACTTTGTTCAAACGCAAAAACAAAGCAATCTGAAAGGACAGCGCCCCCTGGTGTCTCATTCAGAGACAGCTTGTTTGAGTTTTTGGGCTGAATTAACAGTGAGGAGTTGTGTGTCTGTGTAGTGTGTTCTTGAGTACACAAAATCACACAACACTGAGTCTGAGGACTAGAATCCGACTCATCCATCCCCCAGTGGAGCTTTACCTGCACATAGTAGGTTCCTTTAGACTGAGCATACATCATCAGGAAACAGTAGTCCAGGTTCTGCTTTGTCCTCCACCTGCATAAGAGGAGGAGTCATCATGAACCATCAGGGACAGTGACTCCGCCCTTATCTTCAGATTTAATTACCTAAAACTGAACCATTCGTCAAGTTCTGGACCCGTTTATCTGAGAATGAATGTTGTTCTGCAGATTCCTTCATGAATTTATACGCTGACTTCACACTTTTCCACCTTTTTTTTTCCATAGAATGTACACAGCTTTAAGCAGAAGCTGCAGATTTCAAAATAAAGTGTGTCAGCTGACTCTGTGGGCCCATGCATGATCACGCTCACACCTGCACCTCTAAACCACCTTAATGATCAAAGCTTTATTGAGACAGACGATCGACACAAAAAAAATCAAACCAACGTTAAAATTCAAAACAGAAAGGTAAAAATAAAACATTTACATTTAGAATGGAGGAGAGGGAGGGGTCAGTGTGACGGCAGTTACAAAGATGGGGGGGGGGCAAACCTATGACCATCTTTTTGTTTTGTCCCGCCTATTTTGTAAAAGGTTAAAACACCACCGTCCTCCTATGGGAGCAATAAAATCTGACCCCCCACCCCCCATTGCACTGCTGCTCTGAAGACCCACATCTTCGTTCCTGTAGCTCAGACAGAAGCTCTTTGTGAATCTCCTCCTTCAACACAGACCTCCTCCCTCCCCTCTGTGACAACCCCCCCCCCCCTGTAAAGGCTGCCCTACAGCAGGGAGCCAACAGGCTTTTTATAATCCCTCTGAGGCCTAACAGCAGTCACGGCTCAAAAGGCTCTTATGGGGAAACAGAAGCTGCCTTGTCTCATGCCACACCCCCCTCTAGAAGCTCCAGAGGGGCAGGGGGTCAGCCGCTCCCCACCCCAACCATGAAAACAAGTGGCTTCTAATGGAAACTGGAGGGAAAACGCAGATTCCAACAGCCTCTAACACTCCTGAACCAAAAACCTTCAGTTCTCTGCTGTACCTGAAGACCTGCCTTTTCCAAAAAACAGAGATCCAGAGGAGGATCCACAAGAGGATCCAGAAGAAAATCCAGAGGAAGATCCAGAGGAGGATCAAGAGGAGGATCCAGAAGAAGATCCAGAGGAAGATCCAGAGGAGAATTAGAGGAGGATCAAGAAGGAAGATCCAGGGGAGGATCAGAAGGAGGATCCAGAGGAAGATGCAGAAGAAGATCCAGAAGATGATCTAGAGGAGAGTCCAGAAGAGCATCCTGAGGAGGATCCAGGGGGAGATCCAGAAGAAGATCCATAAAGAGATTTAGGGGGAAATCCAGAAGAGGATCCAGAGGAGGATCAAGAGGAGGATCCAGAAGAAGATCCAGAGGAAGATCCAAAAGAGGATCCGGAAGAGGATTCAAAGGAAGATCCGGAAGAGGGTCCTGGGGAGGATCCAGAACAGTATTCAGAGGACAGTCAAGAAGAGGATCATGAGGAAGATCCAAAGGAAGATCTAGAAGAGGGTCCAGAGGAAGATCCACTGAAAGATCCAGAGGAGGATACAGAGGAAGATCTAGAAAAGGTTTCAGAGGAAGATCCAAAGGAGGATCCAGAAGAAGATCCAATAGATGATCAAGAAGAGGATCCAAAGGAGAATCCAGAGGAAGATCCAGAGGAGAATCAGAGGAAGATCAAGAAGGAAGATCCAGGGGAGGATCAGGAGGAGGATCAAGAAGGAAGATCCAGGGGAGGATCAGGAGGAGGATCAAGAAGAAAGATCCAGGGGAGGATCAGAAGGAGGATCCAGAGGAAGATGCAGAAGAAGACTCAGAAGATGATCTAGAGGTGAGTCCAGAAGAGCATCCTGGGGAGGATCCAGGGGGATCAAGAAGAAGGTCCATAAAGAGATCTAGGGGGAAATCCAGAAGAGGATCCAGAGGAAGATCTAGAAGGAAGATCAGGAGGATAATCCAGAGGAAGAGCCAGAAGAGGATCCTGGGCAGGATCCACTGGACGATCCAGAAGAAGATCAAGAGGAGGATCCAGAAAGGGATCTAGAGGAGAATCCAGAAGAGGATCCCGTGGAGTATCCATGAGAGGGGAAACTGAGCTCCAGTGAAGTAGATCCCTACACTACAGCTTTAAAGTAAAAAGTAATCAGTTACTCTTTGGACTCTGAGTTTGGTGGCTTTCATGAAAGCTGCTGTTTCTCCATTTTCAGCATCACAGGATTTCTCTCCAACTTTAAATCAGTTATTCTTCTTTATGGATCCATTTCTCTACACGTTCAAAGCCCTCCATCACCTGCTCCCTCTTATATTTCTAATCGCCTCCATATCAACACCCCCCCTCCTCCTCTCCGGTCTTCTTCCTCCCTTCAGCTTTCAGCCCCTCGGCTCCCCAATTCTGAAACTCTCTCCCCCCAGACATCCTTAACACTGACTCCTTTTCAATTTTTACACCCAGACCAAAAACCAGTTTAAATCTGCTTTCCCTGATCTTCTGCTATCTGATTTTATTAATGATTTTAATGTATTTCTTGTTTTTAACATGTTGTGATTTTATTGGGTTTTCTTTTGAATCTGTCCAGTGTCCTTGGGTGTTCTGAAAGGTCTTTCAAATTAAATGTATTGTTATTATTGTTTGGTTCTAATGATCAAATATGGGAGCTCTTGAATGATTCTGGAGGTAACAGGACACTTTGTCTCTACCTTAGAGGAGGAAACAAACTTCCTCCTCTAGGCTCCTCACTGCACACACCTGACTCTCTCCTTGGGGTCTCCAAAAGACTCTCGAAGGCGGGAGAAATCTGGATAGAAGTGGACGGACGGCGAGATGACCTCCAGAAGTCCGGACTGGATCTCTACTGGAAAACTGGGAATCAGACAAACACAAGAGAAGCTGAAATGAACCAGTTTTCTAAGACAAGAAGGAAACAAGGACGGAGGGAGGAATCAGGGAGGGGAAATGGATGCTGCGGCCTGTTGCCATGGTAACGGCATGCACACTGACTCACAGGCGCTTCAGGTTGTCTGCTACACTGCTGGCATACTGCTGGTCAGCCTGGAAACACAGACGTTCAACGTCAGTTTCAATCAAATCAACGAATGAACAAAATGAAAAACATTTAAATTCAAAATAAGAATCTGTGAAACAAAATTTATGCTTGAATTTATTCAACTACCGACTAAAACATTGTTAAAAACAGCAGATAACACAACAGTCTGTGTTTAGCTTCTATATTTACAGTTTATATTTACAGTGATATGACTCATATCACGTAAGAATAATATTGATTATTACTAAACACCAAAACATTTTAATTCTAAAAACAAAAACAATAGTTTTGAAAAACTGAAAAAAAAACACAAATAAATGTTTTTCTCTATTTACATATTAAACATTAAAGTTCTGTAAACAAATAAACGGTAAAAAATAAAATAAAATAACTTGTTTAAAATCTAAACTTCCTGAACTTTAAAATGACAGAAACTCAGAAAAATAAATACTTTTTATAAAAAAATGCCCCGAACACTGTTCTCCAGTGTAACTTCACTGAAACTTCGCTTCAAGTGTCTCCTCCTCATCAGGGGGCGGGGCCAGACGGCCAAAGAGGTACTCAGTACTCTCTTCCAGAGACTTCAGTCTTTCCGTCTGACCAGAACGTCCTGGGAGGAGTCACGTGTCTGCCTTCCTGTGGGAGGAGTCACTTGTCTGCCTTCCTGTGGGAGGAGTCACGTTTTTTCCTTTCTGTGGGAGGAGTCACGTGTCTGCCTTCCTGTGGGAGGAGTCACGTGTCTGCATTCCTGTGGGAGGAGTCACGTGTTTGCCTTCCTGTGGGAGGAGTCACGTTTCTTCCTTTCTGTGGGAGGAGTCACAGGTTTTATGTCTGAACAGAAGAACCAGCATGTTTCTACATCTTCTGCTGGTCTCTCGGCTGAACCGGACCAGAACTATATTCAGCTTTGGTTCCATAGAACCATCAGAAGATCTCCATCAGAATCGAAGCTCCAACAAGAATCCAGCTGATGTAAAAATAGAACTGCAGCAGATCTGCTGACTGCATCAGTGCAGCTGATTATCAAAGGACCAAGAAGATCTAGAAGATGACCGGATCTTTAGAACCGACCAAAAGTTCCGCTGAGGATCTTTAGGATAAACCCAACTCAGCAGCACACCACAGAGACTGGGATGGATCTTCTGCTCTTCATATATTTCCTTAGACATAAACGTTCCTCAGATTCTCAGGTGATCCTGCTGGAGTGCAATAACGGCTGCTCAGTGTTGGCCTCAGTGACGCTACAGTCATGTAATATTCATGTGCTACATCTGCTCACATTAAAAGCGTTAAGTGCTGTCGCTGATCGCCGTTTATCTGCAGAGGCGCCACGTGACGCGTTAGCTCGCAGAGTCTGAGCTCTGTGGGTTTCTGACGAAGCTGCTGAGAAGAAGATGAAGAGGAATTCCTTCTGACAGAAAGATGACGGACAGCTGATAGACTCATGAAGGAAAAGTTCACATTGGGCAGAGTTCTGAGCTTCACAACAACAGCACAGATATATTAAAAATGGATGAATTATTATCACTGTCAGTGCAAAAACATATGTAAAACTCAAGAAAGTACCCAAATGACCACCATGACTGATATTTCCGTCCCTCCGGCCCGTATGGTCACCATGGATATTTGTGTTAACAGTTTTGAGTATGTGCTTTTATTTTGAAGGCCCCCTTTTGCTTCATGCAGTTTCCCTCCATTTCGGCAGTGATGTGAGCAGATTTAACTAAGACTCTGAAACAGAAGCTGGACTGCAGAGCAAGAGGCTGGCGGCGGTGGCTTCAAGACGTTGATCGCATTTTTACGTCACGACATCGCTCCACACGCCAACATCTACTGACCTCTGCGATGAGGACCACGATGACGCAGTCGTCCTTCTCAGCAGGGCTGAGCTCCGACATCAGAGAGGCGAGCGTGTCGGTCAGGTAAGAGTGGACCTCCCTCTTCACACTGGGAATGCCCATGACCACGGACACTGCACACAGACACAGAGAAGACGTTTGGTTGGACAGCAGCCACATTTTCTCACCCTCCTTAAAGCTGGAGCCAGGCCAGTTCACAAGGGAACCACTAGGGGGGCGTTCAGCACTCAAGTCAGCCTGGAGCCACATTCACACCGCCCTCAGCAACGTGCGTTCAAGAGCCAACTTCCAACACAAAGTCTATGTAAACGTGCACAAATGTGTTGGTGTTCATGCGTAGCTCCAACTGTGATCGGCCTCTACATACAAATGTGTGTCCATCAGACGCATGTTGAACGTTAACCTGGTTGAACTTTGACCAATCAGGGCCCTGGATTTGGTTGTGACAGGTGCGTCATGTTCAATACACTGACTGTATTGAAAAGCCGCCATTTGAACGCGCGTCACAAACCCAGCGTGTCTCTACCTTCAGTGTTTAAAACAACACACACTAGAAGGCTGGACGTCCAGGTGTCCCTGACAGGGGACGAGGATAGGCTCCAGCAACCCCGAGGTGTGCCGGATTAAGCAGATTAAGAGAACAGTTCTTCTTTCCATCCTCTCCATGGTCAAACATCTGCAGCTGCTTCCAGAAAAAAAAAACGAGTTTTTAACTCTCCTCTTTATCTGTCAGTGCTTTAACAAAACACATTTGTGCCTGAAACTAGTTTTCCTCTGAGTGCATCATAAATGCATTTGGCTGCCCTCATTCATGCTCACAGCTCTGCACACACACACTAGAGTCTGCTCATCTGCTGCCTCTGCTATTATCTGCATTTACCGTCTCTGGAAAAGGCCAGCTTGTCAGAAAAGGCTTTAGTAGGCATAAAAACATCTTGTAAATACATTAGACAGGACGTGCACGCCCACACAAGCACGGCCTTTGAATAGTCTGCCTGAATGGAGCTGTTTACTTTCCTCTCCAGGGAATGCTGAGTGCATCACAGGGGCCTCAGCGAGCTCCTGTCCCATGAAAGGTGCTCTGTTCCTGCGCCGGCCTTCAGGCAGAGGCTGCCCTCCGTGCAGCGTTAAAGCCTTTTGGACCGTTCTGACTCTGGCATTGAGAATCCAGATTCTCTAAGGATTGAATCTTATCCCAAACTCCTTCAGCCTGGGACGACCTTCAAACAGGAAGTCCGGAGCATCGGTATACGTAGTTTCATGGACCTGCTTTTGGCATGCAGCGTTCACACCAGACAAGCAGGGAGGGGCTTCTCCTTCTGTTGTTTTGCTACGGTTTACTAGCACATGTTCCCACAGCTGGAAGAGTCTGTGAAATGTCGTAGCGCTGTAAATCTGGCGGCTTTTTCTTTCACAGCTCGATTCCCAAATATGAAAGACTTTTATGATCAAATTTCAAACAGTTGGCATTTCTGTGATTTAAAACAGACGCCATTCATACGTCACTACCAAATCTGAGTCACTTATTGGCCAAAGTTCACCTGGTTGACCTTTAGCGTGCGTTTAATGAACGCCGGGTTTGTACATAGAGCCCGGACACGGACTTAAGCTTTGAACATGGAAGCTGGAAACACCGGTTCATGGCTGTTTTCATGGACATTTCATTGAAAGTGGTGGCTCAAACATCATTGCAGCCAGACATTCTGGGACTACTAAACAGGATTCTG
This sequence comes from Oryzias latipes, assembly GCF_053564925.1. Classification (NCBI taxonomy): domain Eukaryota; kingdom Metazoa; phylum Chordata; class Actinopteri; order Beloniformes; family Adrianichthyidae; genus Oryzias; species Oryzias latipes. The sequence continues at coordinate 34,840,322 of NC_136246.1, forward strand.
GAGTCATTCTAGAGTCCAGCCGGTTCAGCTGCTCTTAGCACCTGATGTGGTTAAGGGAACCAACCCAGAGCTTCAGCCCAGTTCAGCGGACTCTGGCGCCGGACGGAACCGGAGGAATAAAGCTTCAAAAGACACCAGGAAGCATTTTATTCCACGTCCATCGTCAGAATTCAGAGGTTCTAAAGACTCTTTCCGCAGGGTTTACATGTGCACAGATAAACCCGATATGCTGTTTTAACTCGGTCACATGATCACACGGTTTCATGAAGTCCATGAAGCTTTTGTCTTGTTTTTATTAAAGTCATTCACTCAAATGTTCCTTTTTCTGATTTCAGATGATCCCCAATAACGGATAGTTGTATTTCTTATGCCTACTTCCTGTTTTTGGTTTGTTTCTAAAGAGCATTCTTAAAAGTCTCTTTTCTTTATAGAAGCATTTTCTTTGGTGTTTGTTCCTCTGCGGTTTATCATCCTTTTCCTTTTAAAGTCATTACTTTTCCATCATAAAATCTTTCGCTGTTTCGCTAAAATTTGTTCACGTCTCCCCACAGCGATTCTTCAGGTCTGACATTTGGTGCAGGTTTTCCTAATCATCTCTAAGTTCTTGTCTCCAGTAGAGAAGCTGAAGTGTCAGAACTTCTCTGGATGCTATGATTAGCATGCTATGTTAGCTCCATCTAAAACAAAAATCTGACGTTTTCACATCATAGCGTCACATCATTATGACGCTACAGCTGGATTTCTGGGAGACGTCATAACAGATGTAGTCATTAGGAGCTTTATTTATTGCTTCATATTATAATAAACGTTGATCCCTTTTTTCCAAACTCACCTTTTATAACGTTATCAAAGTGCAGGAATCCAGAAACGTCACTACTGAGCTTTAATTTTTGGTTGATTTATTTGAAAGTGTGAGTGTTTTCATGAACATGTTTCAGGGATTCCTGTGTTCTGCTGCTCGTAGCAAAGCCTGCAGAATCATTTGCCAGTTTTGGTCCAGACTCCGGCAGAAACGTGGCGTCTGGCAGCGCTTACCTCCGGTGCGTCCCTGGCCCAGGTGCACAGTGGGCTGCAGGCCGTCCTCTCTGTTCAGCAGGTGAGGAAGGTGATGGAAGATGGAGGGAAGCTGCAGCAGGTTTTTGCTGCTGCTCACGTTCCACAGCTTCAGCCGGGTCTCTTCTACGAACACATGGAAGAGCAGAGGAGACCAGCAGAAAACTGAATGTCTCAGGCGGAGTCCCATGTCTCCCTGCTGACAATGAAGCGTCTGGATCCGCTCAGAGCTGCGTCTCTCTCTGAGCGGATCGCCAGGGGGAATCTGACACAGAACACCTGCAAGAAGCATCAGAACCGTCTGAGCTGGAGAACATCACCTCCATGCTGGACTGACCAGAGAGGCTGCTCCAGGTGCGGTTGATATCTCTGAGCGCCTGCTTCTCAGCGATGGCCTTCTTGATCTCCTCCAGAACCAGGTTCAGCTCTTTGGAGCGCCGCAGGTTCTCCTGCTCGGCTGAGTGGAGACGTTCTCTCAGAGCCAGGAACTCTCTCTGGTAGATGTCGACCACATCTCCTGCAAAGGAGACAACAGAGGTTCCAGTTTCCATGTGTGAACAACGTTTACAGGAAGATCCTTATTCATCCAAAATATCTGCATGGTTTAGAAAAAAGAACTTGTGTAGGTGACCTCTGACCTCCATAAAAGTCACAATCATGAGGTCGCATCTTCAGAAAGATACGACCAAAAATGATCTCAGTCAAAGCAAATGTTTTTTATTTTATTCAGCTTTGATGAATCCGAAAAAAGTGAAACGGCTTTCAGACTGAGCTGAGAGTCTGAGGCTGCAGGACACCGAGAAGAAAACAGAAGCTTTCTCCAGGAGATCCTCAAACTCTTCAGTTTCATGCACATCTGGAGCTAAGCTGCACGTTTTCTACCAAGGTTTGCATCTGACCTGTGAGCTTTCCGGTAACCACGATCAAAGACTGTCGACTCGACCTTCAGCTCTGAGTGGATGAAAGGACAAACCCCACGATCACCGGACTCCAACCTGACCTCTGGATCCATCAGTTCTATTCTCAAAGCTTTCCCGGTTGTCTTTTCATTATGATGATGCCGTTTTAGACTAAATCCAATTACCTGTGTTGTTTTCTAGAACATAGTTTCTGCAGAGCGGCAGGTTCATCAGACGTTCACCTCACCCCGAACTTCCATCATCCATCTATTCATACCCCCCATCCTGGATGAGGCGAGGTGAGACGCGGCCGGCCTGCAGTCAGTCACAGGAAGGCTGCCGGTCCTGATGGTGTCCCGGGGCGAGTGCTGAGGGATTGTGCGGACCAGCCGTCTGAGGTTTTCACAAAGATCTTCAACTAATCCCTGGCACAGTCAACGGTCCCACTGTGCCTGAAGTCCTCCACCATGGTTCCCCTTCCCAAGAAACCACACATCTCCAGCTTCAATGACTACAGATCAGAGGCTCTCACTCCAACAGCTTTGAAAAGCTGGTCTGTAGTCACATAATGGCAGCCCTCTCAGGGGACTGGACCCCCATCAGTTATCCGGACCCCCACCAGTTCTTTGGATCCCCACCAGTTATAGGGCCCCCACCAGTTATCTGGACCCCCACCAGTTCTCTGGACCCACACCAGTTCTCTGGACCCACACCAGTTCTCTGGACCCCCACCAGTTATCTGGACCCCCACCAGTTATCTGGACCCCCACCAGTTATCTGGACCCCCACCAGTTCTCTGGACCCACACCAGTTCTCTGGACCCACACCAGTTCTCTGGACCCACACCAGTTCTCTGGACCCCCACCAGTTATCTGGACCCCCACCAGTTATCTGGACCCCCACCAGTTCTTTGGATCCCCACCAGTTCTCTGGACCCACACCAGTTATCTGGACCCCCACCAGTTATCTGGACCCACACCAGTTATCTGGACCCCCACCAGTTCTTTGGATCCCCACCAGTTCTCTGGACCCCCACCAGTTATCTGGACCCCCACCAGTTCTTTGGATCCCCACCAGTTCTCTGGACCCACACCAGTTATCTGGATCCCCACCAGTTCTCTGGACCCACACCAGTTCTCTGGACCCCCACCAGTTATCTGGACCCCCACCAGTTATCTGGACCCCCACCAGTTATCTGGACCCCCACCAGTTATCTGGACCCCCACCAGTTCTTTGGATCCCCACCAGTTCTCTGGACCCACACCAGTTATCTGGACCCCCACCAGTTATCTGGACCCCCACCAGTTATCTGGATCTTCACCAGTTATCTGGACCCACACCAGTTATCTGGACCCCCACCAGTTCTTTGGATCCCCACCAGTTATCTGGACCCCCACCAGTTATCTGGATCCCCACCAGTTATCTGGACCCCCACCAGTTATCTGGACCCACACCAGTTATCTGGACCCACACCAGTTATCTGGACCTTCACCAGTTATCTGGACCTTCACCAGTTATCTGGACCCACACCAGTTATCTGGACCCACACCAGTTTGCTTACAGGTTGCCATAGCAACCGCTCTGCACGCTGCTCTCTCCCATGTGGAGCAGCGGGAGAGCTACTTGAGGATGCTCTTTGTGGATTACAGCTTGGCCTTCAACACCATCCTCCCACCAACGGGTGGCCAAGTTGGTGGACCTGGGACTGCCCCATTCAACCTGCTGTGGTTCAGTGGCTTCCTCACCGGTTGCAGACAGAGAGTCAGAGCAGGACATCAAACATCCACGGCACTAAGATCCAGATTCCAGCTCAGAGGAAAACAAAGATGTTCATGACCCAAAATATCGTTTCCCCACTTCAGGACAAAGCCTGGTCTCTACATTCTATCATTTTATCACTTTTTTAATTTATTTATTCATTTATTTATTTATTTATTGATGTGTGTGTGTGTGTGTGTTTTTGCGGGGGGGGGGGGGGGGGTCGCACGGTTTGTCTTGTCATCTTGTTTTTAAATTTTATTGTATTTTATGCACAGCACTTTGAGTGACATATGTTGTTGAAAAAGTGCTATATAAATAAAGGTTGATTTGATTTGATTTGATGGGATCTGTTTGTCTGCAGGTGGTTGATCGGAAAGGGGCGGAGCATGGAGACTTTGGCACTGCCCAGAATATTTTCTATGTCACAAATACAACCTTTTTCAAACTAGCTCGGAGTGGGGCGGTACAAACCCTACAGCAGGAAAAGTGATGGAACGACATGCCCCGCCTTCTTTTACATGTACTGGGATTCTGTAAATGAAGCTCACGCTCCTCACATTCTAGAACCGATCTGTTTGGATGAACCAGTTTTTGTCTTTTTTGTCCTCAGACAAAAACTGGTTCATCCAAAGAACAAAATTCCTAGCTACAAAAAGAGTAATGTTTTGTACTCTATCCACTGCAAAGAGAACTGCAATGAACAGTATATAAGAGAAACCAAACAACCTCTACACAAGCGGCTTTACCAACATCGCAGAGCCAACCCAAGTGGACCTGAGTCTGCAGTGCGTCTCCACCTGAAGGCCACAATTCACTCGTTCCAGGACAGTGAAGTCCGAATTCTAGCCAGAGAGAAAGGATGGTTTGAGCGAGGAGTGAAAGAAGCCATCTTTGTCAAGAAGGATAAACCTTCTCTTAATAAGAATGGTGGTCTCAGGTTTATTCTTCCATCCATCTACGGCAGTGTTATGAAACCTAAACAAACCAAACCAGTTCCACCTGAGTCGTTAACCGCTGAAAGAGAGGACCAATTTGGAGAGGGAGTCACTGGCTCCCCAACCCCCAGCTGAGGACAAAGGACTATTAACGACCCGAAACCATGTAGGCTAAGTGGATAATACCTCCAGTTTCAGGTCTGACTCCTCCCCCCATGAACGCATATAAATACCAGCTCTTCAACCAGCTATTTCAGAATTGACAAAGCCTCTTGGATAAGAGGTGAAACGTCTTCTAACTTTAAAACCAAGTCCAGAAGACATCCCCTAAACCTACTACAATGGAACCAACCTGGATGAATGAGAGTCTTCATAGACATTCACATACACATGAATTCACAAGCACATGCACTTCAACATGTGAGGAAAGTGCAGCAGCTTCAGCAGCAGCAGAAGACCCTCCAGGACCAGTTAAGGGTTGAGGTAAAAGCGTTGACTCTGGATCAGCAGCAGCGGTAAGAATGGGCACAGCAGCAACAGGAACGTGTTCAACCTGGAAACGCTCAGGTGACTGGTTCATGATATAAGGCAATTCACATTCATCTACATCTTCCTGTGGCAGATTTTGTCTTGCTATGGGAGGAACTTGTTCCCCCATCTCTAGCGGGTGTATGACCTCTCTAGTTGAAAGGTCGGATCTTTGCTTTGCCTTGAGTTCTTCAGCAGACAAGGAAGGATCAACAGGCAGCCCATGGTGACTCTCATTTTAGCGGTCAGGGATGGCCTTGTCAGAATTTGTGAGCGACTCAATGAGTGTGATGGAGTAAGGGTCAGGAGAAGTAGATAGAGAGCTGGTTCTTGCTAAACAGCTTTGACAGATGGCCGCAATAGCTTCTGGAGCAATCTCATGTCCGAATTTATGCTGTGTTCTTGGGTGAACTGGTGGATGAGATCATTATCTGAGGAAAAGTCGGGTAAAGAATCATGTGGATGTCCAGATAGCGCATCTGCATCAAGGTTCTGTTTGCCAGCACGGTACTGAAGTGGAAAACTGTTGGTAGAGAGAGCAGAAAGCCAGAATCACCAAAGTCTGGTTGAAGACTTTGGGTGGTTTCAGCTGATGTAACGTGTGACAGAATCTGAGGAGCTAACACAAAATCAGCAATGGTGCTCAGAGAAGGAATGCACACGTCCTGCTCTGACCCGTTGACCCGGTCTTGGGGGTGACTGGAACTCTGTGCAGTGTGTGGCGTGAGATGGTGATGAGACAGCTTGTGACACAAAGTCCCACAGCAAATGGAGTAGCGGGATGTTCTATTAGCGCACAGCAGCCTGAAACAGGCGCTTTGGTGTGAATGGCACCCTCAATGATGACAGTGTGCCCCACAGGGACGACAACTGGTGCTTTGCTGGAGTGTCCCACTACTCCTTCACTATCCAACTGCGTTTGCTGATGTCTTAACTGGAGTAGGTCCAGGAGAACTTGGTACCCATATGTTCCTGGCTGGAAACTGTCGTCTTCACTATGCAAGTGCTGGTCATAGAGTAGTTCCAGAGTGTTCATTCCGATTAATACTTTTGTTCTCTTTGTATCTGTTACCCTTAGGGTCAATCTTGAGGAAGCACGGCATTTCTTTTCATTTGTACGCAGATGACAGCCAGATCTATCTGCAGTTAAAAAAAGATGATCTCTCCATGAACAGCTCCTGTCATGTCTTCTTGCCCTTAGCTTTTTGAGTTTTAATGAAAATAAAAGTTCTATTTCTAGTTCTATTTTTTGGACCGAGTGATTTTAGTGAACCTTCCCAAGTTGATTTGGGTCCCTTGACTAACTTTTTAAAAACAAATGTTTCTAATCTGGGTTTTAATCTCAGTGGTGAAGTCAAGCTTCTTTCATCTTCGCCAACTTGCTACGGTAAAACCTTTTTTAACAGCTGCACATTTTCCAACAGTAATCCACGTGTTCATCACGTCCCGGCTGGATTACTGTCATTCTCTGTATGTTGGACTCAGCCAGTCGTCTCTCTCACTTCTCCAACGTGTTCAAAATGCAGCTGCCCGTCTTCTGGTTGGAGGACGTAAGAGAGACCACATCACGCCAATTTTAACTTCTCTCCACTGGCTGCCTGTGCATTTTAGAGTTCACTTTAAGACATGGTCTGTCCCCGCTGTGCCTCTCTGAACTTCTCTCTCATTACTTGCCAGCCCGGTGCCTCAGATCAGCTGATCAGCTGCTTCTGGAGGTACCGAGGTCCAGATGAAGCTCAGAGGGGACAGAGCTTTTGCTGTCGCTGCTCCAAAGCTTTGGAACTCTCTGCCACTGTCCATCAGAGAAGCTCCATCACTGTCCATTTTTAAAACCCATTTTTATGCTCTGGCGTTTAATACAACATGAGACTTCTGTTATTTTTGTGTTGCTGTACTGGTTTTATTGTTTTTATCTCTCTATTTTTAATCTTGTGTTTTAAGATGTTTTAGTGTTTGTTTTCTTCATTTCTCGTGTTCAGCACTTTGTGTCAGCTGCTGTTGATTGAAAGTGCTATATAAATAAAGTTGAGTTGAGTTGAGTTGAATACTTGATACTGAGTCTCATACTGAAGGAACAACAAGTGCAACTGTGGATAATTCTGTCTCACCACCAACAAAGTCTCTGGGAAATTTTCCTGTAATTTTGATATAACCCAAGTAGGGAACGGCTTGCCCTCTGGCACCCTCAATGCGTAGGAGCTCACAGAGAGGTTGCAACGGCTGGGGGAACAGATGGTTGTTGTAAAACAACACAGGAGCAGTAGTAACATGTGAGCCAGTGTCAAGTAAACTGTGACATTTGACCAGCGATGTCAACTTTGCTTCCACATTTGGATCCAATGAGCCCCTTCGGCAGATGTGACTTGATAACTAAAGTAGAATAAGTCTGTTCTTTGCAGGTAAACAAGTTCTTGGGACATTTAGGGTCCGGAGAAGTTCCAGGAGAAGTTCCAGGAACTTCATTTAGTTTAAAGACTGATGTGTAGATGAATTTGATTCTTTCCACTTGCCATGTTTCTCGGTTTCTTCTTAGCAGCAACCAGGGTTCAGGGCCAGAGTTCGGAGGGTTACTACTAGGTGTGTAAGAAATAATCCATTTGGGAAAATATCGCCATAGTTCATTTGGTGAGACTCGTATCGATTCAAAATGCAGCCAGGACGATATTTATTTAATTATTTCTGAGCATCCTTCAGTGTCTGACTCTTGTTGTCCACTTCACCCTCCAAACACTAGTTGGCAGCAGAGAACATGGAGTCTCTTTGAGCAGCTCTACACCACACAAAACAACAGGAAGACGTCAGCTAGAGGCAGCTTGTTTCGTTGTTATGAGACATGAACTACTTCATATTTACTTGGAATGGATACAGAACAGAAACTCTGAGCCATATTGCCAGTAACACATAAAAACGAGGATTGTGGTGCTTTTTAGCGGCTAATGCGCTTAGCATCGGCTAAAATGCTATCTGCAAAGCGGGCCAAAGTTCTGCAGAACCTCCCAGCAATAGATTCTAGTTAAGCGACCTGATGGATCAGAGTGATGTGTACAACGCTCTGGAAAAAGGCCGACATCATGGCGAGGAGCGTTAACAGTTACTTGCGTGTGAAAAGACGTGGCTGCAAAGGTGCAGCAGAGCAGACTGATGTAAACAAAGCCTCTTTGTCCCATTAAAGCAACTTTCCTTCGTTCTGTCCTGCTGCCTCATCATCACACTTTATTGTTTCTGGAAAGAATCAGTGCCCCCCCCCCCCCCCCCCCTCCCCCCCTATTTTTGAAGCACCATTCAGGCTCCTGAACCGAAGTACTGGAAAAACTACATTAAGCAATGTTTAAATACACAGCATTTTATTTCCCAATAGAAACTTATTGGTTAAGGAACATTCATTTTTTGTTTTTTCTTGCACTGAAAAATATTTTGTTGTGGAAATCAGACAATGTTGACTGTTCCCTTTCTATATTTTAACTTACCAAAATAAAAGCACTATGAGTTTGCTTTGGCAAAAGCAACTTATATGTGAGATACAGTTGCAATGCTTAACATTGTGATCATTAAATAAACTGAATTTGACCATTTTATTACAGTGGAAGACATTAAAATTCAGGTAGAGTTTCTTCTTTCATATTTAAAAAAACAGAAAGAAAATATATTTCAGTAAAAATATCTGGATGTGTATCGTATCGCAGGGCGCGTATCGGGATACGTATCGCCAGACTCTTACCAATACACAGCCCTAGTTACTTCAGTGAGTTGTGATATGCCCATCTTCACCACACCTGAAGCAATAGCCGGGCTTAGGTGCAGAACGGGGGTTTCTTTGTGACTTGCCCACCACCTGACCTTCACTAGAGTGATGGCTAGATGTGGGCTTGGTTGCCATAGACTTTAAGCTGGACTGGGCAGCAGTCAGAGACGCCAATAGTCTTTGAATATCAGCCAGTTGTTTTGTGAGTTGTGGTAGTGTAGCGGTTTCTGGTTCTTCTTCATGCTGAGAATAGGCGTATTGAACGTGCACCTTGACTTTGGCAGGACCCACATGTTGTCTCATCCGCTGCATCTTGGCAGCTTCACGGTCTTCCTCAATACGAAGTAGAAGTAACAGGCCGGTCACATGATCCGAGGCACGCAAGGTACGTAGCACACAAGCAACAGGCAGGGCAAAGGAACACTGAAAAGGGTTTTGGCACCCTTGTTGCACATTCAAGGGCACACACTTTCACATGCACTTGCTGCTAATGAGGTCCTAATGATGCAGTTATTTGTCTGCTCCTGCAGCAGCTCTGTTTAACACTGAGCGACCTGTTTCACTACACTCAACCACATTTGCTGCTTTGGTTCAGCGTGCCTCTGGGAAAAACCTTCTAGGTTTGCACAATTATGAAATAATTGGACCGGCTTTAAATTTAAAATAACAAAACAGTTGAGCAGAAAACGATTCAACTATTTAGCTTTATCACGTGAAGAAAACAATACTGAGTGGAGAAAGCCAGAGATTCGGACCCTTGTTCTGTTCTGAACCATGAAAACAGTCTGAAAATGAGGGTAAAACTGTAAGATCCTCTCAGGCTCTTCAGGCTGAGGTGGACAGGTGTGAACGCACAGGTGAGGACGTCCATTTGTTCCTGTTTGCAAGCTTCTGGATCACCTTGTTTGTTCCTTCTTGCTTTTGTTCTCCACCAGAACTTTACAATCACTGTTAAGAATCTGCCTGAAGCCTCAAACACAGCAGCTTCACGCTCAGCATCATGATGCCGTTCGCTCCTCACAGGATGAAGATCCAAGCAGACGTTGTTCTCAGTTTGTTCTACAAGAAGAAACGTCTTCCTGGGGGGCAGGAAGGCTCTTCATGGGGGTTCGTCTCATTTCTCTGATGATATCAGGAATTCATTTAAATCACCGCTCTTGTAAAGCTGTGTGTGTCTGTCTCTGTGTGTCTGTGTGTGTGTGTGTCTGTGTGTGTGTCTATGTGTGTGTGTATCTGTGTGTCTATGTGTGTCTGTGTGTGTGTGTGTGTAGGTGTGTGTGTGTGTGTATCTGTGTGTGTGTCTATGTGTGTCTGTGTGTCTATCTCTGTATGTCTGTGTGTCTATCTCTGTGTGTCTGTGTGTCTATCTCTGTGTGTCTGTGTGTCTATCTCTGTGTGTCTGTCTCTGTGTGTCTCTGTGTGTGTGTGTGTGTGTCTGTGTGTCTCTGTGTGTGTCTATGTGTGTATCTGTGTGTCTGTCTCTGTGTGTCTGTGTGTCTATCTCTGTGTGTCTGTCTCTGTGTGTCTGTGTGTGTGTGTGTGTCTGTGTGTCTCTGTGTGTGTCTATGTGTGTATCTGTGTGTGTGTCTATGTGTGTCTGTGTGTGTCTGTGTGTGTGTGTATCTGTGTGTGTGTGTCTCTGTGTGTCTATGTGTGTCTCTGTGTGTCTGTGTGTGTGTGTGTGTGTGTATGTGTGTGTGTGTGTCTCTGTGTGTGTGTCTCTGTGTGTGTCTGTGTGTGTCTGTGTGTGTGTGTATGTGTGTGTGTGTGTGTGTGTGTGTCTCTGTGTGTCTGTGTGTGTGTGTGTGTGTGTGTATGTGTGTGTGTGTGTCTCTGTGTGTGTGTCTCTGTGTGTGTCTGTGTGTGTCTGTGTGTGTGTGTGTGCCAGCTCTGATTTCAGTCGATCTGTCAAATGTATTTTTGTCAATTTGAGCCTTTGGTCAATAGAATTGCTGGAGTGTGTGCATTTGTGTGTGTACATGTATGTGTGTGTGTGTACATGTATGTGTGTGTGTGTACACGTATGTGTGTGTGTGTACATGTATGTGCGTGTTGGTTAGAAGGTAAGTCGTCCCACCCTGACTGCGGAGCCGCAAACACAGGATGGCGTTCCTTCTTCAGAGCCGGTCGTCTCCGGTTGAAGATCTTGTCCAGAGAAGAAGAAACAGGAAGAGAAATGCAGCCTCTGCCAGAAAAACCACCATTCCTGTTTCCAAAAATCATTTTTCTCTTAGTTGTTCGTCTCTGAAAACTGACCTGAGAGAGAATCAGCAAACAGAAACCAACCACAAAGGTTTCAGCCGAAGCTTTTTCATCTTCTCTAGAGAAAGTCCAGATCTTTCAGATCTTCATGAGTAGATTCAGAACTTCTCCTGCTTTAATCCATTATTAGATTTTTAATGACTTCTCACGTTATTTTCTGTCTTTTTACTTCAGGTTTAGTTTTCTGCAGAGTTAATATTCTTATAGATAAACTTGGAAAAATATGTAATTCTCCAGATGAAGCTGAACATCAGCAGCTTCATGTCCTCCGAACATACTGCTCACTCTCTGTACCCCCCTTCCTGGTTCCTTATCAGCTGTTTTCCTGTCTATATGAGGCGCTTCCTGTCTGGATGATAACAGTTTCCTTGAGTCCACTTCTTTGTAAAACACATCCACAGCTCATCATGTTTGTGTTCTTTCCTGATTGTGGACCACCTATGATCTCCTCACAGAAACAGCGGGACCTTCAGCTGTGCCCAGCAGAGGCCGAGCAGCGGGGCAGGACCAGCTGGTGGACGTTCACTGAGGAGACCTGGGTCACTCCGGGAATGCAGCATCTTTGTGAACATAACTGATTGGAGTAGGATATCAGACGAGCCAGAGACGTACGGAACACCTGCACATCCTGGGTTAAAGACTGTTCACATAGCTAGGCAGTAGCGTGAAGGGTCTTACCCCAGGACCCACACCCGATGAAGTCCGGGGAATCTCATGTGCCAGTCCTGCACTTAACCACGTCCATGGTTAAAGACTATTTATGCATAAACATTACAATGATGGATCTAGAATGCTGAAGGCTACGTGTGGCCGTCAGTAAGGCTAAGTGCTAAACTGCTTTTTTCTTTATGTTTAACCCTTGTTCTATCTTAGGTACTTTAACACTGGGAGTAGGGTCATCTAGACCCACTAGACCAGGGGTCGGGAACCCATGGCTCCGGAGCCACATGTGGCTCTTTCATCCATCTGTTGTGGCTCCCTGTGACTTTGGAAAATAATGAGTATTTTATAATAATTAAATTTTATTTTAGTTTTTTCATTTTTCATGGCATTTCAAAGGCGCTGCTGGCTCCGTACGAAGCACGAGCCACGTAAAAAACAGCTTCGTAATGAGCTCGTATTTATCGGGCGAGACCTGCAGAGCTGATAGCAGGAGGAGGCACACGGGGCGGCTTCAATAAACGATCCGATCTTCTGCCGGGAACTTGATGTGCCGCGGGGCAGAGACCAACTCGCTGATGACAGACTGAGAGTTCACACCAGCGTTGCCAGATAGAGTCACAGGTTTCCAGCCCAAAAGTCATCTGAAAACCGCCAGACCCAGCCAAAAACCGCCCAACACAGCTTTTGTTGATGTTGTTTTTCGTCCTGGACTGATAAAATAAAAGATTTTTCTAAATAAAAGATAGTTCAGACTAATAATAAAATGAGTTTAGTATTGAATATTTCTTCAGCGGGTCGCCTTCTTCCATCCATTTTCTTAACCCGCTCTATCCCCGCTATAACCTGCGTCCGGCTCTTTCATCCTTGTGCGGCGCTGGAGCGCCCTGACTACCGTATTTTGCGCTCTCTGTGTCGGACACACTGAGGAGCGCAGGGGAAACCAACTCTCAGCTGCAGAGGATGTGAACAGGTGAACAGGTAGAGAGGAAAAGCAGGTAAAGAGGCTTTGGCTTCAAACTCTGTCAGATGCAAACACGGCGTCAGATTCAGACGCAGCTTTCCCTGCAGGAGTTGAAGCAGAGACTTTCTCTGGGATGATTTTATGAACTCAAACATGGAAACATGATTACCAAGTAGAACTCTTCAAAATAATAAACCTGATCTCTCCACATTCTCAGTGTCTACCATGCATTGACAAACACATCGCTCCATCCAGCGATCAGACCAGAACCAGTAGCTCCTCCCACACGCGGCCGCGGTATCATCCTTTAAAGAACATAATGTGCATTTGCAGCGGTGTATGCTTCAGACGATGTCCGATTGGCCAATCTACATGTCAATCAAGTCCCGTACTTCTCAGTGAGGATTTTGATTGGCTGGTGGATTTTAAAGAAGTACTTTTATATATTTTTTTAATCTTTTCTGGCCCGCGATCTACACTCATGTCATTGAAGGTCGATCGCGATCGACGTAATGAGCACCTTTGAATAATGTATACATGCATAATATATATAATGATGTCAAAACAGGTTGTGGCGGGGGGGCTTTCTTTTCATTAGGGGCGGTCCCAAATGGCTCTTTGAGTAAAAAAGGTTGCCGACCCCTGATCTAGACCCACTAGACAGTGCTCTGAACCTTTTTTCTTCAATGATTTGTGATCTTCACTGGTGTCCATGGATTACATGAAATCTTTCCACCTTTATCCACCTTTGTCATGGTAGGGAGAACACATCAATGGAAGGGGGGGGGGTCATCTAAGATAGCACAAGGGATAAACAGGTTTGATTTATTATAATGTGTTTTCTTTGCAGATGATACTACTTTGTATTGTTCAGAGGAAATCTAGGGTCAAATGTAGGGGTGTGTATTGGCAAGAGTCTGGCGATACAATACATATCCTGATATTGTACCGGAACACGTTTTCTTTCTTTTTTTAAGTGTGACTTAAAAGAAACTATACCTGTATGTTAATACATCTCCCATTGTAATACAATGGTAAAATTCAGTTTATCTAATGATCACAATGGTAAGCACTGCAACTGTATCACATAGATAAGTTGCTTTTGCCCAAGCAAATTCATAGTGCTTTTATTTTGGTAACTTACAATATGTAAAGAGAACAGCCAACATTGTCTGTTTCCACCTCTAAATATATTTCAGTGTAAGAAAAAAAATGGAATGAATTTTTCTTAACCAATAAAGTTCTAAAAGTAGGATTGAGTGCTGTTTATTTTCAACATTTCACCGCTTATTGCCACGACGTTGGACATTTTTCAGAGCATTGCTTCACAACAATTTTAATAAAGAAATACTCAGATCTTCATTTTCTTTATATTTGGTCTCCAGCATGAGAAAATGCTACGAGAACATGTTAAAAACACAGTTTTCATGGTGGGTCTCTAAGAGACAAATATGCAGACTGGAGATATGATTGATACCAAAAGATCATTTTAAATCCCACCACAGTGTAAAAACCAACACAAAACTAATTTTAACTTTCCTGAAAATCCAGAAGTACGACTAACGATTCAAAGCACCATCAACCACTAAGCCATTGTTGTGGTCCATTAAAGCTCTAATGTTCTGTGATCTTGTTCATCTTTCCTGGTGATGAAAATAGGTTATTGTCCAAAAGACTGTGTTTAAAATAAGAGAGAATAGCTGTGATCTGTGGGATGAGGAAATCTTCATGATAACGGTGGTAAGAACTCATCTAGAACTGATCTATAGTCCAGACACACATGTGAACCTAGCCCTGCGGTGGACAGGTGAACTGTCAGGGGGGAACCCCACCTTCACCCTACAGCAGGGGTATCAAACATACGGCCCGCGGGCCATCAATGATGGATGGATGGATGATGGATGGATGATGGATGGATGATGGATGATGGGTGGATGATGGATGGATGGATGGATGATGGGTGGATGATGGATGGATGGATGGATGTTGGGTGGATGGATGGATGATGAATGGATGATGGATGGATGGATGGATGATGGGTGGATGGATGGGTGGATGATGGATGGAAGGATGGATGATGGATGGATGATGGATGGATGGATGGATGGATGATGGGTGGATGGATGGGTGGATGATGGATGGAAGGATGGATGATGGATGGATGATGGATGGATGGATGGATGATGGGTGGATGATGGATGGATGGATGGATGTTGGGTGGATGGATGGATGATGAATGGATGATGGATGGATGGATGGATGGATGGATGGGTGGATGATGGATGGATGGATGATGGGTGGATGGATGGATGATGGATGATGGATGGATGGATGGATGATGGGTGGATGATGGATGGATGGATGGATGATGGGTGGATGATGGATGGATGGATGGATGATGGATGGATGATGGATGGATGGATGGATGATGGGTGGATGGATGGATGATGAATGGATGGATGGATGGATGGATGATGGGTGGATGATGGATGGATGATGGGTGGATGGATGGGTGGATGATGGATGGATGGATGGATGATGGATGGATGATGGATGGATGGATGGATGATGGGTGGATGATGGATGGATGGATGGATGTTGGGTGGATGGATGGATGATGAATGGATGATGGATGGATGGATGGATGATGGGTGGATGATGGATGGATGGATGATGGGTGGATGGATGGATGGATGGATGGGTGGATGGATGGATGGATGATGGGTGGATGGAGAGATGGATGAATGATGGGTGGATGGATGATGGGTGGATGGATGGATGATGGATGATGGATGGATGGATGATGGAATTGATGATGGATGGATGGGTGGATGATGGGTGGATGATGGATGGATGGATGAATGGATGATGGGTGGATGGATGGATGATGGGTGGATGATGGATGGATGGATGGATGATGGGTGGATGATGGATGGATGGATGGATGTTGGGTGGATGGATGGATGATGAATGGATGATGGATGGATGGATGGATGGATGATGGGTGGATGGATGGGTGGATGATGGATGGAAGGATGGATGATGGATGGATGATGGATGGATGGATGGATGGATGATGGGTGGATGGATGGGTGGATGATGGATGGAAGGATGGATGATGGATGGATGATGGATGGATGGATGGATGTTGGGTGGATGGATGGATGATGAATGGATGATGGATGGATGGATGGATGGATGGGTGGATGATGGATGGATGGATGATGGGTGGATGGATGGATGATGGATGATGGATGGATGGATGGATGATGGGTGGATGATGGATGGATGGATGGATGATGGGTGGATGATGGATGGATGGATGGATGATGGATGGATGATGGATGGATGGATGGATGATGGGTGGATGGATGGATGATGAATGGATGGATGGATGGATGGATGATGGGTGGATGATGGATGGATGATGGGTGGATGGATGGGTGGATGATGGATGGATGGATGGATGATGGATGGATGATGGATGGATGGATGGATGATGGGTGGATGATGGATGGATGGATGGATGTTGGGTGGATGGATGGATGATGAATGGATGATGGATGGATGGATGGATGGATGATGGGTGGATGATGGATGGATGGATGATGGGTGGATGGATGGATGGATGGGTGGATGGATGGATGGATGATGGGTGGATGGAGAGATGGATGAATGATGGGTGGATGGATGATGGGTGGATGGATGGATGATGGATGATGGATGGATGGATGATGGAATTGATGATGGATGGATGGGTGGATGATGGGTGGATGATGGATGGATGGATGAATGGATGATGGGTGGATGGATGGATGATGGGTGGATGGATGGATGATGGATGGATGATGGATGGATGGATGGGTGGATGATGGATGGATGGATGATGGGTGGATGGATGGATGATGAATGGATGATGGATGGATGGATGGATGATGGATGGATGGATGATGGATGAATGAATGATCGGTGGATCGATGATGGGTGGATGGATGGATGATTGGTAAATGGGTGGATGGATGGATGATGGATGGATGGATTGATGATGGATGGATGATGGGTGGATGGATGATGGATGGATGGATGGATGATGGATGGATGGATGATGGATGATGGATGGATGGATGATTGATGGATGATGGATGGATGGATGGATGATGGATGGATGGATGATGGATGATGGATGGATGATGGATGGATGATGGGTGGATGGATGATGGATGGATGGATAATGGATGGATGATGGATGGATGATGGATGGATGATGGGTGGATGGATGATGGATGATGGATGGATGGATGATGGATGGTGGATGGATGGATGATGGATGGATGGATGATGGATGGTGGATGGATGGATGATGGATGGATGATGGATGGATGATGGGTGGATGGATGATGGATGATGGATGGATGGATGATGGATTGATGGATGGATGATGGATGGATGGATGGATGATGGGTGGATGGATGGATGATGGATGGATGATGGATGGATGGATGGATGATGGATGGATGGATGATGGATGGATGGATAATGGATGAATGAATTATCTGTGGATCGATGATGGGTGGATGGATGGATGATTGATAGATGGGTGGATGGATGGATAATGGATGGATGATGGATGGATGGATGATGGATGATGGATGGATGGATGGATGATGGGTGGATGGATGATGGATGATGGATGGATGATGGATGGTGGATGGATGGATGATTGATGGATGATGGATGGATGATGGATGATGGATGGATGGATGGATGATGGGTGGATGGATGATGGATGATGGATGGATGGATGGATGGATGGATGGATGATGGATGGTGGATGGATGGATGATGGATGGATGATGGGTGGATGGATGATGGATGATGGATGGATGGATGGATGGATGGATGATGGATGATGGATGGTGGATGGATGGATGATGGATGGATGATGGATGGATGGATGATGGATGGATGGGTGGATGATGGATGGATGGATGATGGGTGGATGGATGGATGATGAATGGATGATGGATGGATGGATGGATGGATGATGGATGGATGGATGATGGATGAATGAATGATCGGTGGATCGATGATGGGTGGATGGGTGGATGGATGGATGATGGATGGATGATGGATGGATGGATGATGGATGGATGGATGGATGATGGATGGATGATGGGTGGATGGATGATGGATGGATGGATGGATGATGGATGATGGATGGTGGATGATGGATGGTGGATGGATGGATGATTGATGGATGATGGATGGATGGATGGATGATGGATGATGGATGGATGGATGGATGGATGATGGGTGGATGGATGAAGGATGATGGATGGATGGATGGATGGATGATGGATGGTGGATGGATGGATGATGGATGGATGATGGATGGATGGATGATGGATGGATGGATGATGGATGGATGATGGGTGGATGGATGATGGATGGATGATGGATGGATGATGGATGGATGGATGATGGATGGATGGATGATGGATGGATGATGGATGGATGATGGATGGATGATGGATGGATAATGGGTGGATGGATGATGGATGGATGGATGATGGATGGATGGTGGATGGATGGTGGATGGATGGATGATGGATGATGGATGGATGGATGATTGATGGATGATGGATGGATGGATGGATGGATGATGGATGATTGGTAGATGGGTGGATGGATGGATGATGGATGGATGGATGGATGATGGATGGATGGATGATGGATGGATGATGGGTGGATGGATGATGGATGGATGATGGATGATGGATGGTGGATGGATGATTGATGGATGATGGATGGATGGATGATGGATGATGGATGGATGGATGATGGGTGGATGGATGAAGGATGATGGATGGATGGATGGATGATGCATGGTGGATGGATGATGGATGGATGATGGATGGATGATGGATGGATGGTGGATGGTGGATGGATGGATGATGGATGATGGATGGTGGATGGATGGATGATTGATGGATGATGGATGGATGGATGGATGGATGATGGATGATTGGTAGATGGGTGGATGGATGGATGATGGATGGATGGATGGATAATGGATGGATGGATGGATGGATGGATGATGGATGGATGATGGGTGGATGGATGATGGATGGATGGATGGATGATGGATGGATGGATGGATGATGGATGGATGGATGATGGATGGTGGATGGATGATTGATGGATGATGGATGGATGGATGGATGATGGATGATGGATGGATGGATGATGGGTGGATGGATGAAGGATGATGGATGGATGGATGGATGATGGATGGTGGATGGTGGATGGATGGATGATGGATGGATGATGGATGGATGGATGGATGATGGATGGATGATGGGTGGATGGATGATGGATGGATGATGGATGGATGGATGATGGATGGATGGATGGATGGATGGATGGATGATGGATGGATGGATGGATGGATAATGGGTGGATGATGGATGGATGGATGATGGATGGATGGAAGGTGGATGGATGGATGGATGGATGATGGATGGATGATGGGTGGATGGATGATGGATGGATGATGGATGGATGGATGATGGATGGATGGATGGATGGATGGATAATGGGTGGATGATGGATGGATGGATGATGGATGGATGGATGGATGGATGGATGATTGATGGATGATGGATGGATGGATGGATGGATGGATGATGGATGGATGGATGGAGGATGGGTGGATGGATGATGGATGATGGATGGATGGATGGATGGATGGTGGATGGTGGATGGATGGATGATGGATGGGTGGATGGATGATGGATGGATGGATGATGGATGGATGATGGGTGGATGGATGATGGATGGATGGATGATGGATGGATGGATGATGGATGGATGGATGATGGATGGATGATGGATGATGGATGGATGATGGATGGATGGATGGATGGATGATGGATGGATGATGGGTGGATGGATGATGGATGCTGGATGGATGGATGATGGATGGATGATGGATGGATGGATGGATGATGGATGGATGGATGATGGATGGATGATGGGTGGATGGATGATGGATGGATGATGGATGGATGGATGATGGATGGATGGATGATGGATGGATGGATGATGGATGGATGATGGATGGATGGATGGATGGATGGATGATGGATGGATGGATGATGGATGGATGGATGGATGGATGGATGGATGGATGGATGATGGATGGATGGATGATGGATGGATGGATGATGGATGGATGGATGGATGGATGGATGATGGATGGATGGATGGATGGATGGATGGATGATGGATGGATGGATGGATGGATGGATGATGGATGATGGATGGATGGATGATGGATGGATGGTATAAAATGGTGGAATAGTTATACAGATGAATTCCAGAGCTGTAACTTCACGCTTATGGAGACAGTTTAGTGGTGAAAATCAGAGTTTTAGTTTAGCATGAGAACATCTGCTGCATAAATGTTGGTTAAAGTTCCTTTCTAAGGATTTTCTAACAATCTACAGGCTCTAAGCCAGAGCTTCACCTGTTCACTAACATATTTTCTTTGTAGTAAAGATTGCTAATGGATACCTGTGTGTAACGAGTACTGCTCAATATTCCTGATGGGATGATGTCTGCAAACCAGCATAAATCAGTCTGTAAATGTGGTTTTTGGAGGTCTGGATGTTCCTGGACTTCTGGGCGGGGCAGTGGATTCTGGAGGAACACCAATGTCCAAAATTCAGAGATGGCATCAACAAGAAGACAGAGTCTACAGGCAGGTCCAGAAGCACCTCCTAGTTTCTGGAGGAACCTGGTTCAACCAGCATTGACCAGGTTACCATGGTGACCATCGTTTCATCTGGATCAGGAATGAGACTGAGGGACAGGAGGTGTGTGGACAGCAGACACACAACCAGAGAAACAGCCGTCAGGTTTCTGTGGGGCTTTCACCACTCAGCACTTAATCAATAATTCAGAGTTCACAATTAAATCACGAGCTTTTAAAAAACTGCTGACACAGGAAGTAGGTCTGCAGCCACTTCCTGTTCCAGAACATCCTCATTTAACCAGATTTCAGCCTCATAAGTGACAAAGGGTGGAAGCTTCTACAGCAACCTGTGCTTCAGGTGTACAGGAAACACCTGAAACAGAGATTCTGACTGAGACTCTACACTGTGAAAGAACGTGCACACACACACACATACAAGCACACACACACACACACACACACATACAAGCACACACACACACACATCTAACACATACACACACACATCCATACAAATACACACACATCTAACACACACACCTAACACACACACTAACACACACACACCTAATACACACATATACACAGAGACACACACACACAGCGTTCCCATGGGAAACTGCCCCACCCCCTTAAATGTAATTGTGAGGGTGTTTCAGGAAGGGGGGCCACCTTTGCTTGTGTGGGAACAGACTCTTGACAGACTGTTGGCATGGCAACGGCATCCTCCAACTCCAACCTATTGGTTCCTAGGTGTCCGGGTTCTGCAGAGGTTCTGCGGTCCAGCAGGTATCCCAGGTTCCTGGACCCAGGTCCATCTAGAGGTCTTCAGGAGGCTTAGTAAACTGCAGCAGATGTTTGTTCACTAAAGGAGCTCTTGAAACGGCCGCGGTGTGGGGGGGTCGGTTCTGGGGCTGAGCATTCCCGCCTGAGCGCGGGCCTCGGGGCGGGCGGAGCTTTTGTCTGGGCGAGTCGAGGCGGTCGGGTCAGGTAGCTGCTTCTCAGTGGCAGTCTGTGAAAAAGGCCCGGAGCTCCAGTCTGTATGATACAGGTCTTTGGGGGGGGGCATCTGGTGGGGGGGTTCAAACCCTTTGTTCTGGAGCGGTCCAGATGCATCCTGGGGTTTCTGGCTGCAGTTTCAGTCCAGTTTCTGTGCCTTTCCCTTACTCAGAGTCAGGTTTCAGGCTTTTCTTCGAACGATCGGTTTCCTGACAGACGAGACGCTTTGAGGCGATTCAGGCAGAAACAAAGACGACCTCCTCCGCCGGGAATCCGA
Organism: Oryzias latipes; assembly: GCF_053564925.1. Taxonomy (NCBI): domain Eukaryota; kingdom Metazoa; phylum Chordata; class Actinopteri; order Beloniformes; family Adrianichthyidae; genus Oryzias; species Oryzias latipes. The sequence continues at coordinate 34,862,158 of NC_136246.1, forward strand.
GACGGTTTGTGGAGCGGCTCCACCCGCTTCTGCAGAGTTAGAAACCCTTCAGTTCTGAGGCTAAGGCCCATGAAGAACGGCCTTCTAGGCGCCGGAGCAGCATCTGCACGGCACAGCTGGTTTGACCTCAGAGCAGAGACGAGGCGTGGGGGGGTGCCCTGACTGTGGGGGGGTCATGCTTGTTTCTGCAGCTGCAGCCTCTGCAGAAATGATGAAATCCCAAAACAAAGAGGTTTCCATTCTCCTGTCCGGATCAAACCACGGCTGTGTGTTCCCTTCACACTGCATAGTGCACTCCATTTGGGGCGTTCGCCATTTCTAGTTTGTCTGAATCTACAATTCCAAGATCCAGTGTCCTAGAAATTACCCAGAAGTCTCTGTGAAAAGCCAGTGTGCATCCATGCTCACTAGATCGGTGAACATAGACCACAATGCATTGGGTCAGGTTTAACTGTATTTTTATGATAAACCATCAACGTTTTTATCTTTACAAGACAGTGGATTCCTAATCGTCACAAATTTTTACTTTTGCAGATTTTAACTTTGTGAAATCAATGACATCAAATCCACGGTTTAAAAACAGGGTGGTGTCCGAATTGCTTTTAAAGTCCAGGGCTCTGCATTGTCCTGCACCGTCTAGATTTTTAGTAGTTAGGGCGGGAATTCAGAAACAGTCTAAGTCTCTTTTGTTCTGATGTTCTGTTCCGGTTCTGCTGTTGAGGCCCGTTGTAGGTCTGCCGGTCCACTAAGGGGAAAATGTTCTGGAGGGTTTTTTACAGGGGTGGAGCTGACCTTTGGGCGGCATGGATGCTACTGGCCCCGCCCACAGGTCAGCATGGATGCTACTGGCCCCGCCCAAAGGTCAGCATGGATGCTACTGGCCCCGCCCAAAGGTCAGCATGGATGCTGCTGGCCCCACCCACAGGTCAGCATGGATGCTGTTTGCCCCGCCCACAGGACAGCATGGATGCTACTGGCCCCGCCCAAAGGTCAGCATGGATGCTACTGGCCCCGCCCACAGGTCAGCATGGATGCTACTGGCCCCACCCACAGGTCAGGGTGGATGCTGCTGGCCCCGCCCACAGGTCAGCATGGATGCTGTTGGCCCCGCCCACAGGACAGCATGGATGCTACTGGCCCCGCCCAAAGGTCAGCATGGATGCTACTGGCCCCACCCACAGGTCAGGGTGGATGCTGCTGGCCCCGCCCACAGGTCAGCATGGATGCTGTTGGCCCCGCCCACAGGACAGCATGGATGCTACTGGCCCCGCCCAAAGGTCAGCATGGATGCTACTGGCCCCGCCCAAAGGTCAGCATGGATGCTACTGGCCCCACCCACAGGTTAGGGTGGATGCTGCTGGCCCCGCCCACAGGTCAGCATGGATGCTGTTGGCCCCGCCCACAGGACAGCATGGATGCTACTGGCCCCGCCCAAAGGTCAGCATGGATGCTACTGGCCCCGCCCAAAGGTCAGCATGGATGCTGCTGGCCCCACCCACAGGTCAGCATGGATGCTGTTTGCCCCGCCCACAGGACAGCATGGATGCTACTGGCCCCGCCCAAAGGTCAGCATGGATGCTACTGGCCCCGCCCACAGGTCAGCATGGATGCTACTGGCCCCACCCACAGGTCAGGGTGGATGCTGCTGGCCCCGCCCACAGGTCAGCATGGATGCTGTTGGCCCCGCCCACAGGACAGCATGGATGCTACTGGCCCCGCCCAAAGGTCAGCATGGATGCTACTGGCCCCACCCACAGGTCAGGGTGGATGCTGCTGGCCCCGCCCACAGGTCAGCATGGATGCTGTTGGCCCCGCCCACAGGACAGCATGGATGCTACTGGCCCCGCCCAAAGGTCAGCATGGATGCTACTGGCCCCGCCCAAAGGTCAGCATGGATGCTACTGGCCCCACCCACAGGTTAGGGTGGATGCTGCTGGCCCCGCCCACAGGTCAGCATGGATGCTGTTGGCCCCGCCCACAGGACAGCATGGATGCTACTGGCCCCGCCCAAAGGTCAGCATGGATGCTACTGGCCCCGCCCAAAGCGTGAAGACCTGCTGATGATTCCACTTCCCAGGCTTTCATGGTTTCTCCGTTCTTCTGCCTTGAACCGCATCGTTAAGCCGCCGCCGGTGGAGGTTTATGGCGGGAAGGTTCCCAGCAGCGACAGTGACAGCTGTTCCTCCTTTACAGTAAACGTGAACGTCCACCAGCTCGCCAAACGGTTCCTGCAGACAGATGGCTCACTCTGTGTGAGGAAGCTGCTCGGTTCCTCCTCCTCCTCCTGCGTCTCTGTTTGCAGACATTCAGAGCTCCTCCACTTTTCATTTCTCTGGGATCCTTTTTCTTTTTTTAATTTAGATCTGATCTCCAAACGGTTTCCTGAACTAAAACTGGAATGCTAACAAAGTTGGTTCATTCCTTCTTTATTATTCTTGAACATCCCATCTGAACCAGGACATTATTTTAGGTTTGGTTGGATGGGCTAAACCGTTAGCTTCATGCTGTACAGGTACGGCTAAAGTATAAAAAAGGTTTTCTAGAAAACGATAGTAAAAATAAAGGCTCTATGTCAGAAGAAGTGTACAGAAAAGATGGAAGGAGTATTTTGAGGAGCTGATGAACGAGGAAAATGACAGGGAAAGAAGGGAGGAAGATGTGGTTGTTGTGGAGCAGGAAGTAGCAGAGATTGGAAAGGATGAGGTTAGGAAGGCTCTGAAAAGGATGAAGAGCGGAAAGGCCGTTGGTCCTGATGACGTTCCTGTGGAGGTATGGAAGTGCTTAGGAGAGGCAGCAGTGGAATTTCTAACAAGGTTGTTCAATAGGATTTTAGAGAGTGAGAAGATGCCTGAGGAATGGAGGAGAAGCGTTCTGGTTCCGATCTTTAAGAACAAGGGTGACACGCAGAACTGCAGCAACTATAGAGGAATAAAGTTGATGAGCCACACAATGAAGCTGTGGGAAAGAGTAGTGGAAGCCAGGCTTAGGAAGAAGGTGGAGATCTGTGAGCAGCAGTATGGTTTCATGCCCCGTAAGAGCACCACTGATGCCATTTTTGCTTTGAGAATGTTGATGGAAAAGTACAGAGAAGGTCAGAAGGAGCTGCATTGTGTGTTCGTAGATTTAGAGAAGGCGTATGACAGGGTGCCAAGGGAGGAGCTGTGGTACTGTATGAGGTTGTCTGGAGTGGCAGAGAAGTATGTCAGAGTAGTTCAGGACATGTATGAGAGAAGTATGACGGTGGTGAGATGTGCTGTAGGTCAGACAGAGGAGTTCAAGGTGGAGGTGGGACTACACCAAGGATCAGCTTTGAGTCCCTTTTTGTTTGCTATGCTGATGGACAGGCTGACAGACGAGGTAAGACAGGAATCTCCCTGGACAATGATGTTTGCGGATGACATCGTAATTTGCAGTGAGAGTAGAGAGCAGGTGGAGGAACAGCTAGAGAGGTGGAGGTTTGCTCTGGAAAGAAGAGGCATGAAGGTCAGTCGTAGTAAGACAGAATACATGTGTCTGAACGAGAGGGATCAAGGTAGAAGCGTTAGGTTACAGGGGGCTGAGGTGAAGAAGGTGCAGGAGTTTAAGTACTTGGGGTCAACAGTTCAGTGTGATGGGGATTGTGGAAAAGAGGTGAAGAGGCGAGTGCAGGCAGGTTGGAGCGGTTGGAGGAAAGTGTCAGGAGTGCTGTGTGACAGAAGAGTGTCAGCAAGACTCAAAGGAAAGGTGTACAAGACAGTGGTGAGACCAGCTCTGCTCTATGGGTTAGAGACGGTAGCAGTGAGACAGAGACAAAAGGCTGAGATGGAGGTAGCGGAGATGAAGATGTTGAGGTTCTCCTTAGGAGTGACCAGGTTAGACAGGATAAGGAACGAGTACATCAGAGGGACGGCTCATGTTGCCTGTGTTAGCGACAAAGTCAGAGAAGCCAGACTGAGATGGTTTGGACATGTTCAGAGGAGGGATAGTGGATATATTGGTAGAAGGATGTTGGAGATGGAGCTGCCTGGCAGGAGGGCAAGAGGACGGCCAAAGAGGAGATACATGGATGTCTTAACAGAGGACATGAAGTTGGCTAATGTTAGGGTAGAAGATGTCCATGATAGAGTGAGGTGGAAAAGGATGATTCGCTGTGGCGACCCCTGATGGGAAAAGCCGAAAGAGAAAGAAGAAGAAGTCAGAAGATTGTCTCCCGTTTCCGAAGACTCCTGATGGACTCCAGGCCTGAACGGAGATTTGTTCTTCCAGTTATCAGAGCTGCATGTTCACTGGCTCATCCTAGATCTGTAAATACTCGTCTCCAATGGACTCATTCCAACGTGACAGCTGTAGATCTCACCAAACGGACTGAAGATTACCTGATGAGAATACGGAGGAACAGCGGTTCTCTGACAAACGACGCCGTCCTGGTAGGAGATGAGGAGAAAACGATGACTAATAGAATAATACTGGACCCAAGGTTGGTTTTGTCTGGTTTCCACCCAGAGAAGCACAGCTACACTCATTCTGAGGGCCGGCTTGTAGACCTGTGTGCAGTTGTCGCTAAACGGTGACAGAGCGACTGTTGTGGCTCCGACAGATGCTATCTGCAGGAACTACATCTATGCTGACAGGTAGACGAGAAACCTCAGAAAACTCACCGCAGGATGCCACCAATGACTACAGGACACTGTGGATCCGACAGATGGACGTTTTCAGTCATCGCATTTGTCCATTTTGAAACGGAAATAATAATATTTCAGACACATTTGCTGTTATTTTACTAACTCTGTATAAGGCATCTGTGTGTTTTCTTCATGACATCGTCATAAAACATTTGTGAAAAAAACTGTTTCTGTTTCAATATTTCCTTAAGATTGTTGATTGACTCCCACTTCAGGAACAGATTTGAGGGGTTCATGTTTCGGTTGCCATGGTGACATCTCATCCCCTTCATTGGCTGCTGTTACAAAGCATCAGTCATTCAGAAATGGCGTCCAACAAAGCGATCTGGACGTTTTCTTCAGCGTGATGACATCATCCTTCTCTTCAGGAACGCCTTCATGCTGAAATATTTTTCCAGAGCGGGATGAAAGTCCTGCAGGAACGGCCTCGTTCTTCGCCGCCGGCGTGGATCATCTACAGGCTGCAACATCAAAGAGCGACTTTACTACAGAACAGGAGGTCAAAAGTCCCATCCAGGCCATGAAGGCCCCACGCTGCAGGCTGCGGGGAGGGGGGGGGTCACATGTCGTCCTCGGGACACGTCTGACTCTGCAGCCGCCTGGTTTATTCAAACACTCCAGACGGAGCGGGGGAGGGGGAACGCTGTACACATCAAACTCCGTCAAAGCTCCTCTCTGCGTCTTTAGCGGTTCTTCTCTGAAGTCTGGGTCTGATACGACCCGGTCCCACCCAGAAACTCAACAGAACTTTTTCTGAATAAAGTTCCTCCCAGCCGGAGGTCTTTCCTGCAGAGAACCGGTGCAGACGCTGCCCGCAGGTCCTGACCCGCAGGCTCAGTTCTGCTGGGCTTTAGAGGCTGATCCAAAGCGATCCTCTGATCTTCACAGGATCCCCTTCACTTCTAGGTTCTGACAGAGATTTCCAAGATGCAGTCAGGTGCTAAAAGTTCAGCGAGAACAAGAAGAACAGAAAGAACCTGATCTGCCTTCTCAACATCAGCATCATGGATGGAATACGATGCCTCATTTCTTCTTCTGCCTGTGAAGCTCTGCTGTGTTTTGATGCTTGCGTTCGTCTGCAGAGCAAAGATGAAGCCACAGACTCTGACGGGAACCTGAGGAGATGCCATCAAACATTCAGCAGCTGCTCTCAGTGTCTTGGACCTCTGTGAAACTCTATCACCATTCCAGTTTACACCAGGGAGAAGAACTGCCCCGGGTCAGCTGACGCTCCGGTTTGACTCACAACCATCCCACTCCAAACCGTGACAAGGTCCTGAAGAGGATGCCGGTCAGAAGCTGCAGATGCTGTAAACGGGGCTGGAGGTCCAAGCTGAGAGGAGCAGCATGAAGAGCCTCTGCACACAACCACACACTCCCATAAACTCCGCCTCCGCCGCCATCCGTGTGTGAATGGCCCTGTGAGTGTAAAGCAGCTAGAGCTGCAGACGTTTACACCCTGTTCCACGGACCACAGAGCTGCAGGTTCATGTGTCGGGACAACCACACAACCGGTGTGAAGCGGGTCAGTCGGGACAAACTAACCAGAACTTCAACCATGCAGGACAGTTGCTGCAGTGAAGCAGTGTCATTTAAGCATCAGACGAGATGGGGGGGGGGGGGCAGGAGTGACTCCAGATTCCAGCTCCGGTACCTGACCGTGGACCTCCTCTCTGCTCCTGTCATTGGCCGTGGATTCTGCCCCCCCCCCAGTCCCCCAACTCCATCTGGACGAAGCTCAAATAGAAAAAAAAAGGATCCTTCCACCTCGTAGCTTGGTTAAAATGAAATGGTTTGGAACGCACAGCTGATCTAGGCTATTGTGTAACCAATGTGGATTATTAATTATTTTAAGTTTTATAACTTGTAAGATGTATTTGTCATTTCTAAACAACACAATTGGAATTTAATCAACCAAATATTTGAACAAAGACAGAAAATGATTTTATTTTCGATCTGATCATGTTTGTGGGATGAGTCTCTCCAAAGGTTTCAGATTTCTTCAACTGCCTCTAATGTTCTCCAGATTCACGTCGTTTGTTTTTATCAAAGCTGCTGGTCTCATCCAAAAATCCAGTTTGTGCTTTAGAAAATCCGTCCGATCCCTCACAAGTTCTGCAAGCTTCAGATTTCTGCTCCTCGGATCAGAAACAAAGAACAGAATTCTAGAAAACCGCCATCCGCCTTTGTGTTTACTGCTCAGCAGACGGGAACGGCTGCACAGTGACATCACGGCGATCACATTTCACAGCGACACGCTCTCAGTTTCCCCCTCTGACCAAACCGTCAAAGATCGGCTCCTGTTCCACGCCGGGACAGGAAGGACGGGATGAAGAGGAGAAAACGGGGAAAGAAGGGAGTGAAGGTGAACGTCTCCAAACCTTCACCCGTTCAGTTTGAACCTCAGATCAGATCAGATCAGATCTGATCTGATCTGATCTGATCTGATCTGAGGGACCGTCATTTCAAAGTTATTCCTGTTTTGTTTTGTTGTTTGTGTAGTAATGTGTGTGTGTGTGTGTGTGTTTACTCCACACCACAAGTCAGGCATAACAATAAAACAGCCTCACACATGTCAGGAAGCCTTACACAAACACACACAGACACACAACTTGTACACTTTTGACAGTAAATTAGAACTGGATTGACCCCCCCCCCCCCCCCCATTCCAAGTAGGATGTACCATTTGGACGGACCAATCACGGCTTACGGAGGACGTCTGCTTCCAACATGGCGACGGACATATCGCAGAAAAATGGCGACTAAATGACTTGATTAGGTTGAAACTGGAAGGAGTGCGTCTTCTATGGGTGACGTCACACGCCATTCGTCCAGGTTTATCATACAGTCAATGCTGTAGACTCACACATGTGAGTAAGAATCAGAGATGAAGTGAAGGAAGTCTGAGCTTCAGGCTAGAAAGACAAACTATCAGAGTTTGGAAGCTGTGAATGAAGCTGCAGAGACATGCAAGAACGTGTAGGGGGAGTGGGGGGGGCCGACATGAAGCAAAGAACCCTCACAAGACCACTTTATACCAACAAACACACAAACAACAACTAATGCCATAAAAAAGAGCCCTCCAGCTCGTCTGGAGCCCCCAGCCGTCCCCCAACTCCATCTGGATGAGACTCGTCTGCTGGACTTCAAACATGTAGTTGTAGCGTTTGATAAGTCTCCCTATGAGTTCTGGTACATCGCTGTCCGTCCTGGGGGAGGATCCCTCCTTCATATGGACACCCCTGAGGTTTCTTCTGTTTTCCAGAATCTTTTTTTTTTTCAGTTCTTCCTTACCAATAAGGAGAGTCTAAGGACGGAGATGTCCAGTTTAGTCATTACCTAATGAATTCTATGAGTTTATGTTCTTTAGGATTCATGTTTTTATTCAATCACAGGTATGAAGCCCATTCAGACGACTGCTGGTGTAATTCTGGGCTAAAATTGAATTGAACTGAAAAACCAGTTTACTTCCTCAAAGACCAGTTTATGCACATAAAGTCCAGTTTACACCAACTAAATGAGAAAACGATCCGTGTTTTCCGTCCTAGATAACATTCATGGCAGCTCGTGTCTAGCGGTGTGACGATAACCGCATCACAGCAGGTTGTTTTTTTGTAAGTGGTGACTCTTGCTGCTTCATCGCTGCGGTGATCAAAATCCTCCACCGTCACAGCTCTACTTCACAGCGGCTTAATACAGAATCAATCACCGTTCTTCTGGGGGAAACCTTTTATTACTGTTCTCCTTCACTCCGTAACACCAAACATGAATGTGTGCTGTTAGATTTCCATGAATATCACTACATGTTTTGTTTGGGAACTATTTTGTGCAGCGCAAGGTTACGTGTCTGTATAAACAAAGGCGGAGCCTCCTGCCCCGTGTTCTTCATGGGTGTCAGGCTTCATGGCTACCAGAAAGGTGACAAAGGCTACGTTCACACTGCAGGGCTTAATGCTCAATTCGGATTTTTTTGAAAAGATTGGATTTTTTTGCAAGGCCGTTCACATTTTTGTGATCTCCTGTGTGACCGTGAAATGACCCAGAAGTGACCCGCATGCGCAGAAGAGTCCTCATCAGGGAACTACGTCACGCGTTTGTGGAAGTAGCTAACGTTAGCAACAACAGTGTAGTCAAAGTGGAGCTCTTTTTGCATTATTACATTTATTTCACAAAGGAGCAGCACATTTACAATCTTCTCATTTTAAGAAGGCAATGGAGCCAGGGTCGTCTGGACCCACTGTTGTGGAATGGGGATGTGGATGTGCTGGAGCCGCGTGTGTGTGTGTGTAAGAGAGAGGAGAGAGCGCGTGCAGCGCAGGAGGGAGTGAGGGGGGGCAGTGGGGGCGCGCATTCATGTTGTGTGTTATGGAGGAAGGAGAACAGTAATAAAAGAAGGTTTCCCCCAGCAGAAATGCTATTGACTCTTTTTTAACCCGCTCTGGAGAATCTGAGGGTCCGAACGGGGAAGTGAAGCCCAGAGGAGGATCCGCCTTCTGTGTCCCGCGCTTCTGACCACAGTCGGAAAGGGGAAAAAAAGTAATGGCGGGAAAGGTTCAACACCACGCTTGGCCATTTCGCTGGAAATGTTCTCAAAAACCGAGCTGTCACCCCAAACATGAATCCAATCGGTGACCTGGCTTCCCTTCCACTGACTGGTCTCAGCAGCATCGTCCGCCATGGTTGATGTTTACGTTCTCGTTCCCGCCTACTTCAACGCAGAATGATGACGTTTGTAGCGTATCGATGACGTACGGGTCGGATTCATGTGGCCTGGCTGTTCAGACGGCGGTCGCATTTGAAAGATGGGATCTGTGTCGTCCAGACTGTCATGAAAAGATCAGATGCAGGTCTCATAGGGGCAACACAATGGGAATTGGGTGGTTTCAGCCTGCGGTGGTAACGTAGCCTCAGTGTCTGCAGTCTGTTTCTTACTGGAAATATAGAATATTCTGAGAAGACGTCTGTACCAGAGAGCACAGCTGAAGCCTCACATGCAGCTCCAGAGAAGAATCAACACGCACCCCCAACACACGTGTGTGCTCCTTCCTCCTACACACACTGACACACACACATAGTCATTCTACAACACCTACTTAGTGAGTTCATTAGTTAGATAGGTGTAGTTAGTAGTTACTGTTATTTGTAAAGAACGAATGCTGCGTCCCACACCGCCACAGCTCTACTCGTGTCACCAGACTTCCCTGCAGGGTTTCAGCTCAGACGGAGCTGGCGAGTCTGAACCTGCCCCGCCCCCCTCCACCGCAGGTAAAGTCGGCTGTCACTTTCACCTGGGGTTGGGTGATTGGATCCCTACAAGTATGAACGGATCCTGAACGGGCCTGAAGAGAACCTGCAAAGCGAGCCCCGCCTCCCAGCCAACGGGCCTGGGAGAAACCCCATGCCCCCCCAAGCATGTGATCCAATAATACTCACACTGACATCGATCATCTTCAAAAATGTGTCTGTGATTATTGTTCTGTTGGAAACCAAACAAGCCCTGACCATGATGATGCCCCCGCCGTGCCCGCTCCAGCCAGATACGAGTCACGCCTTCCACATGTAGGTGAGCCATGTTCTCTGTCCAATGTTTGAACAAAGGGCAGCACTGAGAGTGACGGACATCCCATAATACCTCACCATAAAGAGCTGGGACTGCTTAGCATGAGGCCTGACGGATTAACCCAGTTTCCAGGTTCATTCTGGAGTTCTGGAGATGCTGTCAGCTTCTGTCTGCAGCTTTTCTGCCTTTTAGGTCAAAGTTTGTCAAACTTTTCATTTCAGGGAAAGAAAGAGAAAAACAGCTTCAAAAACATCCAGTAGCAACGGAACCGAGTCCGTGCACGCCCCTCGTGCACATCTGAGTCCGTGCACGCCCCTCGTGCACATCTGAGTCCGTGCACGCCCCTCGTGCACATCTGAGTCCGTGCACGCCCCTCGTGCACATCTCCACGTTAAAAAACCCAGACAACAAAAGGGTTTCCTGCAACAAACTGACAGGAATTCTGACGGAGGTTCTCAGCTCGGTCCTGGTCTCTGGCTCAGGTGATCCAGGTGATCCAGGTGAGCTTTCCTCCAAAGTGATGGAGCAGAAGATTCTTTGCTTCAATGTGAGTCAAAGCCATGAAAGAGCCGAACTTTAATGGACTTTAAATGGACAAAGTTCTGGTTCTGTTGGTGCTGCTTTCAGCCTTAGAGTTCTGTCTGTTTTCTTCTGAATGTTTGCTTTAAAGCTTCAGTTTTCCCAACTTTTATTCTGAAAATCAACCTTCATTTATATTTACCCCAAAAAACAGCTGAAGACACGTGATCTGCACGTGATTCACTTAAGGAATATCAGGAAATTCGAAATGCAGGGAAAGCAAACAGCCTGAAATGACCCCCGCAGCTGAACGTGATGGAGCAGAAATCAACCCCCCCCAATCTGCAACTGTTTAGCGCCGATGACTGCGGGACCCGCACGGCCCCGCATATCATCCTGTTGCGCTCAGGGCGCGTGAGACAGAATCCAGCTGCATCCCGAGGCCTCCGCCGGCTGATCCGGTGCTTTAAACCGAGCGGACCCCTGCAGCAGCAGTTCACCTGTTCTCCATCCCTGCTCCCCCCGCGGCTGCAGCTTCAACCCAGCGCTCCCTCCATGACCTCACTGCTCGAGCCTCCATGGACGAGCACGCGCCTCTGCTGTCATCCCGCAACAAAGAGCAGCCCCCCCCCCCCCTTCCTCTTCATCCCCCCGAACCTGCGCGCTGCGCCGCAGAACCTCCGCGCGGCGGGCATCCAACACCGAGCGCACCTCTCCCCGCAACATCCAGATCCGCATCCCGACAGACACACGCGCGCGTGCTCGCGCCTTACCTCTGGAGCTGCTGAAGGCGGTGTACCAGGAGAGGGAGAGCAGCCCGCTGAGCCCGAACAACAACACCGTCAGGAAGGAGACATTACGGAACCTCATCTCCGGAGACCCGGGAGCATGTCCGCGCCGGGGGGAGGACGGCGGCCGGAGGGAGGGGGGCAGGAACATACAGCACGGAGTGGCACGCGGAGCTGTGCGCAGGAGGGCGGCCGCGTCCAGACTGAGCGGGGAGGCGGGAGCGGGCGGGAGGGGCTGAAACAGAGGCGGGGGGCGGGGACCAGCAGGTAGAGGAGGAGGGGAGCGCGGGGGGGGGGGAGTGGGTCAAATAAAAACAGTCAGATATCCAGAGGACGGTCAGGTCCAAACGTCAGAACCAATCTCAAGTGGGTCGGACCGGTACCATAAAGCAAAATACAGCTTTGTTTTTGTTAATTTACTCAGTTGGAAAAAATGGTCACTAATTATTAAGACACATTCATCACAGAGGCCAATGGATCTGAAATCTGTCATCAGTTGTTGTTGTGTCCATCAACTCCAGAAACTCCACTGTGACGTCACTTCATCACCTCTAATAAATATGCACAGCTGTACACATCTGTGATGTTGGTGCTTTCATCAATAGTGACTGAAAATACAATAAATGACTGGATTCCTTCATATGGCTGCCCATGTTTCCTCAGAGATGTTGGATCTGATCGTAATTCTTGACAGACTCGTGTTTAAGGTCGACTGCTTTTTGGGAACAAGACTTCTGCAGCCTTCAGCATTTTTCAATAAGTTCACCATCAGAAAATGGTTTGGATGTTTGCTCCAACTTGTCTGCAATAAGGTAGCTAGCTTTCACTGCTCCATCACTGACGTCACGGCTGCAGTAAATCCAGATGGTTATTTATCGGTCCAGCTAATAGTTGCTAAATCTTCTTTTTTCTTAACTGCAAATGGTGAAACTTTTCTTTGTGGAGAGTCTCATAGTGGAGCTGAATGTTATGTTCTTGGAGAACCTGTTGATGACATACCAAGCATGCAGGTTTGCATTCAGCTCCGTGAACAAATAAAACGCTTTCCATTTTCCTGGAAAGCTCAGGACTTCACTTCAACCTTTTTTTTTTTTTGACAACATTTTGGTCATTAGTGTCACTACTCATCATTCGTATAGCAATGTAACAGCAGTGAGGCTCACAGGGAACCAAACTGCATCTTACCCAGACCCAGAGCTGTTAGGTTCACTTTTGGCACGTGCAGATATTTGCTGTTTCACCTGGTCTGCTTTTCCTTTGCTCCCCCTAGTGGCGGAACTGCGCATTTCGGTTATTTCTTTAAAAAAATCATAACTCGCCACAGAAATGGACTAGAAACGTGATCTAAAAAAAAACCTCTTTATAATTTTTACTCTTCATGTCTGGGCCAGACTAAACCACCAGGCGGGGCCGTATGTTTGACACCCCTGTTCTGGACTCACAGTTCTGCATGGAGTAAATTCTAGAAAGGTTCTGGACTCTCATGGTTCTGCAGGGAGCTCGGACATTCCTCCAGCAGTCTGTAGGCCCGTGTGAAACCCCTTCACGGTTCCAACCCCCTCCAAGCAGGAAAAAGAAGACTTCTTGTCATTCCTATGGTTATTCTGGTCCTCGTGGTTCTGATCTTCACGGTTCTACTAAAGTCCACAGCTACAGAACCAAACGGAATCTGCCGTTTGGCTGGATTTCTGGCCCCGCCTCTTAAAGTCCTGGTTTGTGACACGCGGTCCATGTTTGGTCCACACGGACAAACGGGGTCAGAGTGTTTGCAACACCAGTCACTAGAATGCAGCCCTGCTTGGTTTCCATGGTAACAGGCTGCAGAGCAGCATGGCTCAGCAGGTTCCACACCTCGTTTGTCCTTTTTCGTGGGTTTGACCTCAAAGGTGAACTCTGCTGTTGTTCACAGAGAAGATGCTGAGTCATGTCTGTGAGAGGAAGAAAGTGGTGAAGGGCGGCCGTGGTGCAGCGGTAGGGCGGTCGACCCATGATCGTAAGATTGCAGGTTAGATTCCCACCTTGCACGCCCATGTGTCGAAGTGTCCTTGGGCAGGACACTGAACCCCACCTTGCCTCTGGTGGGAGGTTGGTGCCAGTGTGTGAATGTGTGTGTAAAGCGAAAGAATGTAGAAAGCGCTATGTAAGTATATGCCATTTACCAAGGTCAGACATACAGAATAGGTGGCGGTTCCCTTCCCTTCAGCGCCAGAACCAAGCTTTGGTTTGGTGCAGAAAAAAAAAATTCAGTCCAACTTTATGACCGATCAGAGAAACAAAACAACGTTAGAACCTCAGAGACCAGGGGCCTGTTTCAGAAAGGAGGTTAAGTGTAAACTCTGAGTGCGTTAACCCTGAAATCAGGGAAACCCTGGGTTTTCCGTTTCAGAAGGGGAGGTTTGTTAAACCAGAGAAAGCAGAGTAAGTCAAACCCGTTTCTGAAAGAGAGGTAACTTATACTCGGAGTCAGTGTCCATGGTTACTTACGCTGTGAACCTAACCTGGTCAGGAGCAGGTTTTATTCTCTAAACTCAAGGTTTCTGCCGGTCCCCTCCCCTTTTTAAAGACGAAGCGGTATTTTTCGCTTTAACCTTCATTGCCCACATTTCCGTCACACAGAGACAAGTGACAAGAATGGCTTGTCCTTTTTTGGAGGACCCAATAGACGAGGAGGCTGCATTAATTCCTAGAGAATTACATTTACGTCCTGCGAGGATTTGAGACCTAGACTGGATTTTGTGTCATTTCCCCAAACGTTTTTGTTTGAGCGTTACCGTTTTTCGTTGCAGTCAATTACATATAAACAATGAAAACAACATTAGATATGTATTGCTATGTAGATGTTTCATATGTCAAATGTTGTCAACAAAGCCTACATCCATGACATGCTCACATTTGACCTGATTGAATTATGTTTTTATACTTCATTTTTAGCTGCTGCCATGTTCTTTTAATTCCTGCAGGATTGCATCTACATGAAAATGAAATCAGGGACATTGAATTAGATTAATGTAACAATTACTTTTTGGAAACACAATTTGCTAGCACTGCTTACTTTCTTAATCCCATATAAACCTATACCACTTGATCAATACAAGGGTAGACAAAAGTTCACTTTTAAAAACACAATTGCATGTATTAATATTAAACTGACCAACGTTTGCAAGAGGGGAAGGTTAACAAGAAAGTCCTCTAAACATTACAGACGTTAAAGGCATTTTTCCCCCAGATTGGTTCTGTACACTATGCAGCATTTCATGCATTTACAACAGGAATAACACTTCAAAAGTACACCTAAATATCACCATTTTTTATTTCACACCTTACGCTACTTAAAAAGTTATTACAGTCAATATTTTATAACAATGATTTAAATGCAAACTTACACATTAACTTGAGCAGCTATGTTTTCCACGCTAACTGTCTCTGTTTTGCAGATGCAGCGGTGTTGCTTTTCTTCTGGAATATGTGCTCATATTCACTGTAACTCTGCAGCAGCACGTCAAGTTCAGCTGGCGAAAAATATGCAGACCTCTTTGTTTTCACGGTTGCCATGGTGACTCGTAATATCTGCGCTCCATTGATAATGGCTTCTTATAGTCGCGGTGCGCACGCTTAATCAGTCCACTCAGAGTTGATTGACCTAACTCCGATCAGCTTCTCTGAAACAGAAAACTCAGAGTTGTTAATCTCTCGATTGACCAACTCAGAGTTCAAGTTTAACCTCAGAGTTGGTTGAACCTCCTTTCTGAACCAGAACCTCTTCCTCCCTGAATGAAAGCAGCAAAGTTGTGTGGGAGGAGGTAAATCATACACAACATGTGACCCGGTGATTGACAGGTGGAACTGCCTTCCCCCTAAAGTAACCGGGATAGGCTCCTGCATCATGGTGACCCTGGAGAGGAGTGAATGTTTGAGGTGCAGATCTCCCCATCAGTGGCGGTTTTTGATATGGGCGATGTGGGCGGTCGCCCAGGGCGGCACTTCATAAGGGGCGGCATTTGCCGTGCCTGAGGCGTTACACCTAATGTGCTACATACTATATTCAAAGAGGAAGCTTGGAGCTTTTAACTTGAAATTGCTTCAGCAGCCGACACTTAATGCTTTCAGTTTGACACATCAGACTCTTAAGAATGTCTTCCTCCTGTTTCCTCTTCACACTTATGGTGCAAAAAAAAAACAACAAAAAAAAAAAACAAAAGAATAATTTACAGTGAAACAACGTAAAACAGGCACATGAAAAGGAATTAGGCAGAACAAACATCCGTGCTCAACCCAATTTCGAAAAAAGCAGGCAATGGAGATTATTTCCCACAATTCTTTGCTCCGACACAGCAGACCCGATGCGCACATGACCACCGCCCTCTGCTGCAAGACATTTGCGGCCACACCTCTTTGCGGTAGTCTTTGGAACATAAGTCAAAAAACTCGAGAGGGGAGCGCAACTCGCCGGTGGCTGGCTGAATCACACTAACAGGTGATTGGGAGTCTTTTTCTATCTGACAATCAACTCTGGGCCGCAGCTGCGCCTCCCGTCATAGAGACGGAGCCGCGTGTGTCAGAGGGAAGGGGAGGGGGAGGGGGGATGAGCGCAGACCATTTTTTATGGATTGAGTTTTTTTGGAGGATTTCTACTGTTGGTGTTGCACAAATTTAGGGAAATGCCAAATATTTTTGGAGTAATCCCACTGATGAGTTCTAAGTTTTAGTCTTTAATGTTTTATAAGACCTAAACATATTAATCACAATAAGTTTTATTTTTTAGATCTAATCCCTCTGATATGTTTCACAAAGACACACACAGGACGTCACACATTAAGAAATTATTGCTAAAAATGAAGCAGGAGTCCAGCTCTAAAAAAAAATGCTCTAAAAAATGATGAAAGAGCGAAAAAATGGGAATTATTTGATATGTAATTTCTTATTAATATTTCCAGGCTTTCTTTGTTTTTTGTCCTGCAGCATGTTCATATTTGTATAATTTTGACAGAATATATTTAAATGGAGAACAAAATATTACAAGTTATTTAAGGTTTAACTTGAGTTATTCTGGATTAAAATTCCTGTTTTTATTCATATTTATTTTCAAAAAGTTCAGTTTAAAAGGTTTAAAAGTTTAGCTTCAGTGTGTAGTTCAGTAAATCTTTATCTTCTTCGGCTCAAAACCTTAAGCGTGTTTTTAACTTAGGCCCCTGTGTGACTGAGTTTGACCCCCCTGTAATACGAGTCTAGAAAATTCATGCATTTTTTTGAGTAAAATGGCTAAATAGAAGATAGGGAACACAGCAGGATGTTGTCAAATTCTGTATGTGTGTGCGTGTGTGTAGGGGGGGGGTTGGGGGTGGGGTTACTCGCCCAGGGAGTAAGTTAGTGTAGAACCGCCACTGCTCCCCATCCTGTTATCATGAAGCTGAGAGAAGAAAACGATGAAGATGCAGGTCTGATCTTTCTGAGGAAGACGCTGCAGTTGATCTCTGAGAACTTCATTTCTTCAGAATGAAGAGTGTGAGGAGAAAAACGGACTCTGTGCAGCCTGAAGGTGTCTGTTTTTCTGACATGACGTCTGTGTTACACTGACATCTAGTGGTAATGAGCGGAACATTTTGAATTTAGACCCAAAAATAAAAGATTCAAACTTTCAGTAAGAGCTTTTAATAAATCCCCAAAAGATGTCTTTGCAGGAGATGTCTTCTCAGAGCCCCACCCACCGATTTTAGCTGCACCCCAGACATTTAGGGGTTGCCAGTCTGACGCAGGACCACAAATCACACACCCATTCACACCTAGGGACAATTTAGAGAAACCAAAGAACCCATGAAGCATCTTTTTGGACGGTCTGGAGTCCCTGCAGAAAACCCACGCATGGACCGGCCATCCACTGCGCCAGCGTGCGCCAGCGTGCGCCAGCGTGCGCCAGCGTGCGCCAGCGTGCGCCAGCGTGCGCCAGCGTGCGCCAGCGTGCGCCAGCGTGCGCCAGCGTGCGCCAGCGTGCGCCAGCGTGCGCCAGCGTGCGCCAGCGTGCGCCAGCGTGCGCCAGCGTGCGCCAGCGTGCGCCAGCGTGCGCCAGCGTGCGCCAGCGTGCGCCAGCGTGCGCCAGCGTGCGCCAGCGTGCGCCAGCGTGCGCCAGCGTGCGCCAGCGTGCGCCAGCGTGCATTTCTTGGTTATCTTTAACAAAAAACAATGGAAACACTGTCTGTTCTGAAGAGTGGACTGAGGGGTGTTCTAAGTTTCGCCACTAGAGGGCGCGGTCGTTTTTTGAGTTAATAGAAATCATAATTTGTAAAGAGAGGGAAACAGAGGAACAAATGGTCGTGTTTCCAGAGCAGTTCCGTTTGATTAGCTAGAGTGTGCGTCCATGAGAGCGGTGAGCCCATTTTTGTGTTTGTATTGGGGTGAAATCTGATAGTTTGCTGTTGTGGACATTTTCTGTAACTTAAAAGTTAAGCTAGTTTGGTTTAGAAGGTTATTGGATTTATATAGTTCCTACAGTTTAGGAATTGTAGTTTTTTTGGGATATTTGTTTTCTCTCCTCTGGTCTGTAGACACACACTTGACCAGTGTGCTCTCTGCGCTCATCCACATCCAGAACCCTTAGGAAGGACTGAAGTCTTCAGTACACTGTCATAAACCGCTAAATGACTTAAATCCTCTTAAGTGTATAAAGGAATTTCCTTGAATCTGTTTTGTAGTCGCTTGACCAGAAGCCTGAGCCGCCTGTAGCTCCTCTGGATGTGGAGGAGCAGCGGTTCAAATCCCACCTCTCTCTGGATGACGGAGCTCCTCCCCCGTCTCTAAGGGAGTGTCCGGCCGCTCTACGGAGGAAGCTCATTTCAGCCGCTGGTATGCAGGACCTGGTTCTTTGGGTCATGACCATAGGTCAGTGTTGGAACGAAGACTGACCGGTAAATTGAGAGCTTTGCTTTCTGGCTCAGCTCTCTGTAGACCACAACGGACCGATACAGCGACCGCAGAACTACAGACTCGGCTCCGTCTCACGCTCCGATCTTCCCTCACTCGTGACCAAGACTCCAAGATACCTAAACTCCTCCACCTGTGGCAGGAACACTCCACCCACTGAGAGATGGCAAACTACCTTTCTGCGGTCAAGAACCATGACCGGAGTCAGACTTAGCGGTGCTGACCTTTATTTTGCTTCACACTCTGCCATAAACCCCCCTAAAGCACGCTGGGGGTCCTCCCTCGATGAAGCCAACAGGACAAGATCATCTGCAGAGAGACTGTTTCCGCCATGTCAGCACCAGGAAGAGGCAATGTGATTGGTTAGAGGGCTCCCAACTGCTTCCACTAACAAACGCTCACAAAGGAACACAAAGACCTAAGCCCGCTGGCTTCTGCGCTAACAACAGCTAGCTTCCATCGGATTTGGTACCAAGCCTTAAGATCAGAAGGTATTTTAGGACAAAAAGGGCCACAACATCCCCTCTGAACATCCAAGCAACCTTTTTGTCTAACAAGGACCTTTTAAGGATAAATGGCACACTATGTATTGTATGTTTTGTGGACAATAGGAAAAATACATTTAATACATTTTTATTTAAAATAAATATTTAATAAATGAACATAATTCATACTCATTTGATTTTACACACAAATGTAAAAAGGAAAGAAGCAGCAAAGACAGCTGTTTGTGAAGACAGCAGGCGTGTGACAGACTACAATATTTGCCACCGAAGGAAAGAGTTCCTGTCACGTTGACCCAGTGAATCTTGGGACATGTAGTGCATGAGGAAAAGTTGGTGCTGTGTGCCAAACAGACCACGTTTTGCACCTTTTTACCCCACCTGACACCAGAGTCCTCAGGCAGCTGCTGCCCTGCCTCTGTTCAGGGAAGACTTCGTCACGTGAATCTGCATATTAGGAAGACTTTATAGTGAGAGGAGCAGCTGCAGAAATGTGACAGCCAACAGAATGCTGTTAACAAACTCTGCACGTTCCTGCAGACATCCACTTACGGCACGTCTCAAGATCTGTCGTGTTACCACGACGACGCAACTGAAGTTCAGTGGATTCATGTTTATTATGATATCCAGAAACCGCAATTCTTATGCTGGTCATATATATGCACGACCTTAAAAGTTGCTCTGTGGGAAAAACGTTTTTTGAACATCAGAGTGGATCTGAACTGAAATGGATTTCTCTGAAAAAAAGTCTTTTTGCCTTCAAATCATTTTCCCAAATCATGAATTTTGTTTGACTTATTACAGAGGATGGATGCTGAAGATCGAATACTATTTTAATTAAGTTCAATTCAATTTTATTTATGGAGCCCAAATTCACAACAGTCGTCTCAGTGGACTTCATAAGTCTTGTAAGGTAAACCTACAGTCAGGACCATCAATATTTGAACAGAGACACATTCTTTCTAATGTAGTTTCTGTCCATTACCACAGTGAATTTGAAATAAAACAACTCAGATGCCATTGAAGTGCAGACTTTCAGCTTTTATTCCATGGGTTGAACAAAAAGATTGTATAAAAATGTGAAAAACTAAAACATTTTTAAACACAATCCCTTCATTTCATGGGGTCCTAAGTCCTTAGACAAATGAAATAAGTGAAAACCAAATGGTCATTCCTAATATTTGGTTGAAAAGCCTTTGTTGGCGATGACAGCCTGAAGTCTTGAACTCATGGACATCACCAGATGCTGGTTTTCTCCTTCTGAATGCTCTGCCAGGCCTTTACTGCAGCGGCAAACAGTTGCTGTTTGTTTGTGGGCCTTTCTGTCTGAAGTTTAGTCTTCAACAAGTGAAATGCTGCTCAATGGGTTCAGATCAGGTGACTGACTTGGCCATTCAAGAAGATTCCACTTCTTTGCTTTAATAAACTCCTGAGTTGCTTTGGCTGCATTCACCTGGATCTGCGCAGACAAGGCTGCATTCACCTGGATCTGCGCAGACAGTCTGTCTCTGAACACCCAGAATTCATTGGGCTGCTTCTGTCCTGTGTCACGTCATCAATAAACACTAGTGTCCCAGTGCCACTAGCAGCCATGCAGGCCCAGACCATCACACTGCCTCCACCGTGTTTTACTGATGATGTAGTGTGCTTTGGATCAGGAGCTTCTCCACGCCTTCTCCAGACTTTTCTCTTGATCATCATTCTGGTAGAGGTTGATTTTGGTTTCATCCAAAGAATGTTTTTCCAGAACCTTTTTAGATGTTTTTTAGCAAAGTCCAATCTAGCCTTCCTATTCTTGAGGCTTCTGAGTGGCTTGCATCTTGCAGTGTTCCCTCTGGATCTACTTTCATGCAGTCTTCTTTTGATGGTAGACTTGGATATTGATCCGCCTACCTCCTGGAGAGTGTTGTTCACTTGGTTGGCTGTTGTGAACGGGTTCCTCTTCACCATGGAAATGATTCTGCCATCATCCACCACTGTTGTCTTCCGTGGACGTCCAGGTCTTTTTGCTGAGTTCACCAGAGCTTTCTTTCTTTCTCAGGATGGACCACACTGTTGATGTTTCCACTCCTAATACTGTAGCAATTTCTGGTTTCATGTTTTTTCTGTTTTCTCAGCTTAATGATGGCTCCTTTCACCTGCATGGAGAGCTCCTTTGACCGCATGTTGTCTGTTCACAGCAAAATCTTCCAAATGCAGCACGAGTCCTCTAATCAACTCCAGGCCTTTTATCTGCTTCACTCATGATGACATAACAAGGGAATTGTCCACACCTGCCCATGCAATAGCATGGAAGTCAATTGTCCAATGACTTACCAGCCCATGAAATGAAGGGATTGTGTTTAAAAATGCTTTAGTTTTTCACATTTTTATACAATCTTTTTGTTCAATCCATGGAATAAAAGCTGAAAGTCTGCACTTCAATGGCATCTGAGTTGTTTTATTTCAAATTCACTGTGATAATGTACAGAAACTACATTAGAAAGAATGTGTCTCTGTCCAAATATTTATGGTCCTGACTGTAGACTCAAAAGGTTCATAAATGGATAGAATAAATAGGATAACACTGAAACTTTACGTAAACAGATTAAACTAAACTGGCATCTCTGCCCTTAGACCCCCCCTTCAGCATCCATCCTTTGATGGATGCTGAAGGGGGGGTCTAAGGTTAGTCAGTTTGTTAGTTCATTTTAGTATTTTCCTATTGAATTCTATGTATTCATGATCCTTTGAGTTTACTTTTTCAATTAATGAAACGAAGCCCATCGAGACGACTGTTGTTGTGAATTTGGGCTAAACAAATAAATTGAATTGGATTAGAGGTTGGATGCTGTAGATTACGGTGATCCTGAAGACATCTCTGATCACACAAGAGGCGCGCGCCCGGGACACCCGGTTTCCCTCAGGAGGAGAGCGAGAGCGGAGGAACAAACCGGAGAACGGAGAGAAAGGAGACAAGAGGAGGAAGCGATGATGCTGTTGGAGGCGGAGTCAGGCGGAGGGAGGGGATCAACGCGGAGGCTGGCACGCGGAAGAAGAATGGAGTTAAGAGGAAGAGGCTCCGGCTGAAGGCAAACCCCCCCCCACCCCACCGGCGGGAGACACACTTGTTGAACGTCATCCTCTCCGCCAGCGTTTCCCGGTCTTCCCAGTTTGGTGCACTCCGCGCGCGCCCGTTGCAGCCTCCGGTTGGGATCTACCTCATCTTTTATTCATCAGGCCTCGTGAGCTCCAGGAATCCACGCGGCGCCGCTGTCTGCGGGCGGAGGAGGGGAGGCGGGGACACGACCGGCGGCTGAGCTCCGTCCGTCTCGAGTCGGAACTGCAGGTTCGGCGCACGCGGACACCTTTCCCAGACTAGTTTGCTCGCGCGCGTCTGGCTTTCCGGATCCTTCTAGGACACCCCCCCCCCTCCGCGCAGCACCGCTGGCTCCAGCCGTGGAGCGAATCCACGCGGAAACGCTACGTCACATCCACCGCCTCGCGGCTTCGTGTCGGACCGAATCTGTTTAGAGGGAAAAGTCCCCGAACACCCCGTCTGCCCCCCCACCCCGGCCGGCGGGATGACTCCGTGCTCGGGGGGTGGCGTTTGTTAGAGGCTTCCTTCCTCCACCGCGGGACTAGGCTCGGATTTGGGGGCATGGCTGACCCGGGGCGGGACGTCACGGACCACCGGAGCCCGCAGACTGTGAAGAAGTCGCCGGGGCTTCGGCCCCGGTACCCGAGCTCCGCGCCGGGTCACCGCTTCCGGAAGGTGACCCTCACCAAGCCGACCTTCTGCCACAGCTGCAGCGACTTCGTCTGGGGGCTCGCGGGCTTCCTGTGCGAAGGTAAGGCGGCGCTCAGCCGCACGGGACACCTTCACGCCGAGAGCACGCGCCCTCACGACTCACAACAGTCACATCCGCGCGCACACCCATCCCCCTTCACGGTCGTTCAGACACGCACCTTTGCCAATGCGCGTGCGCACACCCCTGTTATGAACTTTCAGGAAATCACTTACAGACACTGATGTACACAATGACACACAAACAAAGGCATACTGATGTACACAATGACACACAATCAAAGGCATACTGATGTACACAATGACACACAATCAAAGGCATACTGATGTACACAATGACACACAATCAAAGGCATACTGATGTACACAATGACACACAATCAAAGGCATACTGATGTACACAATGACACACAAACAAAGGCATACTGATGTACACAATGACACACAATCAAAGGCATACTGATGTACACAATGACACACAATCATAGGCATACTGATGTACACAATGACACACAAACAAAGATATACTGGTGTACACAATGCCGTTCTCTGTATTCTGCCTGGTAACAGCATCAGTACAGAGAAGTGTGTGGTAGAAGGGGTTCCTGCTCTCAGTTGTCAGTTACTTTCTACTGTTGGCATGGCAACAGGAAACTGACAGGGATGCTTGAGGCTGTGCAGATACATGTGTGTTCTTCCTCATCCTTTTCATCAGCAGCTGCATGGAAAGCTCCATGATACCTCATCCTGTACGGCTGCTTCTGGATTATGTAACGTTTGTTCTTTAAGCCATCACTTGGATTAACTTGAAAGTTTGACGTCATCGCAGAGCCTCATCTGCTGCCGCCGCCATGTAGGCCTGCACATCTCAGACGTATGTTTCCTCCCAAAGACCTGCCCCCGCGAGTCTGAGGTCTACAAATCTAAAGGTTTGACAAGGCTGTTGAATACCAGCAAAGATTGGTTGGTCAGTTTGTTCATTTGTTGGTTGGTCGGTTATTGTGATGGTTGGTCGGTTAATGAGTTTGTTGGTCTGTTGTTGTGTTTGTTGATCGGTTAGTCTGTTGGTTGGTCAGGTAGTGTGTTGGTTAATGTGTTGGTTGGTCGGGGAGTGCGTTGGTTGGTTGGTTAGTGTGTTGGTTAGTCGGGTAGTGTGTTGGTTTGTCGGGTAGTGTGTTGGTTGGTTAGTCGGTTAATGAGTTGGTTGGTCAGTTGTTGTGTTGGTTGATCGGTTAGTCTGTTGGTTGGTTAGGTAGTGTGTTGGTTAATGTGTTGGTTGGTCGGGGAGTCTATTGGTTGGTTGGGTAATGTGTTGGTTGGTTGGTTGGTTGGTTGGTTGGTTGGTTGGTTGGTGCGTTGGTTGGTCTGGAAGTCTGTTGGTTGGTCGGGTAATGTGTTGGTTGGTCTGGAAGTCTGTTGGTTGGTCGGGTAATGTGTTGGTTGGTCGGTTAATGTGTTGGTTGGTCAGTTAAGGCGTTGGTTGGTCTGGTAGTCTGTTGGTTGGTCGGGTAATGTGTTGCTTGGTCGGTTAATGTGTTGGTTGGTCAGTTAAGGCGTTGGTTGGTCTGGTAGTCTGTTGGTTGGTCGGGTAGTGTGTTGGTTGGTTAGTCAGTTAATGAGTTGGTTGGTCGGTTGTTGTGTTGGTTGATCGGTTAGTCTGTTGATTGGTCAGGTAGTGGGAAGGTTAGTGTGTTGGTTGGTAGCATGTTGGTTGGTTAGTGTGTTGGTTGGTCGGGGAGTGCGTTGTGTATCCAGTTAACTAGAATCCACAAAACTCTAGTTAAAGCTAGTTACAAGGGCCAAAGTTCGTCTCAGAGGAAGTGCTAATGATGACAAGCAACATTAAGATGCAGTAAGTGTACATATGTATTCATATTTGATTTACAACAGAAAATAAACGAGCAAAAAACACAAATCAGTTCACTGCAGTGCATCTGCTGTCCATCCTCCAATAATGTTCATAAATCCAGTCCAAGAAGTTCAGTGTAAGCAAAGTTCATCGCATAAATCCATCATGTCCACATATGGGGGTGTAGGTGTAGATGCTTCCTACCGCCCAGTCCAATGTTTCCATCTTGGAAAGGCCTGACTTCCAGGCCGAACAGCCTCCATCCTCGGTGGAACCTGGCCTGCACAGATCCAGCAATATCTAACTTCTTTGTAATGGAAGAGGACATTAAAGTAAAACACAAATTCCAGCAAATAAACAACTCAAGTTCAAAAAGAGTATTCCAGATCAAACATAACCAATTAATTCAGTGAATAAAAACCAATAAAGAGGGAATCAAATCCCAAACATCAGTGACAACAGGTCAGCATTTCAAAACCACCGTGTGCATAAAACAACAAAACACACATAACCCGTTCAACAAGACGAGCTCAGCTAACCCCAGCATCAGCTGATCCGCCTGGGCACACAACCGAGTGTTTAATAAGAATGACACCCCAATATATACAAAACACTCACCAGTTCCCACGTTAACTCATTCGCGTAGCGTTTCTCATCACCCGCCTGCGTCTCATGTATGCAGTGACAGCCCCCTCCGTCGGACTTCCATCAGCAAAACTGACTGCGCATGCCTCTTTATAAAGCCTAGTGCAATAATCGCACAAACTCTCGCGAGAGCTTTACATCATAGCTGCGGATGGGGCGACAAAGCACGTCAGGGTTACACCTGGTTGGTCAGGTAGCGTGTTGGTTGGGTGGTGTGTTGGTCAGTTGGGTAGTTCGGTGACACATGGTTGGATGTTTTGGATGTCTGCAAGGTTGTGCTTGCAGACGTTTATCTTCCACAGACTGTGTGTCAAACTTCTGATGAAAACCACTAAACTACAACAATAAACCAACACTCTTGGGCCCTTTTTGTCTGTTATTGGTCAAAATACTGGATCCTTTTTGTGGAACCAAGGAAACAGAATTTCATATCAAACTGTCAAAATTAGCTTTCCTTTGTTTTTCTTCAAGACTTAAAGAAAAGACAGGGGCGGGACTATCATAAATACGTTGAAATACTGACATTGAAAAGAAAACCGTTTCTCCTCATTTTGACTCAAACTCATATTTGACTGTAAACAATTTCAAACCAAAACACTTCCTGTTGTGACTCATCATTGTCATCAGGATTTGCTTTGTGTGGATACAAGAGTGGACATTTGTATTCTCCATTTCAAATCAGTGGAGGTCTTTGTACCGACAGTCCAAGATTTGTGCTGAAAGAGAAGAATCAAACCTTCAACCCAACAAACAGGTTTTAATACACCAGTCTGGTTCTGTCTTCCATTATGCCATAATTCTAAGCTTCTAAAAGAGGATGGCCCGGTTGTTCAGTGCAGTCCGTCAGACCCCACAATGTTCATGTTGGGTTCCACGTCTTAGCTGGGTTCCTTCAGCGTTTCACAGAGAATCGCTGACGTTCATTTGACTGGAAGATGCTACAAACACTTTGTACCAAAGGGTGACTGACAGGAGCCTGACTGACCAGTAATGATCTATCATTGTTCCCGATCTATCGGATAATGGGTGCAGAAACGTGCTAGGGTGCAATCTTTGTTGTCGTAACTTTGTTAGTGTGTGTTAAGTCACGCATGCTGAGAAGTCCACCTCCAGAAGAGTTCCTGAACTGGAAAAACCTGAAGAGTCTCGTCGTCTTCCCCTAAATGAGCTCAAGTACAAGCACACTGTTGTGTTCCTCTGTTGTGTTACACTGTTGTGTTCCTGCATTGTGTTACACCTATGTGTTCAGGGCTCCAGACTGTGACCAGGAATGGTCGCATTTTACGACCAAAATTTGAGAGTGTGCGACTGAATTTTACATCCAGTCGCACATGTGCCACCAGTAAATGTGCCTCCCCCACCCTCCGTATTTTTATACATTAAACGTGGAAGGGGCACGTCAATGATCAATGAAATGAGCAATGAGACGCGAGCGCACACGCACGCAAACACACACACACTCGCACACATACTCATGAGACGCACACACACTTGCGTTTCATTGAGTGATGCCTGTCTGTGAGGCGGCCAATGCGTGTGAGAAGAATAGGGAAAGCGCATGGAGGGGGAGGGGCCTAAAGATAATCGAGTGTACGTAAACATCTGTGTGAAGGAAACGGAGACAAATATCATCACAACCTGATATGTGCGTCTGAGCTATGAGTAAGCGAACCATTGATTCGTTCTTCCCACCTGCGGCTAGTGTACACTTTTTCAGTGTTGTGCGTGGAGCTGACGAACCAACCAATCACAGTGGGGTAAATGACTCTTGGGGGGGTGACAATGACCGGGCTTGAAAGCAGGGGAACATTTAAGGCAGGACACCTGACAGCCCCCTCCGCGGACCACATTTAGGAGTTCCCTACTTTCCTTTTAGAACGTATTTATTCGCTCGTCATTTTCTAAATACATGCAGTCAGAGCTGAACTTTGCTCTGGGCCGCACGGAGCCGGAGGAAGGTTACGGTTAGGCGCACGGCGGCGTATCAACCCCGACCAAACGGTTATCGTGCGCGGCTGTCACTGCAACCCACCGCTCCCCCAGGAGATGGTCAGCTGAGAATAAATGTCTCACACCTACATGCGTGACCGCTAACGGGGCGTTAACATTAAACACGTGCGAGCAACAACATGTAGTCTTAGACGCACTGAAATACGTGGGGAAAATGCAACGATAGACGCATTTAAGATGAACCAGCGCCTCGCCTGGATCGTTGGGGGGGGAGGGGGGGTGAAGGCGAAGCTGCAGCGGGACTGAAGGAGAACAGGAAGTTGGAGTTGTTTTTAACATTCAATTTAGTTTTAATATGCCTCTCCCCCTCAGTATGATCTCTGTTATTATATATTTTATATTTATTTGAATGTTTTGTATTATATGTAGCCTTTTTTCAATTCATAGCTATTTTAAATGATTTTAATTGATCACTCAACTACAAAAACCCATCAGGACACATGTCCCATAATGCATTGTTTTGTAGTCATCAGGGCAGCTTTCAGTCAGCACAGTAATACATTTCCAGTTGCGTGCATAGGAGTGGATGACCGGCTGCTATACAATAACTTATGATCGGGGTTTAAATGTGCAAAAGGTCATAAGATAGAGAATCCAAAAATGGTTTCTGAATTTTGTTTCTCTTTACTGATTTGTGGTTTAAAGAGTAAACTTTAAATAAAAACATTCAACACAGACTCTAAATAGGGAGCACATCCTCTCTGACTTCTCCACCTTAAATCTCAATAAGTCCAGTCCAGATTTCCTGACAGTCATCTTCATCCACAATGAGGGTCTCAGCTGTTTGGGAGAAGGGGCTGCCAAGTGTCCATCAGTAAGAAGAACCATTGATGGATTTATAGAACTGTAGAATTGGAGTCTTCTTCTGTGTTTAATGGTTATAACTCAATAGTGTTAACTGAACTGTGTTAATAAGGATGTTTAAATGAGAAAACAGCAGATATAGAAGACTGAATAAAACAAGAGTTGATGCCAAGGAAGCTGTGCAAACATGGTTCAGTCAGGGTAAAAGGTCTAGTCCAGGGGGGGCCAACCCTGGTCCTGAAGAGCCTCAGCCCCGCCTGTTTTCCAGCCCTCCCTGGACTGCTTGATGCTGATAACCTAAATCAGGTGTGTTCAGTCACTCAGGATGTGAAATCACTTGATTCAGCTAATCAACAGCAAGCTGGTGAGGGAGAGCTGGAAAACCGGCAGGGCTGAGGCTCTTGAGGACCAGGGTTGGCCCCCCCTGGACTAGGAGGCCAAATTACAAGGGCTGGCCTTCTGAGCCTCCTAGTGGAACACAGGAGGATCTGCTCTAAGGGGGGGTGAGGACAGGCTCAAGTTGTTTAGACCTCCATGTTCTAGTGGAATGTTATTGGCCGGTGCCCCTAATGTTTACATACATTTAAGTATTGTTCGTAACTGTGAAATGACCGAAAGGTTACTACGGTAATTCCTTTGTTACTAAGGATGTTTGGTATTTTGTTTAGTATTTGTACTGTCATGACAGCGATGCTGCTGTCAGTTTACCTTATTATTACATCTTCAAAAGTACAGAATAAAATGTGAGACTGAAACAGCACATTGTAATTTCTGCATCTATTATTAAAGTACTTCTTAGTAATACAGTGGAAATGAGTAGATCTGGTTAGCATGTTGATTTACGGCATGCGCCCCTAAAAGTTTCAGTTGGGGGCCACAGTGCTCCTAGTGAAAAAAGTTGGTCTGGAGCCCTGCTGTTACTCTTTTGTGTTATGCTGTGATGTTAGATTGCTGTGTTACTTCATGTGACTTTGTTGTGTTGTACTTAAGTGTTACACTCTCTTGTTACACAGTTGTGTTACGCTGTTTTGATATTCTATTGCGTTAAAGTGACGGTTAGGTTAAGTTTTCTGTTAGGTTAGACTGCTATGCTGTTGTGTTCCCTTGACCTTGTGGTGAAGTGTCCGCCCTGAGAGTGGAAGGTCGCAGGTTCAAATCCATGCTTGAGTCGTACCAAAGGCTCTGAAAATGGGGGCCAAAGCCTCCCTGTTTGACACTCAGCCTTAAGGGGTTAATGGTTCTGGAAGCATTTGAATTCAATGTCTGCCGCTCACCGTTCCCCCAGGTTAGGGGTCAAATGCAGAGCACCAAGGTCATACCCAGGTGGGTGAGGGCTGATGGGACTTCACCTTTTGTGACTGATGGGTTTTTGTTCTCGTCAAAGCGATGAAGGAGACTCCTGGACCTCAGACACTCATCCCAGCTGAACATCTGTGACGTCTGGGGGTGTAGTGGGGGCTGATGGGATGTCTGCAGCCTCAGAACGTCCTCTTTCCGACTTCCACAGGAAGGAATTGTTAATAAAGGAGTACACCCCCCCCCCCCCCCCCCACATACTTCCTCTGTGTAACCACTGAAGAAGTTTGAATGATGAGTCAGCAGGCCGTCATGTGTGCAGGTGACTGCTTTTGGGGGGGGGCTCAAAATGTTTGGATTATTACTGTCCCATGGAGGATAAAAGGTACATTTTTTATATTCTTTTTACTGTTGCCCAAAGGTCCAGTTTGTTTGTGCAGCCACAGATCATGATGCTCCCGCTGCCATGCTTCCCTGTGTTGGAAGTTCTGATAATATTGATAAAGTTGATCTGAGTCACCGATGGAGACTCATGCCGTGTTGTCTTGATTCAAAGATGAGTGACGGTCCTCCTCTGTCTTTTTCAGTCTGTAACTTCATGTGTCACGAAAAATGCCTGAAGACCCTGAGGACGGTCTGCTCCTGCATGGCGCCCTCGCAGGTCCAGGTGAGTCTCGAACAGGTAGAGTGGACTTGGTGTCTGCAGACAACAGTTTGTTTGTTTACCCATGTTCTTGGCTACCCGTGTTCAGGGGGGTATTTCAGAAAGCATGTTTAACTCCCCTGACTTTAAGCCTGAACTCTGGCTGAAATCCGCCTGAACTTGCTTACTCTGGGTATGTCGGTTCCAACAGACCGGATATGAGTTAGTGTAATTACGCTCCACTTGGTAACCCTGGGTTAATGCTCGTGCACAGCAGGTACATAAAGATATTCTCAATGGATCGCTGATTTCTGGAGTCACCATGGAAACGTGTGGAGAGAAAAAGAAAGAGCGCTATACTTCAGTGAGACGGAGTCTGAGATTAATGACGGCGTATGAAGATTATACAGTGGTGGACAAAATAGTTGGTACCCATCAGTTAAAGAAAGAAAGTCCGCAATACTCACTGAAATGACTTGAAACGTTCAAAAGTAACAATAAATTAACATTTATTGAAAATTAAATCATCAAAATCAGCCATTACTTTTGAGTTGTTGATTAACAGAAGTATTTAAAAAACAAACTAATGAAATAGGGCTGGACAAAAATGATGGTACCCATAAAAGACTGAGAATTAATTGTCCAGGGGGTCATGATGAACTCAGGTATGTCCTTTAATTGACATCACAGCTGTTTTCAAACCCAGAATCAGTCAGTCTGCCTATTTAAAGGGAGACAAATAGTGAAAAGCTGTGAACCACACTGAACATGGACAACAAAAAGCAAAGGAGAGGATTGTCCCAGGACATTAGAAACACAATCATAGACAAACATGGTAAAGGTAAAGGCTATGAAACCATCTCTAAGCAGCTTGAAGTTCCTGTGACCACAGTGGCACATATTATTCAGAAGTTTAAGACCCACAGGACAGTAGCCAACCTCCCTGGACGATGGAAGAGGAACATTGATGACAAATGGAGGAGACGGATAGTTGGAACTGTATCCAAAGAGCCCAGAACAACCTCCAAAGACATTAAAGGTGAACTCCTAGATCAAGGTACATCAGTCTCAGATCGCACCATTCGTGGTTGTTTGAGCCAGAGTGGACTTCATGGGAGACGACCAAGGAGGACACCACTGTTGAAAGGAAATCATCAAAAAGACAGACTGGAATTTGCAAACATGCATGTTGACAAGCCACAAAGCTTCTGGGAAAATGATGAGACCAAACTGGAGCTTTTTGGTAAGAAACATCAGCTCTATGTTGGTAGACTCAAAGATGAAGCATCCACCCAAAAGAACACTGTCCCTACTGTGAAACATGGAGGAGGCTCAGTTCTGTTTTGGGGCTGCTTTGCTGCATCTGGAACAGGGGGTCTGGAAGTTATGAAGGTCAAATGAAATCTCAAGATGATCAAGGCATTCTGGGTAGAAATGTGCTGCCTAGTGTCAGATAGCTTGGTCTCAGTGGCAGGTCATGGGTCTTCCAACAGGACAACCATCCAAAACACACAGCCAGAACCCCCCCCCCCAAGAATGGCTGAGAGAAAAGCCTTGGACTATTCTGAAGTGGCATTCTATGAGTCCAGATCTGAATCCTATTGAACATCAGTGGAAGGAGCTGAAACATGCCATTTGGAGAAGACACCCGTCACACCTGAGACAACTGGAGCAGTTTGCTCATGAGGAGGGGGCCAAAATACCTGTGGACAGGTGCAGAAGGCTCATTGACAAATACAGAAACCGTTTCATTGCAGTGATTGCCTCAAAAGGTTGGGCAACAAAGTATTAAGTTATGGGTACCATCACTTTAGTCCAGCCCTATTTCATTAGTTTGTTTTTTTAATAATTCTGTTAATCAACAACTCTAAAGTAATGGCTGATTTTGATTATTTAATTTTCAATACATTTTAATTTATTGTTACTTTTGAACGTTTCAAGTCATTTCAGTGAGCATTGTGGACTTTCTGTCTTTAACTGAGGGGAACCAACTATTCTGTCCACCACTGTATGCCCATCAGTATAGTAACACGGCTGCATCATCAGCAAAAGAAACAGGAAGATAAAAACAACAGACAAAGGAAACGCAGTAAAGTTCTGATGTTATTTCCAATTACATTGTGATGTATATTTATACAACTTATAAAACTTTGAATTACTTCTGTTGGCAACAAGTAATTTAGTATATTCTTTTCAACCTAATTTCTTACGTCCAACTCAATTATTGTTTTTACAACTCAAATTTACATATTTATCTAACTACATATCATTTTACTCCAATTCAATTAAATGTTTTTCCATCTTAATCTATTGTACTTCTTGAGCTCTCAAATGTCTAAATTAGAGGCTGCAGATTATCTCATTTTAATCAAATTGAAATAAATGATACAGTGGGCATTTATAATATATACCATACATTTAATTATCATGAATCTGTTATTCAGATCTTCAGTTTTTATTCCATACTGTTGCACTAGTGGTGCTACATATCCTCATCCTCCTCTTCCTCCCTCTCACTCATGGTGCAGAAAAAATTAAACATAGTAGGACAAATAACTAGACAAAACACAGTAAAACAGCTAAACAACTAAACACATTTGGTCAAAAAGCCACACTTAAACCCAAATCCGTCCAGACAGGCAAAGGGAATGGTATCCCACAATCCCTTGCGGTGCCAATCTAACAGCAGCACCAAAGTTACACCTACTTAATTGAATTAAGTTGAATAAAAGTAAAATAAATGCCTGAAAACTACATGTTATTTTTAAGCTGACTTAACTAAAAAATTATTCATTTTAACTTGGATCAAAGTAAGAAGTTTCTCTTTCCAACATCCATATGTGGTCTCATCACCCTCTCAGGGTGGAAAAAGTATTATCTGAGCTTCTTCATCCACTAAATCATCTTCAAATGGACACGCCATGCTGCTTCACCTCTCTGAAAACAAACTAACCTTCAACTAAACCTGCTCCAGACCAGGTTATGTTCAGAGCATGAGTTGCTATGGCAACCTGACATACCCTGAAAAAAACCCTCCATTTCTGGAACCGAAAGCTGAGGTTATCAACTTCCTTAGCCTCAATTTTACCGTGGGAGCTTTTACCCGTGTTCTCGGTTACTCGTGTTCTTGTGTCAGATAAATGCATCTAGACATTAAAGAAAAACACAATTATAAACAACAAACCACAACAAGAATTAAGTTTCTCATGCACGAGGGAGAGGAGCAAATGTGTTGGAAAAGGTCCACCACGTTTCTCTTCTCAAAGGTCTGCCTCTCCCTGTGCACCTTTTATTAAGAACACAAGAAGGAGGTTACATTTTCAAGACAAAGAGGAAAAGTTCATTAGGGGGTGTCGTATAATGACCCATTTGGTTGGATTCTAACTTCAAACAGTATCCCTTATCAGCTCAGGACAGTGTGTCGTAAACCCCTCATCCTGGGTGGGAGATGAGAAGCAGATGAACAAACACACAACTGTTTTCAGAAGAGGTCAATCTGAGTTAACATTTAAAGACACGTTTAAACAAATACATTTAAACAATGATAATAATAAAACAATTTCCTTCACATAGTGTTTAACTGTGTTCTGGTTTACCCGTGTGTTTGTTTACCTGTTTTTTTGTGTACCTGTGTTCTCGGTTACCCGTGTTCTCGGTTACCCATGTTCTTGTTTAACCGTGTGTTTGTTTACTTGTGTTTTTGTGTACCCGTGTTCTCTGTTACCCGTGTTCTCGTTTACCCGTGTTCTCGGTTACCCGTGTTCTTGGTTACCCGTGTTCTCGGTTACCAGTGTTGTTGTTTAACCGTGTTCTCGGTTACCCGTGCTCTTATTTAACATTGTGCTTGTTTACCCGTGTTCTCGGTTACCCTTGTTCTCTCTTACCCGTGTTCTTGGTTACCCGTGTTCTCGGTTACCAGTGTTGTTGTTTAACCGTGTTCTCGGTTACCCGTATTCTCGGTTACTCGTGTTCTCTGTTACCCGTGTTCTCGGTTACCCGTGCTCTTATTTAACATTGTGCTTGGTTACCCGTGTTCTCGTTTACCCGTGTTCTCGGTTACCCGTGTTCTTGGTTACCCGTGTTCTCGGTTACCAGTGTTGTTGTTTAACCGTGTTCTCGGTTACCCGTATTCTCGGTTACTCGTGCTCTTATTTAACATTGTGCTTGTTTACCCGTGTTCTCTGTTACCCATGTTCTCTGTTACCCGTGTTCTCGGTTACCCGTGCTCTTATTTAACATTGTGCTTGGTTACCCGTGTTCTCGTTTACCCGTGTTCTCGGTTACCAGTGTTGTTGTTTAACCGTGTTTTCGGTTACCCGTATTCTCGGTTACCCGTGCTCTTATTTAACATTGTGCTTGGTTACCCGTGTTCTCGTTTACCCGTGTTCTCGGTTACCCGTGTTCTTGGTTACCCGTGTTCTCGGTTACCAGTGTTGTTGTTTAACCGTGTTCTCGGTTACCCGTATTCTCGGTTACTCGTGCTCTTATTTAACATTGTGCTTGTTTACCCGTGTTCTCTGTTACCCGTGTTCTCGGTTACCCGTGTTCTCGGTTACTCGTGCTCTTATTTAACATTGTGCTTGTTTACCCGTGCTCCTTGTTACCCGTGTGTTTGTGTTTGTTGCAGGTGCCGGTGGTTCATTGCTTCGGTCCGGCTGGTCAGAAGAAACGCTTTTGCGGCGTCTGCAGGAAACAGACGGAGGGAAGCTCGGCGCTGCGGTGTGAAGGTGCAGCTGTCAGACGGTTCCACGGCACACGTGGAGGACAGGGGTCACTGCAGACACGGGTCTGCAGTGACCCCTGTCTGGGTTCACAGGAACCTTGGTTTTGCATTGACATTATAACCGCTAAACTGGTGACTGACTTGTCCTGGAGGTGTGAGACTCTGATTGTGTGGCGTGACGACCCGGTGACATATCCAGGAGAATCCCGCTTTACCCAACAGTAGGATAGGCTCCAGCAGCCCCCTGACCCCAGAAGAATTCAGCGGGTTCTGAAGATGGATTTGAACAAAAGACGACAATCTGAAGGCGGTTTTCACTGGTTTGCAGCTTTGTGGTTCCAGTTGTGTGTCCTCACACTGTGTGTATGTGTTGCAGTGTGTGAGCTGCACGTCCACGCTGACTGCGCCCCCTTCACCTGTGCAGACTGTCGCTGCTGTCACCTGGACGGCACTCTGGATGGAGCTCAGGTGAGTTCAGTTCTCAGTCTTCTGTCAGTGTTTGACCTTCAGAACACACTGTGGAAGTAACTCCGCCCACTTGGAGTGCGCCATAGGCAGCCTGACATTGCAGCAGAAATGCATCATGGGGCAGACCGGTCCTTTGGAACGGGTCAAACCATTTTCCTCTGGTTAGCTCTCATCTACAGACCAGAGTGAATGTAAACGGGTTTCTGGGATTTCATCAGATCTCCTCTGAAATTCAGTTTAGAAAACTGAACTTGTTAAACGTTCACAGTCAGAACAAGACTTTTCTCAAGATGAACATGTCCATGTGACATATAATAACCTTAGACACTGGAACATTCAAAACACTTTAAGGTGAAAGTTAGAAATAATTGATCAGTCTTCTGGTTCCTGTTGAGCGGGAACCTCCTGAAACCGGAGAGACGCTAAGCTGCCGCTCTGATGACTGATCTCACCTGGTTTGTTTCTACTGACGGACGCCTGGCAGCTCAGGGAACTCTAAATCTACCGTTAATTAAAGTCAGTGAAGCTGAGATCCTGATGATGGCAGCTTCACTGAGAGGCCAGTGGGTGGAGCTTCTGGCTCACGAGCTGTGAATAAACGTAAAGACAGCTGAGCGTTCAGCTGGATGTGAAGATCAGTGAGAGCCTCTGTCCTGCAGGAAACCTTCCACCACCACTGGAGGGAGGGGAACCTGCCGTCAGCATCCAGGTGTGAAGTCTGCCGCCGCTCCTGCAGCTCGTCTGAGGCCATGGTGGGGATGCGATGCGAGTGGTGCAGCGTGACGGTTGGTTTCTCTGTGAAGCTTTTTATCTTAACGCCATCAGGACGACGCCGTCAGTCAACAATGCAGCATATTGACCCCTGTGTTTGTCTGGATAGATGTCCATTTATGGACATTTTCCCATTAAATAAACGGCGGCCTCCAACACGCCTGTGGAGTCCTGATACACAATCAGGACCGCCTGCATTTAAACATCCCATAATAAGATCCTTCTCAAACACAACTAATATTCAGGCAGCGGTCTAATGTCGGTGCACATTGTCAGAGTTGTTCCCATGGTACCATAGACCTTCGGTCCAGAACGTCGGTTCCGTTGGAGTCTGTCATGCTGAAGTTCCTCCATCTCACCTGCAGACGCACCCCTCCTGTTACCACAGCGTGCCACTAGAGTGCGCTGTGGGGCGCCTGCGCTGCATGCTGCTAAAGCCCGCCTGCGTTCGCCTGGACTCCAGAAACTTCAGTAAGATGCACTGTTATCGGATCACGGAGAGCTGCGGGCATGAGCCGGGTAAACGCACGCAGACACGTGAAGCCTCTAAACATGTTCTGGTTGCATTTTTTTATGATGGAGGACATAAAAAGTCCTGATGTGAGAAGGTTTTGCTAATAACTGTGCTCCTCCTCTTTACCTGCTGCCATATTCTGTTTTGCTTTATGGTAATAAAATGTTGTGATCTGTTCATGATATGTATTTATCCGTATGGATGAGCTTGAAGTATTTAACACTGATCATTATAAGAATGAAATAATATCCGATCCCTGATGGGAATACAACACCTGCTACTGCTGGAGTCTGAGACGTGATCGGATCGGGACAGGCCCAGTTAAAGCAGCATGAAGCGGCTCCTCACCCTTTTGGGCTAAGATGCTTGATAAAAACCAAACTGCTTCTCTGATCTCTGACTCCGCCCCTCTTCAGAAACCTTTGATGACTCTGATCAGGCCGCAGCAGCGCCCAGAGACCTGCAGCCAGCACCTGCAGAGTCCGGTGAGCCCGCTTTTCCTGTCTGTCATCTTTTTTGGGAGGGTGTGTGCTTGGTCACGCCCACCTTCCTGTCTAAGTCCCGCCCTCTGACGTTGTGTCTGTTCTGCAGGAAAGCAGCTCCTCAGGGTGTTTGACGGAGACGACGGTGTTAACAGAGGCTTTTACCGGCTGGTCCCCCTCTGCAGAGCCATGAGGAACGAGGAACTAGTGGTTGGACCCTGTTTACTTCTTTATTTTGTTTTTAACTTGTCCTGTCCAACAGCTGGGCAGACAGATGAGAGCTGAGGGCCTCTTGTGTTGGACATATTTTACTTTAACAAGAGGGGTTATGAACCTACAGACAAACCAAAGGTATGTCTGAATAAACCCCTTTTGGAATTGAGGCCAAACTTTATTAATTTCAACCATGTTTGAAAATCTTTGGTGTTGGACCGGACGGAAAAGGAAAGAGGGGAAGAAGAGAGAGGGATGTCAGAGGGGGGGGGGGGGGGTGGTGATAGTGAGAGGGGGGGTAAGACCATGAAGCAGCATAAAGCAACAAGTTTACTGGTTGTTTATCATTACGGTACGGTTCAAATGTAGTACAAAAAGGGCGGGGCCTGTCCGCACACTCAAATGTTATCAACACACCTGCTAGCTGCAAAAATGTCCACATGTCAACATGTACACAAAACAGATAGTGTTCACACACGCATACCTATGCCTTAAAACCAACTAGGGTGAAATCTTTCATTCATTCAATCACGCAAACTATTAGTGCAAAGGTGAGCTAACACCTGTGCTCAGGTGAGTGTTTATGTTCTTCTAAAATGGATGGTGGAATGTGAAAAGAAGGAGGAGGGGCGCCCAGCCACCCCCACACCCCCGCCGCAGCAGCAGCGGCAGCCGGAACCCCCAACACCACACAGCAGCAGGCAGGGAACAACCGCCCCCCAGGCCAGGGCCAGCAGGACCGCCGCGAGGCCCCCAGAGAGCAGGGAGGCACCGGGGACTTCTAAATGCTCTAACCCAGAGGTCCCCAACACCCGGGCCGCGGACCGGTACCGGGCCGCAGGAAGAAAGGAAATACATAGGCTAACTTAGATTATTTCTGTTTTGTTTATTTCCTGATACTCAAGGAAGTTAAATTTTGGTAAACTACCAGATTCTCTAGTTTCTCCACATCTGTCTGTCTTGACGCGTCGCATGACTATGAGTTGCTTCTCAGACCACTAAGCTAGCAGCTCAAAGCTAAAATTGAATGAAAACCAACCAAAAAAAACGTATCTGGACTGTTTTTGTAGGAGAAAAGAGTCGGCGAGGAAATTCAAGAAGAGTCTTCAACGTCACAGAAACACTAAGCTGCTGTTTGCAGTCAAAACCAGGAGTTTTGCTCCAAACACGGATTTATGGAGATGGTTGTTCTGTCGGAGCAGAAGACGTTCCCGCCTGAAACGCAGCGACTGATTCTCCAATGTTTCACACGCAGATAATTAAGAAGCAGATGGATTTAGGTTTAATATTATATTTAGGAAATTCCACTTTAAGACAGTTTTGTCATTTTATTTTGCTTTAGTTATCCGTCACACCTCAATGGTCGGTACAGCTAAAGTTAGCATCCGGTTGTTAGCCTCCGGTTGTTAGCATACGGTTGTTAGCATACGGTTGTTAGCATACGGTTGTTAGCATCCACAAAGTCTACGTTTAAACCAGCCGCAAACAGCTGACAGAAATTGAAGATTAAATCTAATAACGTTTCTGATTTGTTGAAACTTGTAAAAAGACGATTTATGAATTTTTCTTACAGAAAGGCTGACTTAAGCAGCAAACTGTTATGAAACGAGAATGTTTATCTGTGTTAAAAACACACAATGAATGAAGATTTATGTAAAAACAAAATATGATGAATCTTGTTGGCCGGAAGGATGATCAGAGACTGGGTTGATTTCTCAGTGTGAGCATAGTGTTCTATGAAAAAAAATGCTTTGATTTGAAAAATATGTTTTTCACAAACCGGAAGCTTAAAAATATCAAACATAAACTTTGACCTTGTTTGGACCGGTCCGTGAAAATATTGTCTGACTTAAACTGGTTTGTGGCCCACAAAAGGTTGGAGACCACTGGTCCAAAGCACACTTGCACACACACCCCTTCACGCACACACCTGCACACACACACCTGCACACACACACCTGCACACACACTTGCACACACACCCCTTCACGCACACCTGCACACACACACCTGCACACACACCTGCACACACACACCTGCACACACACACCTGCACACACACACCTGCACACACACCTGCACACACACACACACACCTGCACACACACACCTGCACACACACACCTGCACACACACTCCTGCACACACCTGCACACATGCTTTCACACACACCTGCACACACTCAGGAAACAGGCCCTACAGTGTTGATCCTTTTGTTTTAAATCAACAAACCTGAACGTTAAAACAGATTCAGTATTTTAGGTTTTGACCAGTCCTGATGAATCAACCTTTGTGCTTTGAACTCGCAGGAGAAATGCTCCTTTCTGCTAACGATCACATGACTCGGATGTTTTGACTGACACCTCATTGCACTACTTGTGCTGCCCTGTAGGAGGCGGCTCTCAGGGCGTTCTACCTGCCTGGGGATCCGCAGAACTTTGAGCTGGAAGAGGTCAGCGCTTCCCAAAGTGACATCACAAACCGGAACGGCAGCGGGCCAGATAACCGCAGCTCTCTGAAGGACGGCGGTGAATCCTGGCTGCTGAGGGCCAAACCACGAGACAAAGACCTCATCCAGGTGTATGTCAGCTTGCCCAGGTGAGCCCAGGTCTTTTACTCAAAAACTAAAACAAATCCTTTCAAATGCAAGTGTAACAGTTTTCTTCAGGTCATTGACCAGCTCCCCCATGTTTTTCTGAGCTGGTTCCTCGCTTTTCTCTGTTGGTCCTGGTGTTCTCCACCAGGTGAGATCTTCCATGGAGCTCCAGGTGGAAGAAGGTTGTCAGGGATCTTCCATTTTCTAAGAATTGCTCCAACAGTTGATGTCTGGTCTCCAAGCTGCTGTTTATAATGATTGGTTCATTTGTGTCTGGCTGCTGGTGTCCTTTGACAGCTCTTTGGTCCTGATCATGGTTGTAGTTTGTTTGTAGTTGTACATTGGTGTCTTTTATACAGGTAACCAGTTCAAACTGGTGACATTAACACAGGTAAGGATTGGAGGACAGAAGAGCTTCTTAAAGAAGGAGAAACAGGTTGTTAGGAACAGATTTCTTGATTGTTTGTTGGAGATAAATCTTATTTTTTGCTCCATAATACAATTGAGTTCTTTAAAAACAAAAAATGGGATTTTCTAGAATCTTCTTTTACATTCTGTCTGGCAGCTGAAATATTTATATGATGAACATTTCAGACCAAACTCTGCAGAATGACTGACAGATTCCTCTTTGCCCCACTGCATTTGCATTTCTTTTATTTTGACCCTCCCGGCGGTCCATACTTGTGTGTCTCAGAGTGAGAGATACGCACGTGAGCGTCTGCGTCTCAGTGCGGAGCACGGTGGCGTCCGTCATCGGGGAGGTCCTGTTCCAGCTGGACAAACAGGTAGAAGTGAACTTTCACAGCCTGGAGAGTTTTGAATGTTTTTTAGTTTTGACAACAGTGAACATTCCTAAAATCAGTTGTATTTGTTTTTGTTGTTCAGGCTGAAGAGGTCTCACGGTTCCGTCTGCTGGAGGTCTTCATGGGTGGGAAACAAGGTAAGGAGGAGCAGAGGAGGAGGATGGAGGAGCATCTGAAGTTCAGGGAGCAGAGGAGGAGGAGGATGGAGGAGCAGCTGAAGCTCAGGGAGCAGAGGAGGAGGAGGATGGAGGAGCAGCTGAAGCTCAGGGAGCAGAGGAGGAGGAGGATGGAGGAGCAGCTGAAGCTCAGGGAGCAGAGGAGGAGGAGGATGGAGGAGCAGCTGAAGCTCAGGGAGCAGAGGAGGAGGAGGAAGGAGCATCTGAAGTTCAGGGAGCAGAGGAGGAGGAGGATGGAGGAGCAGCTGAAGCTCAGGGAGCAGAGGAGGAGGAGGATGGAGGAGCAGCTGAAGCTCAGGGAGCAGAGGAGGAGGAGGATGGAGGAGCAGCTGAAGCTCAGGGAGCAGAGGAGGAGGAGGATGGAGGAGCAGCTGAAGGTCAGGGAGCAGAGGAGGAGGAGGATGGAGGAGCAGCTGAAGTTCAGGGAGCAGAGGAGGAGGAGGATGGAGGAGCAGCTGAAGGTCAGGGAGCAGAGGAGGAGGAGGATGGAGGAGCAGCTGAAGGTCAGGGAGCAGAGGAGGAGGAGGATGGAGGAGCAGCTGAAGCTCAGGGAGCAGAGGAGGAGGAGGAAGGAGCATCTGAAGTTCAGGGAGCAGAGGAGGAGGAGGATGGAGGAGCAGCTGAAGCTCAGGGAGCAGAGGAGGAGGAGGATGGAGGAGCAGCTGAAGCTCAGGGAGCAGAGGAGGAGGAGGATGGAGGAGCAGCTGAAGCTCAGGGAGCAGAGGAGGAGGAGGAAGGAGCATCTGAAGTTCAGGGAGCAGAGGAGGAGGAGGATGGAGGAGCATCTGAAGTTCAGGGAGCAGAGGAGGAGGAGGATGGAGGAGCATCTGAAGTTCAGGGAGCAGAGGAGCGTCTCTCACAGCTTCTGTCTGTCTGCAGTGCAGAGACAGACGCTGATGTCGGAGGAGAACATCCTGGAGAAACTGCGGGACATCAGAAAGGTCAGAAGGTCTCCAGAGCCCTTCAACCGACGTCTCCTCCTAACGCCGCTGCTTTCCTCCTCCAGGTGTCGCTTCGGCAGATGAATCAGACCAGGTTCTACCTGGTGGAGAACCAGAACCTGGCCGTGAACGTGAACCTCCTGATAGGAGGACTGCCCCCCCTGCTGACCACAGAGCAGTACCTCCAGCTGATCCAGGAACACCTGGCTATCAAGAGTGAGTCCGCCTGCGCCGTGTTTGCTGCTTCCAGCTGGATCGACGCTGAAAACTGTTTTCATCCCAACAGGTCACTTGGTCACCGTCAGCCAAATCTATAGCAGCCAAGGTGAGCCTGTCACCATGGAAACCATCCTGTACGGTTTGTGAGTCTGCATCAAGTCAGAGCTTTTCCAGGTTTCCAAATAAAACCTCTTGGTTTTTGGTTTGGAGCCTGAAGGTTTCTGAGAAGCTGAACCTGTAGAGGGCGCTCCGGTTCAACGCCGCGTGTTTTGTGCAGGTGCAGCCGAGCTGCAGGTTTCCTGTTTCTCTGAGGCAGAGAGGATCTACATGCTGGCCAGAGACACCTCCTGCAACAGCAAGACGCTCAGCTCACTGGTGGTCCCACAGATCCAGGTGGGTCCTGCAGACTCATCGATGAAGTTCAGGTTCATTCAGATCACGCTGCTGCACTTTAGAACACAGAAGATGTGCTAGAAGTCATGACAGCAGGTCAGACCTGGGTCTGGGATAAAAAGAACATGTTCTTCATTTACACATGAAGGTTCTCACAGTTTCCAACAGATCAAATGTGACTCGCAGCTACAAATACACCATCACCTTAAGAAACCAGATTCTAGAAGGCTGCCTATAGTTAAACTAGAACTAAATCTATTTCAGAGTTTTTACAAAGAAAGCAAAAAAGTACTCGACATAAAAAAGAAGAGGAAAGGGAAGCTGGAATTGTCTCTGTGGAAGAAGATTGGGAAGAATACTACTCTTCACACAGCTCCTCCACAGATTCACTAGAATGGAAAGAATATTCTAGGATAAAGTCCTCTATGAGATGTTTTCCATGTCATAGATCAACATTGGACATTACAGGTTGACATTCTAGTTGGGCATTCTAAAATACCGACAGACGCACTATAGAAATGTGGATGTTGGAGGCAGTGTGGAAACCATCACCATGTGTTCTGGGAATGTCCACGACTCAAAAAGTATCAGAAAGATGTCATAGAAGGTTAAATGTTCTATGACCCGAGCTAATATTCTAGCTAACCCTTTAAACGTCTCGTCACAGGACCCCAGTTAGGCAGAATGAACTACTGTGGTAATGGAACCCAAAAGGTCCACGCATGAGGGCGCCGGGTCCTAAGAGGAAGAGATGCAGAAAGCTTTTGAGTTAGACCATCTCTACCTAGACCATGTCCCAAGCCTGGAAGGGAAGACGGAGACCAGGCTGCTGCAGGAACCTTTAGCTGCCGGCAAAAAGCCAGACTAAGAAATGGAACCGCCCAGTCATTAGAGAGCTGTTTGATAAAACACACCGATGTCTCAAGATGTAAAAACCCACAGACGCACAAAAAATTCAAAAGGACAAGTTCCACCAAATCTGGGCTAAATGATCACATTCATTCAGGTTTGTATGAGAATCAGTGATATTTATGTCCACAATTAAGTTTGTTTTACCATTATTCATGGAAAAAGGTATAACTGTGAGCTCATGTTCCATATTTTGGTTTGGAATTTTAAAAAAATGACTTGAAAGGACTTTCCAAATGACAGCAAAGTGAATGTTAGGTTACAAATAAACGAAGAAAATCCCACCTGGACTGAGACCAACAGTCTGTTGCATATTGGTCGATGCAACTCTACGTAGAGAAGGGAGGGGAACCTGACCATTCAGAGGGAGCTGGACCCAGTTTGCACCTGCTCCTCCCTCATGGGGTCATGACCTTTGAGGAGGTCATGAGAATCTCAGTCATTTAAATGGATTTTGGCGAAAGGCCAAATGTCTGCGATCTTGTTCCACAGCACAGAACTGGCTCAAACTCTGACAGCACACGTCATCACCTGGTGCACGTAGCAACGCTCGCTTCCATCGCTGCGTTGCATCCATGACGACCACAGGTCCTCACCAAATAGACAAATGGGCTAAGCCGCTCACAGTACTTTGGGGAGGTAATCTGAGCTGCTTTCAGGGGGACAGGGGGACTGTATCATCGGCATAGAAGCTGACACTTACAGTGTGGTGTCCAGTAATCTGTATCCACTGGAATGAAGCGGGACCAAGCGTGGAGCCCTGTGGTACACCAGAATGGACTGTCATTTGGTTAAAAGCTCTCAGATGAACTGGATGGGGTTTACTAAGTCCTGATGATGCCAGAGAGGATTCAGGACTTTGATGGACAGCCTTAAACCACATGACGCAGCCCTTCTGTTTGAAGCCAATCCTTGAGATGGTTCTCCATTTTTCTTCAGATAAACAAACTGGAGCGGGACGTCAGCCCCCTGCTGGTGTTCGTCAATCCGAAGAGCGGCGGTTTGAGGGGCCGAGAGCTCCTGTACAGCTTCCGGAAGCTGCTGAACCCTCACCAGGTCTTTGACCTGTCTAACGGTGGACCTTTGGTGGGGTGAGCATTCTGCACGCTCTGACAAAACAGCAGCATCACTTCTGAGAAACGTTCCGACACTGAGATCCTACAGCTCATCTTCAGGTTCCTTCAGCCACTCTGGTGGGAAAAGGTTCAGCTCCTCCTGGAGATTCCTTCATTTA
The DNA here is from genome assembly GCF_053564925.1 of Oryzias latipes. Classification (NCBI taxonomy): domain Eukaryota; kingdom Metazoa; phylum Chordata; class Actinopteri; order Beloniformes; family Adrianichthyidae; genus Oryzias; species Oryzias latipes. The sequence continues at coordinate 34,906,580 of NC_136246.1, forward strand.
TTTAGTTATTTGTTGGGGTTTTTCAGAGTTTAACTTGTTATTTTCTAGGTTTTTACAGAGTGAAGACCTTTTTTGGTGGTGAAATGATACCATCAGTTGTCCTCATCAGAGGTTCATCTTTGTAATGTCTTAAATGCATTTGCAGTGTTTCTAGTATTTCTGGAGACAAACACATTCATATTATCTTCATGCAGAAGACCTTAAATGAAAAGCAGCACTCTTAATTCTTTGGACGTTCTCATTTTGCATGGCAGCTTTCACACCTTCAGAGAGGTCCCCAGGTTCCGGATCTTGGTCTGTGGGGGGGATGGAACCGTTGGCTGGGTTCTGGGAGTTCTGGAGGCAGTGAGACACAAACTGGTTTGCAGAGAGCCCCCCATCGGCATCGTACCACTCGGGACAGGTGAGACGTGCAGCAGCTTTGTCTCCTCGCAGGGTTTGGTGCTGCATGGACTTTGGTTTGTCTCATCAGGCAACGACTTGGCTCGAGTTCTGCGCTGGGGGGCAGGATACAGCTGCGAGGACCCACACAGCATTCTGGTTTCTGTTGATGAAGCTGATGAGGTTTTGATGGACCGCTGGACCATTCTTCTGGATGCTCAGGACATCTCAGAAGACAGCAAGGACCATAACTATCTGGAACCCCCCAAGGTCTGTTCAGGACTCCTCAGGAAGTCATTCAGACAGCCAGACTGTAATGCTCCCCCAGAACCCGGTCCTAGGAAAAGGTCAGTGGTTGTTGAAACCTCTAGAGGTGTTGGAGAAACTTCATCTGCAATAAAAACTATTAGGACAAATCACCAATGTAGGATTGAGAGTGGTGAGGAGGAAAGCAGCAGATCATCTGTAGAAGCTTCTCACGGTGAGGATGGGACTGAAGGTCACGCTGTCTGAGGAGTCCACAACCGACCTGTTCCACCAAGAAGCACCTGGAATGGAAGTGTCATGATCCTGGCTTAGGGCTCTGCTCTGGATAAACATATTTCAGAGACCTTCAGAGAGTCTGAAGTTTCCAGAAAGTCTGTGAAGGTCCCGGATACAAACCAGGATTCTGGAGGACAGACTGCTTTTTTGGTCATTGTTAAAAGTCCTGAGGTGAACTGGTTGTGTCTTTCTGTCAGATTGTCCAGATGAACAACTACTTTGGCCTGGGCATTGACGCAGAGCTCAGCCTGGACTTCCACCAAGCCCGAGAGGATGACCCGGATAAATTCACCAGCAGGTAACAGATCTGCTGCTGTAGGGTTAACTTTGGTCCAAACATCATGAAGAAACAGTCTCTGTCAGCAGGTCTGAGGAGGCGGGGCTCCTACTAAGGGGTGACTAAGGGTCATGTGACCTGCTGGTTTGAAGCTTTCAGCTTTTACACTGGTTCTCATGTTGGTTGGAGATGAAATCATCAAACTCAGAACTTTTCAAGAACCCTCAAAGATGTGGGACAAACAGCCCCTGAACACACCCACAGGAATGCCTGTTGGTTCTTGTTTAGTGTTGGTAACCCCAACGTGTTGAGGGTTTTTCTTTAGTGCCGAAACTCAGGAGGCTGCTGATTTTCTAGAAAATTGATTGATGGATGGATGGACTGATGGACGAGTGGACGGATGGATGGATGGATGGACTGATGGACGAGTGGACGGATGGATGAATGGATGATGGATGGATGGATGGATGGATGGATGGACTGATGGACGAGTGGACGGATGGATGAATGGATGATGGATGGATGATGGATGGATGGATGGATGGATGGACTGATGGACGAGTGGACGGATGGATGAATGGATGATGGATGGATGGATGGATGGATGGATGGACTGATGGACGAGTGGACGGATGGATGAATGGATGATGGATGGATGATGGATGGATGGATGGATGGATGGACTGATGGACGAGTGGACGGATGGAGGAGTGGATATGCAGCAGGTTACCACATGTCGTCTCTCGAGTCCTTTGTGATCCGTCTCTCCAGCAGAACCGGCTTCTTCTGGTTTTGTGATTCCATAAACTCGTGTTTGCTTCAGGCTCCACCCGGAGCACACAGTGCTGCGACTGCCTCCATAGTGATCTGTGGAGGAACTACATTTCCCATCAGCCCTCGCTCTGCCGGCTCTCCTCAGGTTCCATAACAAAGGCGTGTATGTGAAGGTGGGTCTCCAGAAGATCAGCCACTCCAGGAGTCTGCACAAAGAACTGCAGCTTCAGGTGGACAACCAGAACGTCCCGCTGCCCAGCATCGAGGGGCTGATCTTCATCAACATCCCGAGGTGAGGAACACACCTGACCCCCCACCCCCCACCCAGGAGGCCTCAGCTCAGCCCTGCTCTCGTGTACAGTTGGGGTTCTGGTGCCGATCTGTGGGGGTCAGAGGTCGACGGTCGCTTTGGGAAGCCACGCATTGACGACGGCCTGCTGGAGGTGGTGGGGGTCACAGGGGTGGTGCACATGGTAAGAAGGAGTCCAGACGCTTCCGCAGGGCTCTTGAGCAGAGCACCTCACCGCTGCTGTGTGTGCAGGGTCAGGTGCAGAGCGGCCTGCGCTCCGGCATCCGCATCGCTCAAGGGAACTACGTCAGGTTGACGGTCAGCAAGCCCACACCTGTGCAGGTGGACGGGGAGCCGTGGATCCAGCCCCCCGGCATCATCATCATCTCTGCCGCGGGACCAAAGGTGGGTCGGTGTGGGTGTGAGGTCGTCAGCTGTGGGTTCGGGTCGTCTGTGTGGTTCTGATGAAGGTCTCTGTAGGTCCGCATGCTGAGGAAGTCCAAGCAGAAGCAGAAGAAGTCTTCATCAAGCGTCAGAGACGGCCGGTCCGAGAGTCCGTCCTCCAGAGACGGCCAGCACTGAGCCGGAAACGGTTTGAGTCCTGAAGCTGTGGAGCACCGGGCAGCAAGTCAACCCACAAACAGAAGGAGGTCCAACTCCCCAAGATCAGGAGGACGAGGAGCTCCCGATCCCTTTGACCTCCTGGCCTGGTTACTGGAAGATGCCGGCTGCTGAGAACCAGGCTCCTCCAGGCGCGTCATCGGAGCGTCTGAACTCGGCGTGGGCCAAACTGACGGGCAGCTTCCTTCCCCAACGCTGACTTTAGAAAGGTTCGCTTTGGTTCAGACAAAGGTCACGGGTGTGGCGACCTCCGTCCAGAACAGTGACGAGCTGCTGAAACCTGCAGAGATTCTTCTGGAAAACAGACGGACGGATGAACTAAGGCGGAGCTTCGGAGAAGACGTGGAGGACGTCCATCCCTGCAGGCGTCATTCCTAAAATCCAGTCTGTTTGGTTAACTTGCTGCTCAGGATCTGTCTGTTTCTAGGATCATCTCAGAGTGGGAACAGAATTTACATTATTGATCAGAATTTAACGAGGTTTTGTGTTTATTTAAAAACTGAACATCTTACTAAAGCTTACTGAGGATATTAGCTGAATGGCTCTGGAACTGACCAATCAAAGGAAGCTAAATCGTCTTGGGGGCGGGGCTTGTAAACCTTCACTCTGTCTTTTCCTGACATATTAGGGGGAGAATTGGTTTGAGACCAATTATTCACAAAACAAGCTTGACACTTGCAGGCTGAAGCCATTTGAGATTAGGTTCAGAGATATGAAACCAGGGTTCAGAGGAGGATGCCGTTACCGTGACAACCTGGACTGAAAAAGCTTTGAGCTGCTGTCTTTGTTGCCCTCCAGCCAAACTTCATCTGTAGATTGAGGTCCAGGTCTTTCCTTTCACTGGGATCAGCCGGTCTGATCTGTAGATCCGCTCCGATCGTCCTCTGATCCGTTTCCAAAGCGTTCCCGTGGTTCTTTCATGACCATGATGCCGTTTTTAGACAAAATCCCCAAACCTGTTCTTTTCTAGGACATCAGTTCATTTGAAATTCCCCTCTGACTTGTGGGCGGGGCTGTCGGTGCAGATTAAGCCCGCCCCCCCTCATACCCCCAACTTAACGTCAGTGGTGCATCAGAAACAGCAGCAGCATCAGATCCATCCATCTGTCCGGTTCTGATCCAGATTCCAGCTCAGACCAGGAAAACACAGACGTCCATGGATCTGTTGGTCTGCAGGTGGATGATCGGAAAGGGGCGGAGCAGGGAGACTTTGGCCCCGCCCATTGTAGCTACATCACTGCTACAAGCTTTTTCAAACTGCATATTTTCGTCTGCTCCGGATTTTCAACCATTTAATTAAAGAAATACTCAGAAATGCAGTTTAATCTAAATTTTCTTTGTAAATGTCATCAGAATAATTCTACCTGTTAGAACCAAACACACAGTTTTCATTAGAGGGTCTTTAAATTCCAGGTGGTCTCCTGGTTTCACTGGCATTGGCCTGCCTGCAGAAGACGCGTCTCTCTTAGGACGGATTCTATCAAAGCTTTTCTTCGTGGTTCCTTGGAGTGTTGTGACTGTTCTGGCTGTAATCTTGGGTTTTGGTAAAGCAGTTGCGACGTTTTGGTGCTGACCACCACAGTTTGAAGTCCTGTGCTCCTCTGGAGGTGGGAGTGTTGTGTCAAAGCCTCAGAGCTCGTTTGTTGGACCAGCGTGAGCTCTGCCTGCGTTTGGACAACAGGGGGCGGCAGTGAGCGGCTTCCCTGTAGATGAGACGTCATCGTGGCTGAAGCTCTGTAGTGCTTCCCTCCTGCCTGCAGTCAGATGCCTGCAGCCATCACCAGTAGATGCCTTTCTTTTCCCATCATGCCTGCACAGCTGTTGGGGGTTCACATTACAGAGGGTGCTCATGGGGGGGCGCAGACAGGAAGCACACACTAATCGTTTTTTCTCCGCATTAATGTCGTCTTTGGGATTTTACAGTTAAGTTTTTATCTACAGTAAGGAGACCAGCTGCCCCCCAGGTCCTAGCTCCTGCACCATATTCACAACTCTTTCAAGTTTAAATCTGATTTAGTGAAAATCCTGAAGATATTTGTGTTAAATTGTGTGGAAACAAAGACACAAAAAGCATTAGTGATTTTCAGTCATAGTGCAGTCGGGGGCTCCTCTTCATATTGACACTGCCGTTCACTTTGTGATGTTGCTGCTTTTATCTCTGCTTTCACCTCTGTTGTGAGTGTGTGGCTCCGCCCCCTCAGGCTGCCGGTGGGTGGAGCCTCGCTTCAGTGTGTCGCGATGATGTGTGTGGTGCCGCTCTCGTGCCTCAGAACATCCTGCAGATGTTTTAATGTTTGTACTTACGGTCTTAGATGACGTGGATATTTCTGCACACAGACGCTGTTTTTATTTTCAGCTGTGATGGTTAAACTGTAAATTGCACTAATTGTTTCCCAGATTCTCCTAGATGAGATGTTTGGACTCATGCTGAACGTCGTCATCACTAAAGTGGAATGTTGGTGTTGTAGACATTTCTCTGCAGAATTTCTGTGTGTGAAATCACATTAAAAGAAATACTAAACAGTGGTGGTTTGTTAGTTTGTTGCTGAGTTCCAGACCATGGCAGGATCCACCTGGACCAACCAGGATCCACCTGGACCAACCAGGATCCACCTGGACCAACCAGGATCCACCTGGACCAACCAGGATCCACCAGGACCAACCAGGATCCACCTGGACCAACCAGGATCCACCAGGACCAACCAGGATCCACCTGGACCAACCAGGATCCACCTGGACCAACCAGGATCCACCTGGACCAACCAGGACCAACCAGGATCCACCTGGACCAACCAGGATCCACCTGGACCAACCAGGATCCACCTGGACCAACCAGGATCCACCTGGACCAACCAGGACCAACCAGGATCCACCTGGACCAACCAGGATCCACCTGGACCCACCCGGATTCCACCAGGACCCACCAGGACCCACCAGGATCCACCTGGACCCACCCGGATTCCACCAGGATCCACCAGGACCAACCAGGATCCACCTGCACCCACCAGGATCCACCTGGACCCACCAGACTCACGTGACAGACACCATGTCAGCTGATGGGCCGCTCATGCCCAGCTCAATCCAGAAAAGATTCCTTCAGAAGGAAGGCGTTTTCCTTCAACTCTTCAAAGTCTTCTCTGACACCTGTCAATCTGTAACCATCCCAACCCTTAGCCACTCTAACCTGCTGCATGCCCTTCCTTTCTCACTCTCTCTGCCTTGCTCATCTGTACAGGTCAGTCTCTCCCTCTTAAAGGCCCGTTCACACCGGGACGAATTTCGCCGGCGATTTTCGCCGACGTTTAACGCCTCGTGACTAAACAAAGGGCACCAATGTGAGTGTGCACACCGACGCGAAAAAACGCCAAGCGCCAAAGCGTCAAAAAAAAAAACGCCTCGGGTTCGTTTTTTTTTTCCGACGCGTCTCGTCGAAATCTATTCGACCAATGAGAATGGCGCTTTTGCTCACGTGTCTGGAGCTTCTGAAGTTACAGTAAAACACAACTTGGGGGCGCTCAAACACAAAACTGCCTTGCTGAGCACACATACCAGCGAAGAAGTTAGACGCCAAGTAGCGTCAACACTGCCGCAAAGAAATAATGACGGACATTCTAAAATATCCCCTTACCAAGCACCAGTTGGAGCTACTGGTGCTTGAAATATTCATGTTTTCTTTGTATTATTCTGACTAGCGCGTAAATACTTGCTCTCTTTTTCAGAGTGAAAAGCGACTTTAAGAATCGTAAAGTTGCGCAGCGCCACCTTGTGTACAGGAGTATTTCTGTTTTACATTAAGCGCCATCTAACGTCAGGGAATGAAATTGCATGTTCGCTCGGCTCATCGTCAGCGAAAATCGCCTGGGTGTGAACACAAAAAACGTGGCGAAAAACGCTGGCGAATAACGCCTGGCGAATATTCGTCCCGGTGTGTACGGGCCTTTAGTCTGTAGAAACTCCTGCACCTCCTCATTCCACCACCAACTCTCCTGTCATCCTTCCGTCCTGATGACCAAGTACACTCCTACCTGCCTCATCTGGGAGTTTCTCCTGACCACCCAGAGCCTACATTACCTTTTCGTACAAATATCCTTCAGGGTTGAATCTGTTTCAGGAAAAGGTATTTTGCTTTACAGGCTTGTCTGGACATCATTTAAGCTGAAGATGTTTTCTCCTTTGAAACCTTCTTTGCTGTGGATCCATCCAGAATGAAGGAGAGTCCGCACAGATATTTAGTTTGTTCTTCCCCTCAGTAATCCTTACATTTTAAAAATATTCCCGGCTCACTGAAGATAAAAAATAAACCATTTAAGAACCTGAAATTAACACCATAGCTTAAATTCTATCCCGTCTATAAATATGGTTGGTGTGTTTTTAAAAAGGAAATCCTGATCTGTCTCTAACATTACATTCTTCCTCTTTCTGGATCCTGTTGATGGTTTCGGTTTGTCTTGTTGTTCTGGTTCTGTTTGTGGATCCTCCGCGCGTCTCTTTGGTTTGTGTCGCAGAAAAGTTTTTGGGGACATTTTCGCTTTTGCGCTCAGAGTGACACCTCCTCGTTTTACCGCGCTCTCTGTTTCCTTTTACGTCACGGGGAATTTCCAAGAGGAAGGAAGTTGCTTTATTCTCACTTTAGCGCGCGCCCTGTCACCTGCGCTCGCGCTCTCCAATACGTCACTCTCTCGCGCACATTTGTTTCTTCGTTTTAGCTGTTAGAAGCTGCAGGCACGCGCTCGTGTCGTGTGATGACGCATAGCCGTTAAAAAAGGCAGAAATTCGCTCCGACAGAATAATAAACAAAAAAAACAAAAAAATGAGCGAGAGCCCCTGAGGTGAAGCGGCACGAGAACCCTCACCTGCGGACGTTCACCTGAGCTGAACAGGTAAGAACCGGGTCAGAACAGACCACGCCACTTCCTTTCACTTCCTTGTTCTTCGGACATTCGTTTTCGCGCGCGGACTTTACCACAACAAAGAGGCAAAAAGTAGAAATACACTCATTTTATTCCAAGTTTATTGTGTTAATAAGGTGACGGTCGCGTGCTCGCGGCAGTACGGCAACAAAGACAAACCATAAAGAATCTGACCGGAAAACGTTCGGAAACGAGGGAACGTCGGCTCATGGCGGTTTAAGTTTAACACGTGGCGGAATCTCTGACTGTTTGGACCGGACCGTGAACGCAGCAGTCAGACTGGAAGAGCCCACGCACGGGCTCACCGTGGGACCGACAGCAAATGTGTAAATGTGTTCTAAAAGAACGTAAACAACGAGCCTCGCGGCGTTCAGGAGGCTGAGCGAGTTCCCGCGCAGCAGGCACGCGCACAATCAGATGTTCCTACCCAAATTCCGAAGTTGAAAAAAACGCTTTAATAATTGGCACGAAGGATGGGAACATTTTTGTTTTCATAAAAAAGTCCTGGACTATCCCCGCCCCCACCCATACTGTTTACAAATAGGCAGCTGGTTTGTTTATCTGCTGCTCTGTGTTGTTGTTGTTGTTGTTGTTGTTGTTGTTGCTTCGGTTTGAACTGCCAGACAGAACTTTGAGGGTTCTGTGTTATGGGAAGGTTGATTCAAACCTGTCGATGGTGACGGTTTCTGCCTCTTCAGTTTGGAGGAGGTTCTACTGTCATCATCATCACTTTCACAGATGTTCCTGCAATTAAAGAACAAACTGTTAGAACCTCGCTTAAGTTCTTGTCTCAGCAGCTTCTGGAATCACCAATGAGAACACGATGCAAAAGGTCATGAGACCTCCACATTGGCAGGTGAAGCATCTTCTTAACTTGTGGGTGTAGTCTCTGCAGGTAGGTGTAGTAGGGCGTCTGCGTGGATGTAATTGCTTCAGTAGGGCGTCTGCGTGGATGTAATTGCTTCAGTAAGGAGTCTGCATGGGTGTAGTCACGGCAGGAAGCCGTCTGCGTGGATGTAAGTGCTTCAGTTGGACGTCTGCGTGTAGTCACTGCAGGAAAGCGTCTGCATGGGTGTAGTACCACGGCTGTGTGGGTGTTATTGCTTCAGTTGGACCTCTGCGTGGGTGTAGTTGCATCAGTAAGGAGTCTGCGTGGGTGTAGTCACTGCAGGAAGGCGTCTGCTTGGTGTAGTACAGCGTCTGCCTGGATGTTATTGCTTTAGTAGGGCGTCTGCGTGGATGTAATTGCTTCAGTAAGGAGTCTGCATGGGTGTAGTCACGGCAGGAAGCCGTCTGCGTGGATGTAAGTGCTTCAGTTGGACGTCTGCGTGTAGTCACTGCAGGAAAGCGTCTGCATGGGTGTAGTACCACGGCTGTGTGGGTGTTATTGCTTCAGTTGGACCTCTGCGTGGGTGTAGTTGCATCAGTAAGGAGTCTGCGTGGGTGTAGTCGCATCAGTAAGGAGTCTGCGTGGGTGTAGTCGCATCAGTAAGGAGTCTGCGTGGGTGTAGTCGCATCAGTAAGGAGTATGCGTGGGTGTAGTCGCATCAGTAAGGAGTCTGCGTGGGTGTAGTCACATCAGTAAGGAGTCTGCGTGGGTGTAGTCACATCAGTAAGGAGTTCGCGTGGGTGTAGTACAGCGTCTGCGTGGATGTTATTGCTTTAGTAGGGAGTCTGCATGGGTGTAGTCACTGCAGGAAGGCGTCTGCGTGGTGTAGTACAGCGTCTGCGTGGATATTATTGCTTTAGTAGGGAGTCTGCGTGGGTGTGGTCACGGCAGGAAGTCGTATGCGTGGATGCAATTGCTTCAGTTGGACGTCTGCATGGGTGTAGTACCGCGTCTGCGTGGGTGTAGTCGCATCAGTAAGGAGTCCGCGTGGGTGTCGTCACTGCAGGAAGGCGTCTGCGTGGTGTAGTACAGCATCTGCGTGAATGTTATTGCTTTAGTGGGGAGTCTGCGTGGGTGTAGTCACGGCAGGAAGCCGTATGCGTGGATGTAATTGCTTCAGTTGGACGTGTGCGTGGGTGAAGTCGCATCAGTAAGGTGTCTGTGTGGGTGTAGTCACTGAAGGAAGGCGTTTGCATGGGTGTAGTCACTGCAGGAAGGCGTTTGCATGGGTGTAGTCACTGAAGGAAGGCGTCTGCATGGGTGTAGTACCGCGTCTGCGTGGGTGTAGTCGCATCAGTAAGGAGTCCGCGTCGGTTTAGTCACTGCAGGAAGGCGTCTGTGTGGTGTAGTACAGCGTCTGCGTGGATGTAATTGCTTCAGTTGGACGTCTGCGTGGGTGAAGTCGCATCAGTAAGGAGTCCGCGTAGGTGTAGTCACTGCAGGAAGGCGTCTGTGTGGTGTAGTACAGCGTCTGCGTGGATGTAATTGCTTCAGTTGGACCTCTGCGTGGGTGTAGTCGCATCAGTAAGGAGTTCGCCTGGGTGTAGTCACTGAAGGAAGGCGTCTGCATGGGTGTAGTACCGCGTCTGCGTGGGTGTAGTCGCATCAGTAAGGAGTCCGCGTCGGTGTAGTCACTGAAGGAAGGCGTTTGCATGGGTGTAGTCACTGCAGGAAGGCGTTTGCATGGGTGTAGTCACTGCAGGAAGGCGTTTGCATGGGTGTAGTCACTGAAGGAAGGCGTCTGCATGGGTGTAGTACCGCGTCTGCGTGGGTGTAGTCGCATCAGTAAGGAGTCCGCGTCGGTTTAGTCACTGCAGGAAGGCGTCTGTGTGGTGTAGTACAGCGTCTGCGTGGATGTAATTGCTTCAGTTGGACCTCTGCGTGGGTGTAGTCGCATCAGTAAGGAGTTCGCCTGGGTGTAGTCACTGAAGGAAGGCGTCTGCATGGGTGTAGTACCGCGTCTGCGTGGGTGTAGTCGCATCAGTAAGGAGTCCGCGTCGGTGTAGTCACTGAAGGAAGGCGTTTGCATGGGTGTAGTCACTGCAGGAAGGCGTTTGCATGGGTGTAGTACCGCATCTGCGTGGATGTAATTGCTTCAGTTGGACCTCTGCGTGGGTGTAGTCGCATCAGTAAGGAGTCCGCGTAGGTGTAGTCACTGCAGGAAGGCGTCTGTGTGGTGTAGTACAGCGTCTGCGTGGATGTAATTGCTTCAGTTGGACGTCTGCGTGGGTGAAGTCGCATCAGTAAGGAGTCCGTGTGGGTGTAGTCACTGCAGGAAGGCGTTTGCATGGGTGTAGTACCGCGTCTGCGTGGATGTAATTGCTTCAGTTGGACCTCTGCGTGGGTGTAGTCGCATCAGTAAGGAGTCCGCGTAGGTGTAGTCACTGCAGGAAGGCGTCTGTGTGGTGTAGTACAGCGTCTGCGTGGATGTAATTGCTTCAGTTGGACCTCTGCGTGGGTGTAGTCGCATCAGTAAGGAGTTCGCCTGGGTGTAGTCACTGAAGGAAGGCGTCTGCATGGGTGTAGTACCGCGTCTGCGTGGGTGTAGTCGCATCAGTAAGGAGTCCGCGTAGGTGTAGTCACTGCAGGAAGGCGTCTGTGTGGTGTAGTACAGCGTCTGCGTGGATGTAATTGCTTCAGTTGGACCTCTGCGTGGGTGTAGTCGCATCAGTAAGGAGTTCGCCTGGGTGTAGTCACTGAAGGAAGGCGTCTGCATGGGTGTAGTACCGCGTCTGCGTGGGTGTAGTCGCATCAGTAAGGAGTCCGCGTCGGTGTAGTCACTGCAGGAAGGCGTCTGCGTGGTGTAGTACAGCGTCTGCGTGGATGTTATTGCTTTGGTAGGGAGTCTGCGTGGGTGTAGTCACGGCAGGAAGCCATCTGCGTGGGTGTAGTCGCATCAGTAAGGAGTCTGCGTGGGTGTAGTCACTGCAGGAAGGCGTCTGCATGGGTGTAGTACCACGGCTGCGTGGGTGTTATTGCTTTAGTAGGGCGTCTGCATAGGTTTACTCACTGCAGGAAGCCGTATGCGTGGGCTCAGTTGGACGTCTGTGTGGGTGTAGTAGGGGGTCTGTGTACTGACACCGCCCACATGGTCAATGGACAAGAAGCTTCAGATTCAGCAGATGATGATGGTTTAACCTTTGATCTCTGCAGACGCCATGGCTGGAGACGACCACTACCTCCGTGCTTCTAACCAGGTACGTTCTTCCTGCTCTGCAGGGGGTGGAGCCTGCAGAACAATGACCCAGATGTTTGTGAAAACCTCATTTTTGGACAGATGTTCATGATGTTTTCGTAGTTGAGCTGATCTGCTCTGTGAAGATCATGGTCCACATGGGTGGGTTGGCGGTTTGGTTCCCTGGTCCCACATGAAAAAGTTGGTGAACCCCTCATAACCTCCGTTGGGCGTGTTTCTTCCAGCTGAACCTTCTACCATCCTGTCCCGTCTGAAGAGGTTCCACCAGTCTTTTGGTTCCAGTTTTCTGAATGTCAGGTGTTCTGCAGGTTCTGGGGGGTTCACCAGCCTACCTGCAGCACGAGGACCAGGATGTTCTGATGAGCGTGGTTTTCGGATCGTTCTATGTTCATGATGAAGAGCAGTTCCAGGACCTCCAGGTTCCTCAGCAGAGTCCAGGTTTTCAGAGTGATCTGCTGCAAACACCAAGCAGCACAGATGGAACCGGTCTCATTGCAGAGGTGGAGTCCAGAACTTCCTCAGAACATCCTGACACCAGAACTCTGTGTGTGTCCAGCAGATTTATGGAAACTTAATCATGGATCCGTCCTGGGAGTTTACTCATTTCCCTGCGATGCCTCAGTCCACGTCTCTGCAAACAGGTGAGTCCTCGTCACAGACCGGTCGGGTGTGTCTGACCTTCAGAGCCTCCTCATCCTCGCGCCCCCGAGCAAAGGCAGGAGCCACGGGAAAACGCCAGCGTCGTTGGTGACCCCGTCTTTATTTCTGCTCCCTGAAGGTTTCTCTAAACCTGAACACGACAAACCAGATCAAACGCAGAACCGAGCTGCAGTCGCTGCTTTGTTCCGGATCGGGTTCTGAACCTCTGGTTTGGTCTGGATCCAGACTGAACATCTGTTCTGGATTGTCGGGGGTAACAGACTCTGGTTCACTTTCAGCGAACTCAATGAGTCCAGTCTAAAGAACAAACATCCAGTCAGGTTCACTGGCTGTGTAACAGTGGGCAACCCAACACACTCAGAGTCCAGGAAGGTCATTCAGGGAGTTGTTGAAGGGGGGGGGGGGGGCTGACATTCGAGTGTCTTTTTTTGTTTTTTACACATCACTGTCCTGGTTCTGACATCTCATTATACACTCTGTATGTCTGTTCAAATGTAAAATGTTCAATAAACAAAGTTATATAGATAAAACAAGAAAGGTCATTCAAGGTTAGAGCCTCGCCAAATTCACCGTCCCAGGATTTCCCATAGTAAATCTGCAAATACGCAGCAGCTGGAAGAGAAAAAATCCAATAAAACAATAAAAATATGTAAATAAAGCAAATATGTTAAATAGTTTGTACTGAAAAAACAGATTTTCTCCACAGCAGCTGCTAAAACTGAAAATGGTTCCCTTTGAAGCTGGATTTACCGCCTCAGCGATTTCTGCTTTTCTGGGACGGTTTTCACACGTGTGTGCATGTTCGTTGGAAGTTCTGCTTTCCTGCTGCAGCCTCTGCCGGTTCTCAACCTAAAGTTCTGGAAGTTGAGAATAAAGACGTAAAAGCGGTTTTAGATGAACCAGAGCAGAAACCGGACTGGTCTTTGGAAACTTTGACAGTTTGACCGACGCCTGTCTGGACCGGCTCTGATGGAATCGGCTTTTTTGGCGCTTTTCTCATAATGGAGGACATGTTTTTCTGAGGATTTCTTCATTCAAATCGTTTTGAATCAGATAAAAAAATACGGTTTAAAAAAATAGTCTTTGTGACGAAACATACGCTGGGCGGGACCACGGTCTCCAAGCTCCGCCCCTTTCTGATCATCCACGTGCAGACCAACAGATCCATGAAGGTCTTTGTTTTCCTGGACTGAGCTGAAATCTGGATCAGAACCAGACGGATGGACGGACCTGATGCTGCTCTGCGTTTTTGTTGTAATGCTAATGTTAGGTTGGGGGTGTGAGGGGCTGTAAGCTGGCAGAGGAGCGCGTAAACGTATGGATGATGGGAAGTGGGGGTGGGTTTGTGGTGAGCCTTGACGCCGCCACCGTTGAATTCCTTTCTCCCGCAGAAAAGTCGCCACTCGTTGGTCCCCGGAGCGGATGTCCCGGCCATTGGGCCCCCCGTCTCTGTTGGCGGTCACAGCCGGCGCGCATGTTGTGGTTTGGCGCTCACGCCGGTGATTACGGCGTCCTTCATCCGCCTTACTGGATGGACATGTCCTTTGTCTCCTGTCCAGTCTCTTCTTCATGGTTCACTCTGTGGCTCTTCTTGGTTTTGTTCCGCTGAAACCTGAAAACTCCAATATTTAGTCAAACTAACAGATACGTGTTGCCATAGAAACGTCATGATTTGGGTTAAGCTTGGTTGTCTTCAGCCATGATCACTATTCTTCATGATTATGCGACTTTTCCAATGGAGTAACACGCATTGACCCGGTGACGGTGTGCGGCCGTGGTTCCTGCTGTGGCCCCGCCTCCTGCAGCAGCAGGTCATCTGAAGGGTCTGTCTCCATTAGGGTTGTGCCGATGGACGATATCATCGTCCATCGTGATGGGTGACTGACATCCCGATGGAGAGACCACCATCGTGATGCCACGCCCCCGCCACGTTGCGCGTCGACATCATAAGCCGCGGTTACATGTACAAAATATCTTGATGGGGTCAATGGTCGGATTAGAATCCATCCGTGTACATGGGCCCAGAAAAATGTTTTCAGAATATAAAAACGTTCACTAAGGTCACAATTTCGGTCGGAATAAATCATTCGCACACGCGCAGTTTGAAAACCGGAAGAGGATATAACTTCCGCCGAGCGGCTTTTTTTCCAAACTTTATTGAATGTAACAATTCAATACAAAACAATGTTAAACAGCGCCGAGCGGCTATATACATTGACATGTCAGCTCGGTAAAATACGAGACGATCTTCTAAACGTGCTTTTAATAATGTTACGGTTATTATGAAACACCTGTTCGCTCATCATTTGAATTTTAATCCGTGTGGTCAGTGCTTTTTCTGAACGGAGCCAGGATTAGCAGTATGCTAACACGGGCTAACAACATTAGCTTTGGGTGGCGCTGCATCCTGTGAATAACATCAGCCTTTATTTAGTCGGGACACGACTGGAAACACAAATCCACGTGATTGATTGAATGTTTTCTAAGGACTGAGCGACATTTCTGCTTTGAAGCTCAAACCGCTGTGTGCTGACGATCCGAACTGTGCTCAGACACACGTTTAGACCCGGTTCTGAGTTTGATAGCTTGTACCCCTAGAGCTGCGGGACGGATCGCAGTCTTAAATCTCCCACACATACCGCTCATGTACCCCCCCCCCCCCCTTCCCATCAAACATAAAGCTGTAAATCCGCCCTCCGCCGGTCCACTTCGCTAGTTAAGTGCGGGAGCGGACTACTTCTTTTCTATTTTGCTTGTTACTTTTTCTGTTAAAGTCACTTCCCTCAGTTTATACTGGATCATCGCGGATTAACCATTAGTTGGGAAATAAAATGAAAAAAGCAAAATAATGAATAGCAGTTATATAAGAACGAAAAATTTAAAAAATACCCCCCCCCCCCCCCCCCCGACGATGTCATCGTCCATGCCGATGGTTGACAGCAAACATCGTCAACGGCCAAATTAGGGGACATCGCCCAACCCTAGTCTCCATTACTCCGTGATCGCAGTGACTCAGCCCCTCCCACACACAGCTACATAAGAGGGGTCACTCCACATAAGCTCTGTTATTTGTTTGGAGGTTTTGTCGTTTCCCTTCATTTTATTGTTCTTCACCTTCACATTTGGGCCGTTCTTGTCTTTGTTTTGACCATCTGATGATGTCAGATGCTGCATGTGAGCCGCTGGGCCAATCAAATCCCAGAAATCAGGAGCAAGCAGCCAATAAGGAAAGAGAAACTGAACAGTCGGAAAGAAATCAGGTTTCCTGCAGTTTCATCTTTCATTGAGTGTGAATGATTGACAGGTGGAGACGCTGGCTTCAGTGTGACAGCGTCATCTTCATCTGGGAGGGGCTTCTTCCTCCTCAGTCGGTTTGTGGTTAGGAAACCACTCCAACTTATTTGACAGGGAAATGATGCCAACAGGAAAACGTGTGAAGCACCAGGAACGGGTTTGACTTGGTGCCGGCTAAACAAACCAAACTCCTGCCCCGGTTCTGCAGACCTTTCTGGATCTCATACTTTCAGAGCACCCCCCCAGACCAGAAGGGAGAAGAATACTCCCCCCCCCCCTAACAGGGCTCCAGACTAACCTTTTTCACTAGGAGCACAGTGGCCCCCTACTGAAAATTTTAGGGGCACAACCAGAAAATTTAGGGGCGCATGGCGTAAATCAACATGCTAACCAAATCTACTAATTTCCACCGTATTACTAATAAATACTTTAATAATAGATGCAGAAATTACAATGAGCTGTTTCTAATTCAGTGTCACATTTTATTCTGCACTTTTGAAGATGCAACAAGAAGGTAAACTGACAGCAGCATCGCTGTCACGACAGTACAACTAAGTAAAAATAGTAAAAAAAATACCATACATTTAGAATAAAAAAAAGTTTTTAGTAACAAAGTGATTACCGTAGTAACCTTTTGGTCATTTCACAGTTTCAAACGATACTTAAATGTATGTAAACATTAGGGGATGGAAATACATGTTGGTGACACCAAATAGGTTCAGCCAAGATGCACAATAATTTGAAATCACCCAGGTGAACTCAACGCTGCACAGATCACCTGGTGTGAGATGTATATTTTTGTTTTTGCTCCAACATCACCTGTCAATCAAAACAAAAATATCACGAGAAAGGGGCGGAAGCAAGACCCCAACCTGAGCGAACGCAGCTGGAAATTTAGTACTGAACTGACTGAAAGCTGCCCTACAGACTACAAAACAATGCATTATGGGACATGCGTCCTGAGGTTTTTTTTTAGTTCACTGATTAATTAAAATAATCTTAAATACCAACTGATTAAAAAAGGCTACATACATCACAAAACATTAAAATAATTATAAAAGATGTAATATCACAGATCATACTGAGGGGGAGAGGAATATTAAAACTAAATTGAATCTTAAGGACAACTCCAACTTCCTGTTCCTCTTCAGTCTCGCTGCAGCTTCGCCTTCATGCCCCACCCCCACCCCCAGGGCGCTGGTTCATCGTAAACACGTCTATCGTTGCATTTTCAAAACGTGTTTTAAATGTGTCTAAGACTAAATCGTGTTGTCGCTCACACGTGTTTAAAGTTCAAGCCCCGTTAGCTGTCACGCATGTAGGTGTGGGACATTTATTCTTATCAGCTGCCCCGACTCCCGCGGGAGCGGTGTGCTGCAGTGACAGCCGCGCACGAGAACAGTGCTTTGCTTCGCGAGTTTGAGACCCCTGCTGTACACTCTGGCACTGGTACACTAGCCGCAGGTCGGAAGAACGAATCAATAGTTCTCTTGCTCATAGCTCAGACGCACATATCAGGTTGTGATGATATTTGTCTCCGTTTCCTTCCCACAGATGTTTACGCGCACTCGATTATCTCTAAGCCCCGCCCCCTACACACATTTTAGCCACTTGCAGTGACCTTCCCTATTCTTCTCACACGCATTGGCCGCCTCAGGCATCACTCAATGACACGCGAGTGTGCGCTCGCGTGTGCTCCAGTCTCATGAGTATTCGCGCGAGTGTGTGTGTCTGTCTGCGCGTGTGTGCGCTCGCGTCTCATTGATGATTTCATTGATCATTGACGTGCCCCTTCCACGTTTAATGTATAAAACATACGGTGGGTGGGGGAGGCACATTTACTGGTGGCACATGTGCGACTGGATGTAAAATTCAGTCGCACACTCTCAAATTTTGGTCGCAAAATGCGACCATTTGGTCGCAGTCTGGAGCCCTGCCCCCTAATCCACAAACACATGTGGATTGGTCAGGAGAACTGCCATCAACCCCCCCAGAACTCAGTGTAAAGTGTAGAGACAGAAACCCCACTGCCCCCCCCTGGATCAGAGTTTTGACCATCACACATCTCCTCTCCGGTACTCTGGAGTGGACTTACCGGGGAGTTTTGGTAGTCTGGTTGAAGAACCCCCTCTAGTCCCCCTCCTTACATACAAAGACCCCCACCCTGGTCTTTCAGTTCAGAGGTTTTCAACTGTCATGAGATGTTTCAAAGGCGTGTCTTCCAAGACTGCCCAACACTATGCAGATTCTTATGGTTCTAAGGCCAGACCCCGCCCACCAGCGGAGCTCGTTAACCCTGGCTGGGACGTCAGCCTCACTTCCTGGTTCCTCAGTTTCTGCTTCCTCTACGTGTGATCAGATCAAGTAGATCCTCACGGTCTTCTGTCCTCCTGCTGATTATGTTTAACTGCCCGTTAAGCGTTAACTCCATCTAAGGAATAAAATGTTTTGGTGCTAATTTTGACAACATTTGACCAAATCCAGAACTTCAGGCTTTGATCACAAAAAACTAACAAAATATCACAAAAGCAAAGACATTTAGTCAAATTGTTAACAAATCTTCATGTTTTTTTTGTCTGATTACTTTTTAGCTTTAATTTAAAAAAATATGAATTTCTGTAAAAACAGATAAAATGATTAATGCAATGAAACTAAATGGGTCAAACAAAAACATGGGGGTCAGAGGTCACTGTCAGACTAGATACTAGTTGGTTTTGTCCTGCATGAATGAGGACTTTGCTCACAGCTGATGGAGACAAAATTCTCTGCTTCACCTTTCAGAGGAAACGTCAACATTAAGTTATAAAATGGACCTGTTCAGAATAAAAATAGGACAAAGAGGAGTTTCATGACGCGTCTTTTGTGGGACGTCCACTCTCCTCTCAGTTCCCTTTATGGGTCTGTGCAGCGTTGCAGCAAAACCAGTGTTTTCTATTGATGTCTTTTTATCTATTACGGTAATCGTTATTGCTTTTGGGTTAGGGCTCTAAATTCTCTATTGTAAGATTCATTGAAAATGAATAAAATAATTGATTTAGTGCTGTTTTGTCATGGATGCGTGTCTGCACGTATGTGCCTGAAAACATGGCAGACAAAGATGTAGATGAAAGGTCTTAAAGGTCGTTTTTGTGGCTCATCCATCAGACAGATGAGCTGACATTTTTGGTTTGCACATTGATCAAAGGGTTTAGTCTATAGACACTTGAAGTCTCCACTTTATTATTGACATTTCGTTCAGCTATGTGTGTGTACCTTCTAGTACTACACTTGTAGTACTACACTTGTAGTACTACACTTGTAGTACTACACTTGTAGTGCTACATTTGTAGTACTACATTTGTAGCACTACATTTGGGTGCTGGGTACTTTGGCTTCAGCGTCTGTCCCGCCTAAAACCGGCCTCGATCTCAAACAGACTAGTGTTGCAGACTCGTGGCACTGATTCATGTCATGGACTCCACACAGTTTCTTGGTGCAGAACCGTGACATGGATTCGGACCCGTCAGATCAGAACCAAAACCCAGACAGCTGAGCTTCATGTAATGTCGTGGATGAAAGTGTATCCACCTTAATGTTGGGTTGTAATCTTTGTATTTTCGTGAGTTTCCAAACTCTTTGGAGATAATTAAAGGTTTTCTCCGCAGACTGAGCTTCATCTCACAGGATAAGGATGACGTGTTCAGACTGTAATTCAATTCAGTTTTATTTCTATAGCCCATAATCACAACAACAGTCGTCTGAATGGGCTTCATAAATTGAATTAAATACATTTTTTTGGACGTTTGGTTTTTGTATTGACTTAAATTTAGACACAATCCCAAACTTTAGTTTCACAATTCTTCTTTCTCTTTCGGCTTTTCCCATCAGGGGTCGCCACAGCGAATCATCCTTTTCCACCTCACTCTATCATGAACATCTTCTACCCTAACATTAGCCAACTTCATGTCCTCTGTTAAGACATCCATGTATCTCCTCTTTGGCCGTCCTCTTGCCCTCCTGCCAGGCAGCTCCATCTCCAACATCCTTCTACCAATATATCCACTATCCCTCCTCTGAACATGTCCAAACCATCTCAGTCTGGCTTCTCTGACTTTGTCGCTAACACAGGCAACATGAGCCGTCCCTCTGATGTACTCGTTCCTTATCCTGTCTAACCTGGTCACTCCTAAGGAGAACCTCAACATCTTCATCTCCGCTACCTCCATCTCAGCCTCTTGTCTCTGTCTCACTGCTACCGTCTCTAACCCATAGAGCAGAGCTGGTCTCACCACTGTCTTGTACACCTTTCCTTTGAGTCTTGCTGGCACTCTTCTGTCACACAACACTCCTGACACTTTCCTCCAACCGCTCCAACCTGCCTGCACTCGCCTCTTCACCTCTTTTCCACAATCTCCATCACACTGAACTGTTGACCCCAAGTACTTAAACTCCTGCACCTTCTTCACCTCAGTCCCCTGTAACCTAACGCTTCTACCTTGATCCCTCTCGTTCAGACACATGTATTCTGTCTTACTACGACTGACCTTCATGCCTCTTCTTTCCAGAGCAAACCTCCACCTCTCTAGCTGTTCCTCCACCTGCTCTCTACTCTCACTGCAAATTACAATGTCATCCGCAAACATCATTGTCCAGGGAGATTCCTGTCTTACCTCGTCTGTCAGCCTGTCCATCAGCATAGCAAACAAAAAAGGACTCAAAGCTGATCCTTGGTGTAGTCCCACCTCCACCTTGAACTCCTCTGTCTGACCTACAGCACATCTCACCACCGTCATACTTCTCTCATACATGTCCTGAACTACTCTGACATACTTCTCTGCCACTCCAGACGACCTCATACAGTACCACAGCTCCTCCCTCGGCACCCTGTCATACGCCTTCTCTAAATCTACGAACACACAATGCAGCTCCTTCTGACCTTCTCTGTACTTTTCCATCAACATTCTCAAAGCAAAAATGGCATCAGTGGTGCTCTTACGGGGCATGAAACCATACTGCTGCTCACAAATCTCCACCTTCTTCCTAAGCCTGGCTTCCACTACTCTTTCCCACAGCTTCATTGTGTGGCTCATCAACTTTATTCCTCTATAGTTGCTGCAGTTCTGCGTGTCACCCTTGTTTTTAAAGATCGGGACCAGAACGCTTCTCCTCCATTCCTCAGGCATCTTCTCACTCTCTAAAATCCTATTGAACAACCTCGTTAGAAATTCCACTGCTGTCTCTCCTAAGCACTTCCATACCTCCACAGGTAGGTCATCAGGACCAACGGCCTTTCCGCTCTTCATCCTTTTCAGAGCCTTCCTAACCTCATCCTTTCCAATCTCTGCTACTTCCTGCTCCACAACAACCACATCTTCCTCCCTTCTTTCCCTGTCATTTTCCACGTTCATCAGCTCCTCAAAATACTCCTTCCATCTTTTCTGTACACTCTCTTGGGTTGTTAGCACCTTTCCATCTCTGTCCTTAATCACCCTTATCTGTTGCACGTCCTTCCCATCTCTGTCTCTCTGTCTGGCTAGCCTGTACAAGTCCTTCTCTCCTTCCTTTGTGTCTAACCTGTCATATAGCTCATCGTAAGCTTTCTGTTTGGCCTTTGCCACCTCTCTCTTCACTCTACGCTGCGCTTCCTTGTACTCCTGTCTACCTTCCTCAGTCCTTTCTACATCCCACTTCCTTTTAGCCAACCTCTTCCTCTGGACGCATTCCTGTACTTCCTCATTCCACCACCAAGTCTCTTTACCGTCTTTCCTCTTTCCAGATGACACACCTAGCACCTTCCTACCTGTTTCCCTGATAATCTCTGCTGTAGTTTCCCAGTCCTCTGGAAGCTCATCCTGACCACCCAGGACCTGCCTCAACTTCTGCCTAAATTCCTCACAAGTTTCTTCATTCTGTAGCTTCCACCACTTGGTCTTCTTTTCTGTTTTCCCTCTCTTCTTCTTCCTGACCTCCAGAGTCATCTTACACACCACCATGCGGTGCTGTCTGGCTACACTCTCTCCTACCACCACTTTGCAGTCATTAACCTCTCTCAAATGACCTCGTCTACATAGGATGTAGTCCACCTGAGTACTCCTACCTCCACTTCTGTATGTCACTCTATGTTCCTCTCTCTTCTGGAAGTAAGTGTTGACTACAGCCATTTCCATCCTCTTCGCAAAGTCCACCACCATCTGTCCCTCCAGATTCCTTTCCTTCACACCAAACCTGCCCATCACCTCCTCATCACCTCTGTTGCCCTCACCAACATGCCCATTAAAGTCTGCTCCAATAACAACTCTCTCTCCTCTGGGAAAACTCTCTATGACCTCATCCAACTCACTCCAGAATCTCTCCTTCACTTCTAACTCACAGCCAACCTGTGGCGCATACCCACTGACTACATTCACCATCACCCCTTCGATTTCTAACTTTAAGCTCATCATCCTGTCTGAGACTCTTTTCACCTCTAGAACACTGTTTACAAACTCCCCCTTCAGAATCACACCTACCCCGTTTCTCTTCCTATCAACACCATGATAGAACAGTTTGTATCCTCCTCCAATACTACGTGCCTTGCTGCCCTTCCACCTTGTCTCCTGCACACACAGTACATCTACCTTCCTTCTCTCCATCATGTCTGCCAGCTCTCTGCCTTTCCCTGTCATTGTGCCAACGTTAAGAGTCCCTATTCTCAAACCTATGTTCCTGCCTTAGAGTCCCTATTCTCAAACCTATGTTCCTGCCTTGACTTTAGTTTCACAATTAAACTTTTAAAAGTGCAGATTTGTACACCTTTGTCCCTCTAGTATTACCGGATGGTCTCGTTTTCCTAACGTTCTGGATTTGCGATGTAGCTGTGATGCTGCAGGAGGAAATCTGAGTAGGTCTGAGCAGGCCGAGGCCGGCTTCATCGTCTCTGAGCCGGGAAGCTTGCAGAACCTTCAACACGCCGCCTGTTCACCACCTGCGCAGACAAACATGCAGCTTATTTCAGAGAAACTGGTCGTGAAGCTACAGCTGATGCAGCAGATCCGTGTTCTGAATGTTCTCTGTCAGAACTTGGGAAAGACCCACAGGGTGTTTTTTTTTATCCATTTGTGGTTCTGAACACATCATTCCACCAATGAAGCTCTACAGCAACTTTTAAGATGTTTAATGTACAGAATATACATGCGGGAAATCCTGTGTTTTCTGATTCTCATTTCTGTCATTGTTGTTAAAAGAACACGGAGAAGGACCAGGAGATTCCAGAACAAGTCTACTAGATCTAGAACAGAACAAGTCATCAGTTTCATCTGTAGATGACTGGAACCATGAGGATGTACATGAGCCCCCCCAGAATGATGCTGAGTCTGTGTGTTTGTAGTTTCAGCGGACGGACCGTACCTGCAGATCCTGGAACAGCCTAAACAGGTAACCCAGGCACACCTGCAGCTACGCCCCAGATAATGGGGAAGAAGCCCCTCCCCCAGACCACCACAAGTTCTACTCTGTATTTATGGTTCCTCCTCAGGGGAACCTGCATGGTTTCACTGAGGAAAGCTACCGTAACACAAAACTGACTCATTACTGTTCTCCAGCGCGGCTTCAGGTTCCGGTATGGCTGTGAAGGTCCGTCCCACGGTGGTCTGCCCGGAGCCTCCAGTGAAAAGAACAGGAAAACCTACCCGACCGTCAAGGTAAGACTTCCTGTCTGCTTTGGTGGGTTGGATCACAGAGAAGAAAGCAGAAGCTTCAACTTCAGGTCCGCTCAAACTTCACCAACGTGAGAAGAAACCGTCTGACGTCCAGCGGGTGAGGTGTGCATAGTTTGTTCTAGAGTTCTCTACAGCCGGTTTGTTCTACAGGTCTCTGCTGCAGAAGGTTTGTTCTAAAGTTCTCAACAGCAGGTTTGTTCTAGAGTTCTGTACAGGAAAAGGTGTGTTCTAGAGTTCTCTGCAGGAGAAGGTTTCTTCTACAGTTCTCTGCAGCAGTAGGTGTGTTCTAGAGTTCTCTACAGCAGGTTTGTTCTGGAATTCTCTGCAGCAGCAGGTTTGTTTTTGAGTTCTCTACAGTAGGTTTTTTTGTAGAGTTCTCTACAGGAAGGGGTGTGTTCTAGAGTTCTCAACAGCAGGTTTGTTCTTGAGTTCTCTGCAGCAGAAGGTTTGTTCTTACGTTCTCTACAGCAAGTTTGTTCTAGAGTTCTGTACAGGAAAAGGTGTGTTCTAGAGTTCTCTACAGCAGGTTTGTTCTTGAATTCTCTACAGGAGAAGGTTTGTTCTAGAGTTGCCTACAGCAGCAGGTTTGTTCAAGAGTTCTGTGCAGCAGAAGGTTTGTTCTAGAGTTCTCTGTAGCTGGTTTGTTCTAGAGTTCTTTACAGCAAAGGTTTATTCTTGAGTTTTCTACAGCAGGTTTGTTCTTGAATTCTCTACAGGAGAAGGTTTGTTCTAGAGTTCTCTACAGCCGGTTTGTTCAAGAGTTGCCTACAGCAGTAGGTGTGTGCTAGAGTGTTCTGCAGCAGAATGGTTGTTTTTGAGTTCTCTACAGCCTGTGTGTTCTAGAGTTGTCTGCAGCAGGTTTGTTCTGGAGTTCTCCACAGCAGTAGGTTTGGTTTTGAGTTCTCTACAGTAGGTTTTTTTGTAGAGTTCTCTACAGGAAGGGGTGTGTTCTAGAGTTCTCTACAGCAGAAGGTTTGTTCAAGATTTCTATACAGGAGAAGTTTTGTTTTAGAGTTCTCTACAGCCGGTTTGTTCTAGAGTTCTCTGCAGCAGCAGGTTTGTTCAATAGTTCTGTGCAGCAGAAGGTTTGTTCTAGAGTTCTCTGTAGCTGGTTTGTTCTAGAGTTCTTTACAGCAAAGGTTTATTCTTGAGTTTTCTACAGCTGGTTTGTTCTGGAGTTCTCTGCAGCAGAAGGTGTGTTCTAGAGTTCTCCGTCGCTGGTTTGTTCTAGAGTTCTCTACAGGAGAAGGTGTCTTCTAGAGTTTCTGCAGCAGTAGGTGTGTTCTAGAGTTCTCTACAGCAGGTTTGTTCTGGAGTTCTGTACAGGAGAAGTTTTGTTTTAGAGTTCTTTGTAGCAGCAGGTTTATTCATGGGTTCTCTACAGCTGGTTTGATCTAGAGTTCTCTGCAGCAGAATGTTTGTTCAAGAGTTCTCTACAGCAGGTTTGTTCTGGAGTTCTGTACAGGAGAAGTTTTGTTTTAGAGTTCTTTACAGCAGAAGGTTTATTCATGAGTTCTCTACACCTGGTTTGTTCTAGAGTTCTCTGCAGCAGTAGGTGTGTTCTAGAGTTCTCTACAGCAGGTTTGTTCTGGAGCTCTGTACAGGAGAAGTTTTGTTTTAGAGTTCTCTACAGCAGGTTTGTTCAAGAGTTCTGTACAGAAGTTTTGTTCTAGACTTCTCTACAGGAAGGGGTGTGTTCTAGAGTTCTCTGCAGCAGCAGGTTGGTTCTAGAGTTCTTTACATTAGAAGGTTTATTCATTAGTTCTCTACAGCTAGTTTGTTTTGGAGTTCTCTGCACCCGAAGATTTGTTCTAGAGTTCTCCGTAGCTGGTTTGTTCTAGAGTTCTCTACAGGAGAAGGTGTCTTCTAGATTTTCTGCAGCAGTAGGTGTGTTCTAGAGTTCTTTACAGCAGAAGGTTTATTCATGAGTTCTCTACAGCTGGTTTGTTTTAGAGTTCTCTACAGCCGGTTTGTTCTAGAGTTCTCTGCAGCTGGTTTGTTCTGGTGTTCTCTGCAGCAGAATGTTGTGTTCTAGAGTGTTTTGCAGCAGCAGGTGTGTTCTAGAGTTCTCTGCATTAGATGGTTTATTCTAGATTTCTCTACAGGAAAAGGTGTGTTCTAGCGTTCTCTGCAGCAGAAGGTTTGTTCTAGAGTTCTCTACAGGAGAAAGTGTGGACTAGCGTTTTCTGCAGGATAAAGTGTGTTCTAGATTTCTCTACAGCAGACGGTTTGTTCTAGAGTTTCTGCAGCAGAAGGTTTGTTCTAGAGTTCTCTGCAGCAGGTTTGTTCTAGAGTTCTCTACAGCCGGTTTGTTCTAGAGTTCTCTACAGCCGGTTTGTTCTAGAGTTCTCTACAGCCGGTTTGTTCTAGAGTTCTCTACAGCCGGTTTGTTCTAGAGTTCTCTACAGCAGAAGGTTTGTTTTAGAGTTCTCTGCAGCAGGTTTGTTCTAGAGTTCTCTACAGGAGAAAGTGTGGACTAGCGTTTTCTGCAGGATAAAGTGTGTTCTAGATTTCTCTACAGCAGACGGTTTGTTCTAGAGTTTCTGCAGCAGAAGGTTTGTTCTAGAGTTCTCTGCAGCAGGTTTGTTCTAGAGTTCTCTACAAGAGAAAGTGTGGACTAGCGTTTTCTGCAGGATAAAGTGTGTTCTAGATTTCTCTACAGCAGACGGTTTGTTCTAGAGTTTCTGCAGCAGAAGGTTTGTTCTAGAGTTCTCTACAGGAGAAAGTGTGGACTAGCGTTTTCTGCAGGATAAAGTGTGTTCTAGATTTCTCTACAGCAGACGGTTTGTTCTAGAGTTTCTGCAGCAGAAGGTTTTTTCTAGGGTTCTCTGCTGGTTACAGACTCCAGCACATGGTAATGAAATGACAGTCTCCCCTCAGGGCGTCTCTGATGACGTTTCCTCAGAGTCTGAATCTCCATCATGCTGCGGTTGAACCAGAAAAGATGGGAAATCCCCAGAGACTGCTGCCGGAAGAATACGCATTTGTAGGATCGGGACGTACAGGTTTTAACCGATGTTCTTCTCATGTGGCGTCAGGTCTGGGTGGGAATTTGCATGAATGTTTCCAGAATGTTCCTGCTAGTTTTCCTGTGGGGGTCGGGTGTTATTGGGCCTGTAACTGATGCGTGGGGTCAAGAGACAGAAGGTCATGCCACCACTGATCAAGGTCTAGACCATGGAGGGAAGAAGTGGTGGGGCCATGATGATAATGAAGAAAATGACGGTGACAATGTTGAAGTCATTTTGGCGCGCTGATGCGTTCAGGGTCTTCGTGGTTTCATGGTCAAGGCAGAACTTTATCTGAGTAGCAGAAACGTTGCACGATTGCGACTTTTTTATCTGAATATTAATATTAAGCTTCACTGTTTTTGGTTTAGGGGTTTCAGGGTCTGGATTCTGGATCTGGATCATGTAAGAGTGATTGTTTGGAAACAAAGATCCACCATGGCCTGATGAGTTTGTGAAGTATGTCTACCTCAACGTTTTCCCTAAGGTCCCTGCAGATGAAACCCTGTTCCCATTTTCTGCCCTGCAGTCTGTGCGTGGGGGGGTCAGAAGATTCCTCTGCTGGTCCGGACCTGCCCCAGAACTTCATGCTCAGAGACACACAAGCTTGTGCACGTGTCTGTTGGGAAATTCCTCCCGGGACGCCTACATGTAATTAGAAGGAAGTCAAAGTTGGGGCAGGAGGAAAGATGATGACTTTCAAGTTGGAGATCAAAACTCGGCGTCTAGAGCAGCGGCGGCGCCCACTCTGACCCACAAACGGAGTCGGTTTCACACAAGGCTGCTGGGAAAGCGAGGTCCAGGCTATTGTCTTGTTGAGCCCTTGAACGAAGCGGTTCTGAACTGAGTCTGGCTTTTCAAACCCGTCAAACACTGCAGCTCAGCTGCATCACTGCAAAGCAGGAACTCGTGCAGGAAGTTCGGAGTCCTGCTCTGACATGTGACTCACTGTGGTTTTCATTCAGATCATGCAAACCAAGGGCTCACTTTGTAGTGTCATGATGGTAGAAGTCCTCTGAAATCAGCTGAACTGGCACCTTCAACCGTTTCACTGTCACCTATTCCTGTTTTTTAAGGATGGAAGTGTTGAAGTTGTAGGAGAAGCTGTAGATGGACAGCAGTTCTTCATCCTTTTGTCCTTCCTGTGCTTCACTTTTACTTTGAGATGAAAACAGCTGTGATGAGGATGTTATTTTCATGATCTACATGATCTACAGGCTTGGAGAGAAGGACTTGATATGCATTTACATGCACACGTCAATGCGCCTGCTTATACTGCAGGTTTGAACTGCAAAATGTTTGTGGCTACTGGGACCAATCAGGAGCCTCAGACACCAATACGTCTTCACGCCAGGAAACCATCAAACTGTGGCGACCGCTGAGTTTCTAGGAACTGCATTTGTCTGCCGGATCGCTTCAATAAGCCGCCCTAACCGGGAAGAGGAAGTGGGCTTGTGTTTATTTAACACAGCAGTTGCAACAGTCCTTCAGGCAAATGTCTGCTTTGGTATGATACACAAACAGGAACCATCTTTTCTGATTTTCTCTCTGTAGAACCCAGGAAAAGAACTGAACTGATGAGACGCTGAAGTTCAGCAGATTGAACTGCTGCACTGTAGTTCACAGAAACACTAAAAACATCATGATTTACATCTTTTAAGCACATGGATGTCAGCGGTGCAGCCTCATTGTCCTCTGGGAAATTTTTACTCGTTAAAAAGTCACATCAGTGTCTTAGCCGAAGAGAAACGATGGGGGGGGGGGAAGTGGTTAGAGACACAAACCTTCCACAGAATCCATCCATCCGTATACAACCGTGCATCCCTCTACAGCTGTTCATCCCTCTACAGCCGTTTGTCCGTCTACAGCCGTTCGTCCGTCTACAGCCCTTCATCCCTCTACAGCCCTTCATCCCTCTACAGCCCTTCATCCGTCTACAACTGTGCATCTGTCTACAGCCGTCCGTCCGTCTACAGCCGTTCGTCCGTCTACAGCCGTTCTTCCGTCTACAGCCGTTCGTCCGTCTACAGCCGTTCGTCCGTCTACAGCCGTTCGTCCGTCTACAGCCGTTCTTCTGTCTACAGCTGTTCGTCCTTCTACAGCCCTTCATCCGTCTACAACTGTGCATCTGTCTACAGCCGTCCGTCCGTCTACAGCCGTTCGTCCGTCTACAGCCGTTCTTCCGTCTACAGCCGTTCGTCCGTCTACAGCCGTTCGTCCGTCTACAGCCGTTCTTCCGTCTACAGCCGTTCGTCCGTCTACAGCCGTTCGTCCGTCTACAGCCGTTCTTCTGTCTACAGCTGTTCGTCCTTCTACAGCCCTTCATCCGTCTACAACTGTGCATCTGTCTACAGCCATCTGTCCGTCTACAGCAGGGGTGGGCAAACTGCGGCCCGCGGCCTGGATTCCCCTCTTCTGCAGTCTGTGCTCCAACCTGAAACCCTGGCTGGAGACCCTGTCAATCAATCTCCTCAGTCCATGCCGTATCTCCTGTACAGAAATGCGGAGCTCTTCAGATCAAAAATCTTTGATCGATCAGAACTTTGTTTTCATTCTAATATCCTGGAACTTATTTCTATGAATGTATGAATGAATGTATGAATATATGTTTGAGAATTTAAACAAGAGAAAAGGTGAAAGGAATTTTACTCCCATAAACGTCTGTAATAATCATTCTCCGTGGATTTCACAGATCACGGTTATTTTTAGAACGTAACTCCTGCAATAAATGAACTCTGTACTGGTGAAAAGGTAAGACAGAAATTTGCTTTTTCAGTAATAATGGATGAGAAACAGAAGTGCAGGACTATCGAATTACATAAATGCCAAAAATTGAAAGGGCGTAAAGACAACTAAGCGGGCGTATTTAGAAGCTGAGTGAGTGAACCTTACAACTGTGATGGCGCAATTCTAACCAAGCGACCCCGTATTTTACAACTGAACGGCTGAAATCCTAACTGAGCAGTGATCCTGCTCCGTCAGTTCTCCTTTGCGCCCTCACCTGGATTTACGCTCAGTGTTATGGGGGCGTTTTTGTCACTTGGGGGCGGTATTCAGGGGTGTGTTTGTCACTAAGGGGCAGGAACCTTTCTGGTTGATCTGATTGGCTGAAATTTGCATGCCAAGCAGCGGGGCGGGACTTTCATTTTGGGGCTTTAATAGAAATCGAACAGCGGCTGTAACGTGGATTTAAAGCATTAAAACGGTAACAAATGCAGTGAATTTCACATGAGAAAAACCTACAGCACAAAAACCCCGCTGCACTTTCTTACCTTAGTTTTGGGTCGTTGGTTAATGTTTTAATCCACGTTACATCCGCGTTTTTTTTCTATGATTGCCTCTAACAGGGGGGGGGGACAAACAAGTTTGACACAAAGAGCTGACATCTCTAACTGTGATAGTCAAAGAGCCACACCACACACTGACCTGCCAGACAGACACACAATTACAGCCATATTATTTCCCATAACTCCCTCCTCTCCTTAAAACAGCACTGGATTAAACGGCGCCGTTTCAGTTTAGTGTTTTTTCTGTGT
Source organism: Oryzias latipes (assembly GCF_053564925.1). NCBI lineage: Eukaryota > Metazoa > Chordata > Actinopteri > Beloniformes > Adrianichthyidae > Oryzias > Oryzias latipes. The sequence goes on from NC_136246.1 coordinate 34,936,634, forward strand.
TTAACGTAAACACACATACCGGTGAAACGTGCACGCTGGTGTGTTTAAAAAAGGCAGCGAGCGCAAAACTGAGTTGGTTGTGATTTATTTTTTCAGTCATCAATCAGCATTTCTAATCCATCAAAGTCCTCATCTTCTGCATCTGGAACAGCTGGACTACATCTCCATCAGACACGCCGGCTTCCCTTTCCTCATCATCAGAGTCCGTCTCTTTGCTATGCGGCTCCAAAGAACAGTGAAAGCAGACGCCTCAGGCCAAGTTTAAGTCCTGCAGTCCCAAAGTGTGGCGTAACTCGCCCGTTGCTGCGTCCCGGTAAGGGGGGAGGAGGATGGCTCTTTTCACGGTCATCTGCTGGAAGTAGCAGCGCTGACCCTCCAGTCGATCTTCCAACACAGGCCTTTCCTTTTCCGCGGAAACTCAGCTGCTGCTGCGTCTACTTGTCTTGTCGGAGTTGGTTTTCCAGCGTCCTCACTTCCGAACCATAGATTCATTATTTTAAATTCTCTGGGAGCTGAGGTTCGATAAGTTATAAAGATCTTCAAAGGTTCGGACTTCTTGCTTCTTCCAATAACTCTTCTGATCAACGTTCAAATGTGTCAGCAAGTATCTCAATCCTTTTGTATTAACACAGAGAGTGAACCACAAATGCATTTCTAAAGAAAAAACATCGTTTTTATTGCCTTTTAATCAGAATTGTTCGCTTTAAGCTGTGAATGCAGACATGCAGCAGCCGGCTGCCAAGGGACCGTCAACAAAGTGCAACCTCTGTGAACTGTGAAACACCACTGTGTAAAAATCAATAATCTTACAAAAAAATCATAAAACTATTATAAAGCATGTTATTGTTACAATACATATTTTGTAGGAAAGTCCATCTTCATTTATCTTGTTTCATATACTTTTTCAAATTTTAATAGATATGAATCATGACTAAAGTTATCAGTTACTTGACATGACCTTATTGTAATACTAAAATAAAGATTGTCAATAGTTCACTTTGTTTATTTATAGGAATTTTTCATATTTACAAATGGATCAGATTTGGTCAAAAATCCTCAATAGCTCTGAAGATGCCAGAATTTTTTTATTTTTTTTGCATAATCTTTATTTTAGTAGGAAAATATAATATAATAAAATAAAATAAGGTCATGATTAGTCAGTACAGGAAGTTTTGTGTCACTAACTACAGCATCTTCAAAGCCATTGAGCATTTTTGACCAAATCTGATCAATATTTTAATATGAAAAATTCCTTACAATAAACGTGAATTATGACATAATATTTATTGCAGTAGGACAATAAGGTCATGATTAGTCAGTACAGGAGGTTTGGTGACAGAAGCTTTAGTATCTTCAGAGCTATAGTGCATTTATGTTATGATTCATATCTCTATTAAATTTTAAGAACTATAAGCAATAAAATAGAGGTTGACTTTCTAACAAAATTTAGTATAATAAATAATAATATAGCATGACTATGCTGACGAGTCTTCATTACCAGTTCATATAAATATAGACATTTATTCGCTTTTTAAAAGTTCACTGATTTTTACAGAATGCTGTTTCACAGAGGTTGCACTTTATTGACGGTCCCTTGGCAGCCGGCTCGCTGCTCTGTTTGCATTCACAGCTTGAAACGAACAATTCTGATTAAAAGGCAATAAAAATGAACTTTTTTCTGTAAAAATGCTTTTGTAGTTCACTCTCTGTGTTAATACAAAATGAGTGAGATACTTGCTGACACATTTGAACGTTTATCAGAAGAGTTATTGAAGCAGGAAGTCCGAATCTGTGAAGATCTAATTTAACCGAACTGCAGCTGCTCTATTAAGGTTCACTCACTCAGTTCCTAAATACGCCCGCTTAGTTATCTTTACGCCCTTTCAGTTTATGGCAGAAACGTAATTCCATACAGGACACAGCGCAGCTGCCCAAACTGTGAGAAGTGTGACGCAGCTCTTAAAGTCTTTATTATGATGGGAGAGGATGATTATTGTTTTTTTGTGTTTTTTTTAAACGCATCAGTATATTTTTCCTTTATTTTTGTCTTTGAAAATCATAGTGTTATTTGGTCAATGTTTTATTTCATAAATAGTGTCATGATGAATGAATGAAAACTTTGTTCATAGCACTTTACAACTCCTTGAAAGTACCAAAGGGCTTCACAATGAAAAAATATCTAAAATGGGAACAAAATTTTTAAACTAAAAACTCTAGAATATTCTGTTTTAAAATCTAATTTTCAATCCAAACGTTTTCATCTACATTCCATGTTATATCATTCTCACTGTACACATCTGCTTGTGGTCCGGCCCTTCTATCGAATTTTAGAACCCAGTGTGGCTGTGAGTTAAAATAATTGCCCACCCCTGGTCTACAGCCATCTGTCTGTCTACAACCGTGCATCCGTCTACAGCCGTGCATCAGTCTACAGCCGTGCATCCGTCTACAACCGTGCATCCGTCTGTAACCGTGCATCCGTCTACAGCCGTGCATCCGTCTACAGCCGTGCATCAGTCTACAGCCGTGCATCCGTCTACAGCCGTGCATCCGTCTACAACCGTGCATCCGTCTGTAACCGTGCATCCGTCTACAGCCGTGCATCCGTCTACAGCCGTGCATCCATCTACAACCGTGCATCCGTCTACAGCCGTGCATCCGTCTACAGCCGTGCATCCGTCTACAGCCGTGCATCCGTCTGTAACCGTGCATCCGTCTACAGCCGTGCATCCGTCTACAGCCCTGCATCCGTCTACAGCCGTGCATCCGTCTAGAGCCGTGCATCCGTCTACAGCCGTGCATCCGTCTACAGCCGTGCATCCGTCTACAGCCGTGCATCCGTCTACAGCCGTGCATCCGTCTACAGCCGTGCATCCGTCTACAGCCCTGCATCCGTCTGTAACCGTGCATCCGTCTGTAACCGTGCATCCGTCTACAGCCCTGCATCCGTCGGTAACCGTGCATCCGTCTGTAACCGTGCATCCGTCTGTAACCGTGCATCCGTCTACAGCCGTGCATCCGTCTACAGCCGTGCATCCGTCTACAGCCGTGCATCCGTCTGTAACCGTGCATCCGTCTACAGCCGTGCATCCGTCTACAGCCGTGCATCCGTCTACAGCCGTGCATCCGTCTGTAACCGTGCATCCGTCTGTAACCGTGCATCCGTCTGTAACCGTGCATCCGTCTACAGCCGTGCATCCGTCTACAGCCCTGCATCCGTCTACAGCCCTGCATCCGTCTACAGCCCTGCATCCGTCTACAGCCGTGCATCCGTCTACAACCGTGCATCCGTCTACAGCACATGTGTCAAACTCAAGGCCCGCGGGCCAAATGTGGCCCACCATGTCATTTTAGGCTGTTTTCTCCTTCTCTCCCACCGCGCCTGTCACTCTCCTCGGCGAGCGCTCTCACTGTCTCTGCTGCACACGGCTCCCTTTACTCACACAGGGGAGCGCGTTTAGAAACACACATCCTCATTCTACAACAGAAGTTTCGTGAAGTCTCGTGAGGAAATACAACAAATTTACTGCGTTCTAATTATTCATTTCCATTTGTTTTCATTTCCGTTGCAAGCTGCATGCGTTCTTAAGTGCGCGACACGGCCGCCTGCCGGAGGATTTTGTGTTGGGGGGGGTTTATTACTGTTCTCAGTCACTCTGTAACACCAAGAATGAACGCGCACTGTTAGATTTCCATGATTATCACTACATGTTTTGTTTGGGAACTATTTTGTGCAGCGCAACGTTACGTGTCTGTATAAACAAAGGCGGAGCCTCCTGCCCCGCGTTCTTCATGGGTGTCAGGCTTCACGGCTACCGGAGAGGTGACAGAGTGTCTGCAGTCTGTTTATTACTGGAATATATATAATATTCTGAGAAGATGTCTGTACCAGAGAGCACAGGTGAAACTCGCGTGCAGCTCCAGAGTGGTCCGCTGCAGAAGAATCAACTCGCACCCCCAACACACGTGTGCGCACTCCCTCCTCCCAGTTTTTGTGTTGTTTTTTTTGGGGAGGGGGGGGCTGTGGTTATCCGCGACACCGCGCCCCCTGGTGGTTCATCACCGTGGTGATAAAATATCCAACACGTCACAGCTCTCTACCCGCGAGAGCATAACATTTTTTAATTTCTTAAAAAAAAACTTGGTGTATTAATTCATATCTAGTGGGAATTGGACTTGAAATATTGAATTGGGCAACTAAACATTAGGACTTAAACACTGACTGTCCATATAACCTAACCTGACAGAATCAAATGTAAAAGGATTTATGCTAAAGTAACAAGCTAACATATCTCTCTATGTAATTGTCACTTTAAAAAGTTATAATAAATAAAGAGTTATTTACCATTAAGGAGTAGTTACATTTATTTTTCATTACATTTAGTTACATGTATAAGTTACATCTGGCCCTTTGAGGACAGCCGCTATGCTGATGTGGCCCTCAGTGAAAATGAGCTTGACCCCCCTGGTCTACAGCAATCCATCCTTCTACACCCGTACATCAGTCTGTAACTAACTGCCCCAACCCCCCCTCCTCATAAAAGGATCTGAAACCGCTCAGACTTGGTTAGTTTATCATACTAACCTATAGAAGGCCCCTTGTCTTTAGTGCAGTCTCCACAGGTGCATTCCCACTCTGTCTGAGTTGTGTTTAAGAACTCAGAAAACCTTAGGAAGAAGAGATGAGTAGTGTTCTGATAAAAGACCTACCAGGTGCAGTGGACTGTGTTTTACCTTCTACTATGAAACATTGGGGAGAGTTTTCCCTCACTATTGAATTGAATTTTAACCTCAGGTTAAGTGGGAGCAGATTTCTTCGCCTTTCTGTGTGTGATGCTGTAATCTAGGGGTTTTCTATCATGGAAACATCTACAGTACTGTGGTTTTCTCTAAACTTTTTAGCGTCTTGTTAGCTCAGATGTCAGTATTGTTCATCATACAGGTGACCGTTTGGTCTTTTCCTCAGCTCTATTTTTGTCAGACATGACACTTTTAGTGTTCTGTGTTTCAGATCTTCAACTATCAGGGCCAGGCTCGGGTGGTGGTCCAGTTGGTGACGGCGCTGACCTCCAGCCCACAGCTTCACGCTCACAGTCTGGTGGGGAAACAGTGCGATAAAGGAATTTGCATCGCCGACCTGCAGTCCAAAGAAGCCACCATCAGGTGTGCGCCTTATGCCGTCGGCCTGAACGTGTTAAACCAATGACGCTCACGTATGTTTCCTGTTAGTTTTCCTAACCTGGGGATCCTCCATGTGACCAAGAAGAACGTGGCCAAGACTCTTGAGGAGAGAATGATTGAAGCGTTCAGGATGGGCTACAACTGCAGCATCTCCATCCATCCAGAGATCGACGCCGTGCAGGGGGAGGTCCGCGTCCCGCGAGAGCTCAGCGGTCAGTGAAGGTTTCGGGTCTACAGGTCCCACCTTTGATTCTCGTAACCCCTAAACAGAGCTCTTCTGTGAAGTAGCTGAACATTTAGTACAAATGGTGCAACGATGAACTAGATAAAACTGTTAATTAGTAAAAGTAGGTGACAATTAGTCCTGTGGGAAAGCTTAGATACTGCAGCATAAGTTCATTTTGAGCTAGAAGTTTTTGTAATTATGATCCTTGCTTACATGAAAAATTCTAAAAAAAAAAAGGATTTTCTCCTGAAATCTTTGTTGCAGTACGGCAGTAAGGTAAAACTACTCCTGTGATATTGCATTTTCATGGTTCCCATCTGTGTGTCCTCAGACCATCAGCGCTGTGTGATCAGCAGTGCAGCGGCCAGCCAGGCCAAGGAGATGGACCTCAGTGTGGTTCGCCTCATGTTTACGGCGTTCCTCCCCGACAGCGACGGGGGCTTTACCCGACGACTGGAACCTGTGGTGTCCGAGCCGATCTTTGACAGCAGTGAGTTTCAATCCACTCATCCGGAGCGAAGGGAGAGAGCGGGAATCTAACGATGTTTAGGGTCTGCTGGGTAGGGGGGGGGGCAGGGAGGAGCAGCAGGAGCTCCTTCACATGTCAGAATCTGAGGACAAGTTAGAGTCCTGGTTAGTCCTGGTTAGACCTGATTAGTCCTAGTCCTGGTTAGACCTGGTTAGTCCTGGTTAGACCTGGTTAGTCTTGGTTAGACCTGGTTAGTCCTGGTTAGTCCTGGTTAGTCCTGGTTAGACCTGGTTAGACCTGGTTAGTCCTGGTTAGACCTGTTTAGTCCTGGTTAGTCCTGGTTAGACCTGATTAGTCCTAGTCCTGGTTAGACCTGGTTAGTCCTGGTTAGACCTGATTAGTCCTAGTCCTGGTTAGACCTGGTTAGTCCTGGTTAGACCTGGTTAGTCTTGGTTAGACCTGGTTAGTCCTGGTTAGTCCTGGTTAGTCCTGGTTAGACCTGTTTAGTCCTGGTTAGTCCTGATTAGTCCTGGTTAGTCCTGGTTAGTCCTGGTTAGACCTGTTTAGTCCTGGTTAGTCCTGGTTAGACCTGATTAGTCCTAGTCCTGGTTAGACCTGGTTAGTCCTGGTTAGACCTGATTAGTCCTAGTCCTGGTTAGACCTGGTTAGTCCTGGTTAGACCTGGTTAGTCCTGGTTAGACCTGGTTAGTCTTGGTTAGTCCTGGTTAGTGCTGGTTAGACCTGGTTAGACCTGGTTAGTCCTGGTTAGACCTGGTTAGTCTTGGTTAGACCTGGTTAGTCCTGGTTAGACCTGGTTAGTCCTGTTTAGTCCAGGATAGACCTGGTTAGACCTGGTTAGTCCTGGTTAGTCCTGGTTAGTCCTGGTTAGACCTGATTAGTCCTGGTTAGACCTGATTAGTCCTGGTTAGACCTGGTTAGTCCTGGTTAGTCCTGGTTAGACCTGGTTAGTCCTGGTTAGACCTGATTAGTCCTAGTCCTGGTTAGACCTGGTTAGTCCTGGTTAGACCTGGTTAGTCCTGGTTAGACCTGGTTAGTCCTGGTTAGACCTGGCTAGTCCTGGTTAGACCTGGTTAGTCCTGGTTAGACCTGGTTAGTCCTGGTTAGACCGGTTTAGTCCTGGTTAGTCCTGATTAGTCCTGGTTAGTCCTGGTTAGTCCTGGTTAGACCTGTTTAGTCCTGGTTAGTCCTGGTTAGACCTGATTAGTCCTAGTCCTGGTTAGACCTGGTTAGTCCTGGTTAGACCTGATTAGTCCTAGTCCTGGTTAGTCCTGATTAGTCCTGGTTAGACCTGGTTAGTCCTGGTTAGACCTGGTTAGTCTTGGTTAGACCTGGTTAGTCCTGGTTAGTGCTGTTTAGACCTGGTTAGACCTGGTTATTCCTGGTTAGTCCTGGTTAGACCTGGTTAGTCCTGGTTAGACCTGGTTAGTCTTGGTTAGACCTGGTTAGTCCTGGTTAGACCTGGTTAGTCCTGTTTAGTCCAGGTTAGACCTGGTTAGACCTGGTTAGTCCTGGTTAGACCTGGTTATTCCTGGTTAGTCCTGGTTAGACCTGGTTATTCCTGGTTAGTCCTGGTTAGTCCTGGTTAGACCTGGTTAGTCCTGGTTAGACCTGGCTAGTCCTGGTTAGTGCTGGTTAGACCTGGTTAGACCTGGTTATTCCTGGTTAGTCCTGGTTAGACCTGGTTATTCCTGGTTAGTCCTGGTTAGTCCTGGTTAGACCTGGTTAGTCCTGATTAGTCCTGGTTAGACCTGGTTAGTCCTGGTTAGACCTGGTTAGTCCTGGTTAGACCTGGTTAAACCTGGTTAGTCCTGGTTAGACCTGGTTAGTCCTGGTTAGACCTGGTTAGTCCTGGTTAGACCTGGTTAGTCCTGGTTAGACCTGGTTAGACCTGGTTAGTCCTGGTTAGTCCTGGTTAGACCTGGTTAGACCTGGTTATACCTGGTTAGTCCTGGTTAGTCCTGGTTAGTCTTGGTTTGGTTAGTCCTGGTTTGTCCTGGTTTGTCCTGGTTAGACCTGGTTAGTCCTGGTTAGACCTGGTTAGTCCTGGTTAGACCTGGTTAGTCCTGGTTAGTCCTGGTTAGACCTGGTTAGTCCTGGTTAGACCTGGTTAGTCCTGGTTAGTCCTGGTTAGACCTGGTTAGTCCTGGTTAGACCTGGTTAGTCCTGATTAGTCCTGGTTAGACCTGGTTAGTCCTGGTTAGACCTGGTTAGACCTGGTTAGTCCTGGTTAGACCTGGTTAGTCCTGGTTAGACCTGGTTAGACCTGGTTAGTCCTGGTTTGTCCTGGTTTGACCTGGTTAGTCCTGGTTAGACCTGGTTAGTCCTGGTTAGACCTGGTTAGTCCTGGGTATGGATGGCGCCCCCACATGAACATACGTTTTCAGCATTTCTGCCCAAATCAAAGCGTTTCCTGGAGTGACAGCTACCAGAGTGTGAACCAGGATAACCGAAGGTTTAATCTTCTGATTTTGGAGGAGACAGAACTGCATGCTGGGAAGGGAAGAAGCAGCTTTCTGTAAAGTTCAGCTGGTCCTCAATAACAACCTTAAACTTGAGTGAGATGATCGGCTAAGATCCCAGGAGGACCTTAATGAATATCATCCTGGGACCTTCATCGATAATGAAGAAAAAGCTGGACTTTCAGCGCCGCTTTGCTTCTCCCTCAGAGGCTCCAAACGCCTCCAACTTGAAGATCGTGAGGATGGATCGGACGGCTGGCTGTGTGACGGGGGGGGAGGAGGTCTACCTGCTCTGCGACAAAGTCCAGAAAGGTAAGAGACCATTCTCAACACGCAGGTGAAAAACTGAAAACTGCAGCTGGCGCGGAGGGTCATGTGACCGAGCAGAGCAGCTTTGCTGGATTGGTAAAGATTTGAATCCTCATGGACTTAACTGTGAGGAAGAGGAGGAGGGTTCCATCTGCAGATGAAGACCACTCTGAGCTCACAAACATCTGCATCCGTCTGCAGACGACATCCAGGTGAGGTTCTACGAGGAGGATGAGTCGGGAATGACCTGGGAGGCCCTAGGAGACTTCTCCCCCACAGACGTTCACCGGCAGGTCAGTACCAGCAGGTGGCGCTGCAGCCAACGCTTTTCTGATCCCTGCGTCTTCCTGCTCTGAACCGCGATGACCAACGCTCTGCTGCAGTGATGTTCTGTGTTGTTGTCATGGAAACAGTTCGCCATCGTATTTAAGACTCCAAAGTACCGGGACCTAAACCTGCAGAAGCCGACGTCTGTGTTTGTCCAGCTGAAGAGGAAGTCTGACAACGAGACCAGCGAGCCCAAACCATTCACCTACCACCCCCAGAACATAGGTACGGCATGTGGCTCCGCCCCCAGATTGTCGGCTTCTTCAGGTTTGTCGTTTAGTTTTAGCTTTATCCGTCCTCCATTTGTGTGTCCAGATAAGGAGGAGGTGCAGAGGAAAAGACAGAAGACGCTGCCAAACTTCCAGGATTTCAGCGGGCACGGAGGAGGAGGTCTGTACCGAGGAGGAGGAGGGGGTTCCGCTGCATCAGGAGGGCCTGGACCCACAGGAGGAGGTGCGCTGGGAGAAACCAAAGCCCACAATGTTTGTGAGAGAAAGCCCGCCGTCCGATGATGGACTTCATGTGTGCTTCCAGGGTTCTTCCAGGGTTTTCCAGGCTATGGTTATGGAGGAGGAGGAGGAGGAGGATTTTCCAGCGGTTACTCAGCCGGTCTGGGAGGAGGCCTGAAACACGGTGAGGAGAGACTGCTGAGAGCAAAGCTTTGACTTCATTCAGAACCGGGCCTGAACCTTCTGACGGTTTGGACCATGACATGTTTTAAGCCCCGTTGTTTTGTGTTGGGAAGACTCGCAGGGCGGGGCTTCACGCGCCAGCGGCGGTGACGGTGACCCAGACGATGACCCCGCCTCCGGGGCCAACCAGCTAGCATCAGCCCAGCTAAGAGGCCCAGCGGTGAACAGGAGGGCTGACGAGGGAGGGGTCTGTGGGGAGCAGGAAGCAGCCAAAGGTGTGCGCAAAAACACACCGGCACCGCAGTGATGACGCTTGACCTGCCTCTCAGGTGTCGACTGTTCGATTCCCATTTCTTGTGACAGAGCGGCGGCTGGTGGATGCCGTCTGTAGGCAGCTGGGGGCGCTCTTTCACTACTCGGTCACCGGAGATTCAGCATACCTGCTGGCTCCACAGCGCCTGCTGCTGGCGGCGCAGGACGAGGATGGAGACACGTCAGTCCAGGTTCTCCACACATCTTCCACAGGAACCGTGTTCTGCTGTCGGTAACCTCCCTCTCTTGCATCAGCGGACTACATCTGGCTGTGCTGCACGGCCAGCAAGAGGCGCTGAAGAGTCTGACACAGGTGGTGTCCGCCCTGCCTGGAGACGAGGTTCTCAACATGAGGAACCACCTGTACCAGGTACCACAGCTCCTCTGGAGAACCCATCTTTTGCGGCGGCGGCGTGCCTCCAGACGTTGCTTCGATCCCTCTGCAGTCACCGAAACGCCCAAAGTGATTTGAATGACCGACTATTTTCCCAGACTCCTTTGCACCTGGCGGTGATAACTCAGCAGAAAGAGGCGGTTGAAACGTTGCTCTTGGCCGGCGCCGACCCAACTCTCACTGATCGTCATGGCAACACAGTGGTGCACCTAGCAGCTCAGCAGGAAGGATGCGGGATGATCCAGTTTTTACTCCAACACAAGGAGCTGAGAGCGCATCTCGAGCAGACCAACACGGCAGGTACACAACACACACACCAGACCACAACAGCCACTTGTTACTCCTGCTTGGTTTCTATGGTTACAGGTATGTGCGCACTCCACCTGGCTGTCTTGGCCAATCAGCTGTCCTCGGTCAGGGAGCTGCTGGAAGGCGGTGCTTGCGTGGAGGCTCAGGAGTGCAGCTGTGGGCGGACCGCCCTCCACCTCGCCACCGAGACCGACAACGTGTCGCTTGCTGGCTGCCTGCTGCTGGAGGTGCTGAACATCTGGGCGCTCGCAGCAGAGATGGCCACGCCCCCTCCTGCTCCACCAATTAAAAATGTACATTCATGTCGTCAGGGAAACGCCAGGGTGGACAGCTGCACCTTTGATGGCTCCACCCCCCTCCACATTGCAGCAGGGCGGGGCTTAGTCAAGCTCACGGCGTTGTTGATTGCTGCAGGTGAGGAGTGACTCCCTCCTACACAGACACACAACTGTAACTACACTAAGACACACAACTGTAACTACACTAGTAATATTAGTTGTTGTTTGTGTAGTTGTGCCGTAACAGTTGTGTTGTTTATGTAGTTGTGCAGTAACAGTTGTGTTGTATGTGTAGTTGTGCGCCAGCAGTTTTGTCGTGTGTAGTTGTGCAAAAACAGTTGTGTTGTTTGTGTAGTTGTGCAATAACAGTTGTGTTGTTTTTGTAGTTGTGCAGTAACAGTTTTGTAGTTGTGCAGTAACAGTTGTGTTGTATGCGTAATTGTGCGCCAGCAGTTTTGTCGTGTGTGTAGTTGTGCAAAAACAGTTGTGTTGTTTGTGTAGTTGTGCAGTAACAGTTGTGTAGTTGTGCATTAACGTTGTGTGGTTGTGTAGTAACGGTTGTGTTGTTTGTGTGGTTTTGCAGTAACAGTTGTGTAGTTGTGCGATAACAGTTGTGTAGGTAAGCGATAACAGTTGTGTAGGTGTGCGATAACAGTTGTGTAGTTGTGCGATAACAGTTGTGTAGTTGTGCGCTAGCAGTTTTCTAGTTGTGCAATAACAATTGTGTCATTTGTGTAGTTGTGCGCTAGCAGTTGTGTCGTTTGTGTAGTTGTGTGCTAGCAGTTGTGTTGATTGTGTAGTTGTGTGCTAGCAGTTGTGTTGTTTGTGTAGTTGTGTGCTAGCAGTTGTCTTGTTTTTGTAGTTGTGTGCCAGCAGTTGTGCCGTTTGTGTAGTTGTGTGCTAGCAGTTGTGTTGTTTGTGTAGTTGTGCGCTAGCAGTTGTGTTGTTTGTATAGTGTGCTGTAGCAGTTGTCTTGTTTTTGTAGTTGTGTGCCAGCAGTTGTGCTGTTTGTGTAGTTGTGTGCTAGCAGTTGTGTAGTTGTGCAATAACAGTTGTGTTGTTTGTAGTTGTGCGCTAGCAGTTGTGTCGTTTGTGTAGTTGTGTGCTAGCAGTTGTGTTGTTTGTGTAGTGTGCTGTAGCAGTTGTCATTTGTGTAGTTTTGCGCTAGCAGTTGTGTCGTTTGTGTAGTTGTACGCTAGCAGTTGTGTTGTTTGTGTAGTTGTGTACTAGCAGTTGTGCCATTTGTGTAGTTTTGCGCTAGCAGTTGTGTCGTTTGTGTAGTTGTGCGCTAGCAGTTGTGTTGTTTGTGTAGTTGTGCTGTAGCAGTTGTCATTTGTGTAGTTTTGCGCTAGCAGTTGTGTCGTTTGTGTAGTTGTGCGCTAGCAGTTGTGTTGTTTGTGTAGTTGTGTTGTTTGTGTAGTTGTGTACTAGCAGTTGTGCCGTTTGTGTAGTTTTGCGCTAGCAGTTGTGTCGTTTGTGTAGTTGTGCGCTAGCAGTTGTATCGTTTGTGTAGTTGTGCGCTAGCAGTTGTGTCGTTTGTGTAGTTGTGCGCTAGCAGTTCTGCTGTTTGTGTAGTTGTGCGCTAGCAGTTGTGTACTTTGCGTAGTTGTCTGCTAGCAGTTGTGCCGTTTGTGTAGTTTTGCGTTAGCAGTTGTCTTTGTGTAGTTGTCTGCTAGCAGTTGTGCCGTTTGTGTAGGTTTGCGTTAGCAGTTGTGTCGTTTGTGTAGTTGTGCGTTAGCAGTTGTGTCGTTTGTGTAGTTGTCTGCTAGCAGTTGTGCCGTTTGTGTAGTTGTGCGCTAGCAGTTGTCGTTTGTGTAGTTGTCTGCTAGCAGTTGTGCCGTTTGTGTAGGTTTGCGTTAGCAGTTGTGTCGTTTGTGTAGTTGTGTACTAGCAGTTGTGCCGTTTGTGTAGTTTTGCGCTAGCAGTTGTGTCGTTTGTGTAGTTGTGCGCTAGCAGTTGTATCGTTTGTGTAGTTGTGCGCTAGCAGTTGTGTCGTTTGTGTAGTTGTGCGCTAGCAGTTGTGCCGTTTGTGTAGTTGTGCGCTAGCAGTTGTGTACTTTGCGTAGTTGTCTGCTAGCAGTTGTGCCGTTTGTGTAGTTGTGCGTTAGCAGTTGTGTCGTTTGTGTAGTTGTGCGTTAGCAGTTGTGTCGTTTGTGTAGTTGTCTGCTAGCAGTTGTGCCGTTTGTGTAGTTGTGCGCTAGCAGTTGTCGTTTGTGTAGTTGTCTGCTAGCAGTTGTGCCGTTTGTGTAGGTTTGCGTTAGCAGTTGTCGTTTGTGTAGTTGTGCGCTAGCAGTTGTATCGTTTGTGTAGTTGTGCGCTAGCAGTTGTGTCGTTTGTGTAGTTGTGCGCTAGCAGTTGTGTTGTTTGTGTAGTTGTGCTGTAGCAGTTGTCGTTTGTGTAGTTGTGCGCTAGCAGTTGTGTCGTTTGTGTAGTTGTGCGCTAGCAGTTGTGCCGTTTGTGTAGTTTTGCGTTAGCAGTTGTGTCGTTTGTGTAGTTGTCTGCTAGCAGTTGTGCCGTTTGTGTAGTTTTGCGTTAGCAGTTGTCGTTTGTGTAGTTGTCTGCTAGCAGTTGTGCTGTTTTTGTAGGTTTGCGTTAGCAGTTGTGTCGTTTGTGTAGTTGTGCGCTAGCAGTTGTGTCGTTTGTGTAGTTGTGCGCTAGCAGTTGTGTTGTTTGTGTAGTTGTGCTGTAGCAGTTGTCGTTTGTGTAGTTGTGCGCTAGCAGTTGTGTTGTTTGTCTAGGTTTGCGTTAGAAGTTGTGTCGTTTGTGTAGTTGTGCGCTAGCAGTTGTATCGTTTGTGTAGTTGTGCGCTAGCAGTTGTGTTGTTTGTGTAGTTGTGCGCTGGCAGTTGTGTTGTTTGTGTAGTTGTGCAATAACAGTTGTGTTGTTTTTGTAGTTGTGCAGTAACAGTTTTGTAGTTGTGCAGTAACAGTTGTGTTGTATGCGTAATTGTGCGCCAGTAGTTTTGTCGTGTGTGTAGTTGTGCAAAAACAGTTGTGTTGTTTGTGTAGTTGTGCAGTAACAGTTGTGTAGTTGTGCATTAACGTTGTGTGGTTGTGTAGTAACAGTTGTGTTGTTTGTGTGGTTGTGCAGTAACAGTTGTGTAGTTGTGCGATAACAGTTGTGTAGGTAAGCGATAACAGTTGTGTAGGTGTGCGATAACAGTTGTGTAGTTGTGCGATAACAGTTGTGTAGTTGTGCGCTAGCAGTTTTCTAGTTGTGCAATAACAATTGTGTCATTTGTGTAATTGTGCGCTAGCAGTTGTGTCGTTTGTGTAGTTGTGTGCTAGCAGTTGTGTTGATTGTGTAGTTGTGTGCTAGCAGTTGTGTTGTTTGTGTAGTTGTGTGCTAGCAGTTGTCTTGTTTTTGTAGTTGTGTGCCAGCAGTTGTGCCGTTTGTGTAGTTGTGTGCTAGCAGTTGTGTTGTTTGTGTAGTTGTGCGCTAGCAGTTGTGTTGTTTGTATAGTGTGCTGTAGCAGTTGTCTTGTTTTTGTAGTTGTGTGCCAGCAGTTGTGCTGTTTGTGTAGTTGTGTGCTAGCAGTTGTGTTGTTTGTGTAGTTGTGCGCTAGCAGTTGTGTTGTTTGTGTAGTGTGCTGTAGCAGTTGTCATTTGTGTAGTTTTGCGCTAGCAGTTGTCGTTTGTGTAGTTGTCTGCTAGCAGTTGTGCCATTTGTGTAGTTTTGCGTTAGCAGTTGTGTTGTTTGTGTAGTTGTGTGCTAGCAGTTGTCTTGTTTTTGTAGTTGTGTGCCAGCAGTTGTGCCGTTTGTGTAGTTGTGCGCTAGCAGCTGTGTACTTTGCGTAGTTGTGTGCTAGCAGTTGTGTAGTTGTGCAATAACAGTTGTGTTGTTTGTAGTTGTGCGCTAGCAGTTGTGTCGTTTGTGTAGTTGTGTGCTAGCAGTTGTGTTGTTTGTGTAGTGTGCTGTAGCAGTTGTCATTTGTGTAGTTTTGCGCTAGCAGTTGTGTCGTTTGTGTAGTTGTACGCTAGCAGTTGTGTTGTTTGTGTAGTTGTGTACTAGCAGTTGTGCCATTTGTGTAGTTTTGCGCTAGCAGTTGTGTCGTTTGTGTAGTTGTGCGCTAGCAGTTGTGCTGTTTGTGTAGTTGTGCGCTAGCAGTTGTGTACTTTGCGTAGTTGTCTGCTAGCAGTTGTGCCGTTTGTGTAGTTTTGCGTTAGCAGTTGTCGTTTGTGTAGTTGTCTGCTAGCAGTTGTGCCGTTTGTGTAGTTGTGCGCTAGCAGTTGTCGTTTGTGTAGTTGTCTGCTAGCAGTTGTGCCGTTTGTGTAGGTTTGCGTTAGCAGTTGTGTCGTTTGTGTAGTTGTGCGTTAGCAGTTGTGTCGTTTGTGTAGTTGTCTGCTAGCAGTTGTGCCGTTTGTGTAGTTTTGCGTTAGCAGTTGTCGTTTGTGTAGTTGTCTGCTAGCAGTTGTGCTGTTTGTGTAGGTTTGCGTTAGCAGTTGTGTCGTTTGTGTAGTTGTGCGCTAGCAGTTGTGTCGTTTGTGTAGTTGTGCGCTAGCAGTTGTATCGTTTGTGTAGTTGTGCGCTAGCAGTTGTGTTGTTTGTGTAGGTTTGCGTTAGCAGTTGTGTCGTTTGTGTAGTTGTGCGCTAGCAGTTGTTTCGTTTGTGTAGTTGTGCGCTAGCAGTTGTGTCGTTTGTGTAGTTGTGCGCTAGCAGTTGTGTCGTTTGTGTAGTTGTGCGCTAGCAGTTGTGTTGTTTGTGTAGTTGTGCGCTAGCAGTTGTGTTGTTTGTGTAGTTGTGCTGTAGCAGTTGTCGTTTGTGTAGTTGTGCGCTAGCAGTTGTGTCGTTTGTGTAGTTGTGCGCTAGCAGTTGTGTTGTTTGTGTAGTTGTTCTGTAGCAGTTGTCGTTTGTGTAGTTGTGCGCTAGCAGTTGTGTTGTTTGTGTAGTTGTGCTGTAGCAGTTGTCGTTTGTGTAGTTGTGCGCTAGCAGTTGTCGTTTGTGTAGTTGTGCGCTAGCAGTTGTCGTTTGTGTAGTTGTGCGCTAGCAGTTGTGTTGTTTGTGTAGTTGTGCTGTAGCAGTTGTCGTTTGTGTAGTTGTGCGCTAGCAGTTGTGTCGTTTGTGTAGTTGTGCGCTAGCAGTTGTGTTGTTTGTGTGGTTGTGCTGTAGCAGTTGTCGTTTGTGTAGTTGTGCGCTAGCAGTTGTGTTGTTTGTGTAGTTGTGCTGTAGCAGTTGTCGTTTGTGTAGTTGTGCGCTAGCAGTTGTCGTTTGTGTAGTTGTGCGCTAGCAGTTGTGTCGTTTGTGTAGTTGTGCGCTAGCAGTTGTGTCGTTTGTGTAGTTTTGCGTTAGCAGTTGTGTCGTTTGTGTAGTTGTCTGCTAGCAGTTGTGCCGTTTGTGTAGTTTTGCGTTAGAAGTTGTGCCGTTTGTGTAGTTGTCTGCTAGCAGTTGTGCCGTTTGTGTAGGTTTGCGTTAGCAGTTGTGTCGTTTGTGTAGTTGTGCGCTAGCAGTTGTATCGTTTGTGTAGTTGTGCGCTAGCAGTTGTGTTGTTTGTGTAGTTGTGCTGTAGCAGTTGTCGTTTGTGTAGTTGTGCGCTAGCAGTTGTGTCGTTTGTGTAGTTGTGCGCTAGCAGTTGTGTTGTTTGTGTAGTTGTGCTGTAGCAGTTGTCGTTTGTGTAGTTGTGCGCTAGCAGTTGTGTTGTTTGTGTAGTTGTGCGCTAGCAGTTGTGTCGTTTGTGTAGTTGTGCGCTAGCAGTTGTGTTGTTTGTGTAGTTGTGCTGTAGCAGTTGTCGTTTGTGTAGTTGTGCGCTAGCAGTTGTGTTGTTTGTGTAGTTGTGCTGTAGCAGTTGTCGTTTGTGTAGTTGTGCGCTAGCAGTTGTGTCGTTTGTGTAGTTGTGCGCTAGCAGTTGTGTTGTTTGTGTAGTTGTGCTGTAGCGGTTGTCGTTTGTGTAGTTGTGCGCTAGCAGTTGTGTCGTTTGTGTAGTTGTGTGCTAGCAGTTGTGTTGTTTGTGTAGTTGTGCTGTAGCAGTTGTCGTTTGTGTAGTTGTGCGCTAGCAGTTGTCGTTTGTGTAGTTGTGCGCTAGCAGTTGTGTCGTTTGTGTAGTTGTGCGCTAGCAGTTGTGCCGTTTGTGTAGTTGTCTGCTAGCAGTTGTGCCGTTTGTGTAGGTTTGCGTTAGCAGTTGTGTCGTTTGTGTAGTTGTGCGCTAGCAGTTGTATCGTTTGTGTAGTTGTGCGCTAGCAGTTGTGTTGTTTGTGTAGTTGTGCTGTAGCAGTTGTCATTTGTGTAGTTGTGCGCTAGCAGTTGTGTTGTTTGTGTAGTTGTGCGCTAGCAGTTGTGTTGTTTGTGTAGTTGTGCTGTAGCAGTTGTCGTTTGTGTAGTTGTGCGCTAGCAGTTGTGTTGTTTGTGTAGTTGTGCTGTAGCAGTTGTCGTTTGTGTAGTTGTGCGCTAGCAGTTGTGTCGTTTGTGTAGTTGTGCGCTAGCAGTTGTGTTGTTTGTGTAGTTGTGCTGTAGCGGTTGTCGTTTGTGTAGTTGTGCGCTAGCAGTTGTGTCGTTTGTGTAGTTGTGTGCTAGCAGTTGTGTTGTTTGTGTAGTTGTGCTGTAGCAGTTGTCGTTTGTGTAGTTGTGCGCTAGCAGTTGTCGTTTGTGTAGTTGTGCGCTAGCAGTTGTGTCGTTTGTGTAGTTGTGCGCTAGCAGTTGTGCCGTTTGTGTAGTTGTCTGCTAGCAGTTGTGCCGTTTGTGTAGGTTTGCGTTAGCAGTTGTGTCGTTTGTGTAGTTGTGCGCTAGCAGTTGTATCGTTTGTGTAGTTGTGCGCTAGCAGTTGTGTTGTTTGTGTAGTTGTGCTGTAGCAGTTGTCATTTGTGTAGTTGTGCGCTAGCAGTTGTGTTGTTTGTGTAGTTGTGCGCTAGCAGTTGTGTTGTTTGTGTAGTTGTGCTGTAGCAGTTGTCGTTTGTGTAGTTGTGCGCTAGCAGTTGTGTTGTTTGTGTAGTTGTGCTGTAGCAGTTGTCGTTTGTGTAGTTGTGCGCTAGCAGTTGTGTCGTTTGTGTAGTTGTGCGCTAGCAGTTGTGTTGTTTGTGTAGTTGTGCTGTAGCGGTTGTCGTTTGTGTAGTTGTGCGCTAGCAGTTGTGTCGTTTGTGTAGTTGTGTGCTAGCAGTTGTGTTGTTTGTGTAGTTGTGCTGTAGCAGTTGTCGTTTGTGTAGTTGTGCGCTAGCAGTTGTGCCGTTTGTGTAGTTTTGCGTTAGCAATTGTGCCGTTTGTGTAGTTGTCTGCTAGCAGTTGTGCCGTTTGTGTAGGTTTGCGTTAGCAGTTGTGTCGTTTGTGTAGTTGTGCGCTAGCAGTTGTGTTGTTTGTGTAGTTGTGCTGTAGCAGTTGTCGTTTGTGTAGTTGTGCGCTAGCAGTTGTGTCGTTTGTGTAGTTGTGCGCTAGCAGTTGTGTCGTTTGTGTATTTGTGCGCTAGCAGTTGTGTTGTTTTTGTAGTTGTGCTTTAGCAGTTGTCGTTTGTGTAGTTGTGCGCTAGCAGTTGTGTTGTTTGTGTAGTTGTGCTGTAGCAGTTGTCGTTTGTGTAGTTGTACGCTAGCGGTTGTGTCGTTTGTGTAGTTGTGCTGTAGCAGTTGTGCTGTTTGTGTAGTTGTGTGCTAGCAGTTGTGCTGTTTGTGTAGTTGTGGATTAGCAGTTGTCGTTTTGTGTTGTTTCTTGCGTCAGGCGCAGACCCACAGAGGGAGAACTTTGAGCCGCTTTTCTTCAGGGAGGAAGATGAGAACGATTGTGATGAAGATGACGAAGGCTTCATCCCAGGAACAAGTCCCCTCAGCATGGCCGCCAACTCTCAGGTGGGACCCCCCCCCCATGGTGTCACGTGGGTTCTGATCGGATTCTGAAGGTTGCTGTGATTGCAGGTTCTAGATCTCCTTAACGGTAAAGATTATAAACCTGAACGTCTCGGTAGAACCGTCCTCGCTCCTCAGGGTAAGCTCCGCCCCCATCTGCCCCCGCCTCTGTCCTAGGTGTGTCTGCTACGTCATGTGTGTGAACCCGTGCAGGTGACCTCGCTAGTCTGGACTCGCAGGTGAAGCTGGCGCTGTGCAGAGCACTGGAGAGTGAAGGATGCTGGGAGATGCTGGCTCACAGCTTGGGTCTGGGGATCCTCAACACAGCCTTCAGACTGAGCCCCTCCCCCACCAAAACCTTGCTGGACAGCTACGAGGTTCTGCCCACAGGCCCGGACGGACCGAGAACTCTGAGATGCAGGTTCTGAGGTTCTGTTTGCTCTGCAGGTGTCTGGCGGGACAGTCCAGGATCTGCTGAGCGCTCTCAGAGTAGCCGGAGGAAGTCGGGCGCTGAGCGTCCTGGAGGAGGCGCTGCATCAACACCAGGAATCCCCGACGGCCAATCAGACGAGGGGTAAGCTGCTGCGGCGCCATCGCACGACGATTCAGTCATAGGCGTGGCGCCATCTGACCGGCTGTGGTTTGTGTCTGCAGGAAGTCCGGTTCTGGATCTGAAGGCAGAAGTCCGGATGGACAGTGGGGTCTGTGACAGCGGAGTGGAACTGTCCACCGCCTGACCACACGATTACCCACAAAGCCTTTCTGCAGCTGTTGGCGACCCGGATGGACAGAACAAAGCCCCTCCCAGTCGCCGCTGTTCTTTGCCGTCCGTCTCAGAACCTGCAGCTGTAAATCTCTGGGATCTCTGTGGACCTTAGAACCTTCAGGGGAACCATCTGGTACTGGATTGGACATTTCTCTCCCATCTTGGAGGCGTTGCCGGTTCCCCGTCGTTCAGAACATTCAGAGGGGAGTTGGGATCTCAGGAGTCCCAAACATTTGATCTGGACTTCTGAACTTCTCAGAACCAGGGGTCCAGAGGAGCGAGCCGGTTGGTTGAAGATTGTCTGCGTTTTTTTATTCTCATGTGATGTCATCACCTGAACCCGGCGAGAAGCCTGCAAACGTCTGACAAAGGCTGAACATGTTTCCCCATCGCCATGAGCCAAACCTGACTTCAGAGTGCAGTACGACATGAGGCATTGTGGGAAATGCAGTCACCAAGAGATTCCTCTGCACTGTGAAAATGACCTCAGCTGTTGTTTTTAATAAAGATGCTTTTGTACAAATCCTGTGGAGCGTTCACTTCTTCACCACGAGACGCCGGAACGTTCTGTGTGATGTTTCCACCAGCTGAGAACGTTCTCTACGCCTGTGTGTTCTGGAGCAGGTTCTCCACTTCCTGCCGCTCTTCTTTCTAGAAACATTTCTGCTAGCCTTAGTCTGTTAACCTGACAATCCAGAGACGAGACCCGGGCGCAGAGCAGCAGTGTAAAACGCTCCTCTGAGCCTCCCTTAGGGTTAGTGCCGGTGCAAAACCCATGCAGGTAAAGTCAAGCAGGTCCTAGCTTTAGCTTATGTGCTGAAAGACAAATGAAAGGAGCGCGTCATAGAAACCTTACAGTGACAGACAGCAGTTCTCACAAGCAGAATTATGATGTCATTAAATGCGGTTTATTAAACATTCGATCCATTTCCTCCAAGTCCCTCTTAGTCAACGAGTTAATTACTGATAAAAACCTCAGTCTTTTAGCCTTAACAGAAACTTGGCTCCATCAGGATGACTATGTTAGATTGAATGAAGCAACCCCCCCCACTTATGCTAACTATCAGAAATCCAGGATTTCAGGGAAAGGAGGGGGTTTGGCAGTAATATCACAGTCTAGCTTACTTCTCAGCCCTAAAGTTAAAAATGCTTATAATTCATTTGAAAGCATCATATTGTCTATAAATCACCCAAACAGGAAGACTCGAAAACCTGTTTTACTCATAATTATTTATCGCCCCCCCGACCCATATTCAGAATTTTTAACTGAGTTTTCCGACTTCCTATCGACTATTGTCTTAGATTCTGATCAAATTATAATATTAGGGGATTTTAATATCCATGTTGATGACCCCAGTGACTGCCTAGGAAAGGCTTTTGCAGCTTTATTAGATGATGTTGGTTTCACCCAAAGTGTGAATGAACCCACTCACTGTCATAAGCACACCCTGGACCTTGTTCTAACCCATGGGATAGAGATCAGCCAGCTGAGTGTCCTTCCTCTTAACCCCATCATTTCTGATCACTTTCTGATTACCTTCCAGTTTAAACTGGAACATCCTTCTGCCCCAGTGAATAAGAAACAGCTTAGAAGAACCTTAACTGACCGTTCTGTGTCTGAGTTTAAACACACAGTTCAGCCAGTACTTAGTGATATTCTGAGAAAATACTCTGAGACCAGCTCCCATAGTATCAGTCCTAGTATAAATGACCACTTTGTTAATGATGCCTTACAAGCCCTCAGGAGTACACTCCATGTTGTTGCCCCCTTGAAACCTAAGTTCGTCAGACAAAACCGAGTAGCACCGTGGTTTAACGCTGAAACTCGTTCTCTTAAACGAGAAACCCGTAAGTTGGAAAGAGAATGGCGCCGCTCCGTTTCAGAGCAGTCTCTGGATATCTGGAAACATAGCCTATTAAATTATAAAAAAGCTCTGCGTAGAGCTAGAAGCCAGTACTATTCAACCTTAATATCAGAGAATGGAAACAATCCAAGATTTCTTTTTAGCACTATTGCTAAATTAACTCGCAGTCAGAGCTCAGTAGAACCACATGTTCCTGTTTCTCTCAGCTCTGATGGTAGTAAAATCTCAAATATTAGACATAAGTTAAATCAAGTTATTCCTACTATCAGCCCAGAACAGGCTGAAGCGGTAGAAATGGAGGCATCCATAGAAACCTCTGTAACATTGGACTGCTTCACTACTGTGGATCAAGTGGAAATAGCATCAATTATTACGTCCTCCAAATCCTCAACGTGTCTGTTAGACCCAATTCCCACCAGACTTTTTAAAGAAACTTTTCCCCTAATTAATGATTCCATATTAACAATGATAAATGCCTCTCTGGAAACGGGTTACGTGCCACAGTCTTTTAAATATGCAGTTGTTAAACCTCTTCTGAAAAAGCCCAGTTTGGATCCTAGCATCTTGGCCAACTATAGACCGATATCAAACCTGCCCTTTATTTCTAAAATCCTAGAAAGAGTTGTAGTTAAGCAGCTTTACTGCCACCTACAGGACAACAGCCACTTTGAAGACTTTCAGTCGGGGTTTAGACCTCACCACAGTACGGAAACTGCACTAGTTAGAGTCTCTAATGACTTGTTATTGGCCTCAGAAAAGGGACTACTTTCTATTCTGGTCCTGTTGGACCTCAGTGCTGCCTTTGACACTATCGACCACGGTATTTTACTCCATAGATTAGAGCAGGACATAGGGATCAGAGGATCTGCTCTCCAGTGGTTTAAATCCTATCTGTCTGATAGGTATCAGTTCGTTAATGTAAATGGCCATTCCTCTCAGTGCACTCGACTCAACTATGGAGTCCCACAGGGCTCAGTCTTAGGACCGATCCTGTTTATGCTTTATATGCTACCCCTAGGAAACATAATCAGGAAACACAGCATTAATTTTCATTGTTATGCCGACGATACGAAGTTGTATTTATCCATGAAGCCTGACCAGAATGACCAGATAGAGAAACTGAACGCCTGCATCAGTGACATCAAGACCTGGATGACAATTAATTACCTCCTCTTGAACCCAGAAAAAACTGAGGTCATTATACTTGGTCCTAAAAACCTCAGAGATGCTCTGTCTGCTCAGATAGTCTCCCTGGATGGTGTAAGTATAGCCCCCAATTCCACAGTTAGAAACCTTGGGGTTTTACTTGACCAGGATTTATCATTTAAGGCTCATATATCTCAGGCGTGCAGAACTGCCTTTTTTCACCTGCGGAATATTGCTAAGATCAGAAATATACTTTCTAAGAGTGATGCTGAAAAACTCATCCATGCATTTGTTACGTCTAGACTGGATTACTGTAACTACTTGTTAGCAGCGTGTCCTAAGAGTTCCTTAAGAAGTCTCCAGCTTGTTCAGAACGCAGCAGCTAGATTGTTAGCTGGAACTAGCAGAAGAGATCACATCACTCCTGTGTTGGTTTCACTTCACTGGATCCCAGTTGATTCTAGAATCCAGTTCAAGATCCTCCTGTTAACCTATAAGGCCTTACATGGAATGGCCCCGTCCTATATTAAGGACCTCATAGTCCCTTACCATCCAATCAGAACACTTCACTCACTAAATGCAGGACTGCTTGTGGTTCCTCGAATTAGTAAAAGTACGGTTGGAGGTAGAGCGTTTAGCCACCAAGCCCCTGTTTTATGGAATAAACTCCCAGCTCATGGAAGAGAGGCCGACTCAGTTTCTACATTCAAAGCTAGACTGAAAACATTCCTCTTTGGACAGGCTTATTGTCAGACTAGTTAGTATTCAGAGATTATTTAACTTAATGTTAATTTGTTTAAATTAAACTTAATAATAACTATTTCTTTTAAAAGGCTGCTAGAAGTTGAAGCTGGGGTAACTATGGTACACTGGGGTTCTGTCCTCTTTCCTTTTTTACTTCTACCCTTCCTCTCCTCTATTCTTGATCATTATTCATCATTTAGTTCTCCATGCCTCTGTTTGGTGCAGTGATTCATGTATTGTCCCTCTTTCCCTCTTTCCCCTCCTGGGGAGTGGGAGTGCTTCCAGACTCCAGTTGTTTCATCCGTGCTCCAGTTCCTGACCGTTTACCTCGCCTTTGCTCCTGCTCCTACACCTGGCTGTGGATCCTGCCTCTGGCTCATCTCTGGCTCGTCTCTGCTCTGTACCTGACCGAGTACCTCGTCTCTGCTCCTGCTCCTACACCTGGCTGTGGTTCCTGTCTCCGGCTCGACTCGCGCCTTTGACTGTCCCCACAACCACGGCTGGATGAAGCTCGTCTGCTGGACTTTTATATATGTAGTTGTAGATTTAGATAAGTTAATTCTTCTCTAAGATTTCTGGTAAATCGCCTGTCCGTCCTGGGGGAGGATCCCTCCTTCATGTGGACACCCCTGAGGTTTCTTTGTTTTTTCTGGAATCCGTTTTTTTTGGGAGTTTTTCCTTACCGCGAAGGGGGGTCTAAGGGCAGGGATGGCAGTATAGCTTAGTTAGTTTGTTAGTTCATTTTAGTATTTTTCTATTGAACTCTTTGTATTCATGATCCTTTTGATTTCATGTTTTACTTCGAAGCCCATCGAGACGACTGTTGTTGTGATTTTGGGCTATACAAATAAAATTGAATTGAATTGAAAAGAGTCTTGGGGATCTGAAGAACATCAGGAACGCCTTGATCTTTCTCTTCACAACACAGAACCTGAACTGTTTTCAGGTAGAACACAGCTGCTCTCCACACTTGTTTTCCTTCCCGTGTGTACTTTTTGTGTTCCAGGCTCCTGATGACAATCATGGAGTGAGCGGAACGTTCCCTGAACGCTGCGGTTACTGCTCCTTGTGTGGGCTTAGCATGTTCTCCTTCCCTTGCACGCGGGGGTTCTGTCCACGCGCTCCAGCTTCCTCGGTTCATTGAAGACTCTAAATTGTCCCTCTGTGTGTGTGTGTGTGTGTCACTGTGTGACCTGTCCAGGGTGAGCCCCGCCTTAGCCCAACAGCAGCTGGGATAGGCTCCAGCAGCCTGACAGGGACAGTGTGGCTGAAGCCAGGAGGTTCTGGACGTTCTCCGGTTCTTCCAGGTCCTGGATCACGCTGTGAAGAAGACAGGACACCAGCGAGCTGCAACCTGTTCAGCTTTATTGAAAACCTCAGAGCGATTAGGCCATCAGCCGGGTTCCTCTGTCGGAGCAGGAGAACCGTGGACGAGGGATGAACAAACGGCTCTGGTCTAAACCAAACGGTCCAGCACCTGGACCGGCCCGCATGCATCAGTGACGGCCCGCTGCGCGGTGTCCTCCCACAGGTGAGTCCTCAGCAGTGACACCGCCGCAGCCCTGCACTGATCCAGCAGACGAACGGAGAACTCGGAGGCGATGACGGGACAAAGGTAAGGGGGCGTGGCCACGTGAGAAACCAGGTGAATCCGGCAGGCTGCGGGTCACATGGCATACTTCTGGGTCCAGTCCTGGGCTGTCTTGTTGTACCTGCAGAGACATAAACAGTAATGTGTGGCAATGCTGCTAACAACACCAGTTCTACACAAACAACTACACAACGGCATGTTAAGGCCTGTTCACACCGGGACGAATTTCGCTGGCGATTTTCGCCGACGTTTAACGCCTCGTGACTAAACAAAGGGCACCAACGAGAGTGTGCACACCGACGCGAAAAAACGCCACGCGTCAAAGCGTCAAAAAAAAAACGCCTCGGGTTCGTTTTTTTTCTTCGACGCGTCGCGTCGAAATCTATTCGACCAATGAGAATGCCGCTTTTGCACACGTGTCTGGAGCTTCTGAAGTTACAGTAAAACACAACTTGGGGGCGCTCAAACACAAAACTGCCTTGCTGAGCACACATACCAGCGAAGAAGATAGACGCAGAGTAGCGTCTACACTGCCGCGAAGAAATAATGACGGACATTCTAAAATATCCCCGAACCAAGCACCAGTTGGAGCTACTGGTGCTTGAAATATTCATGTTTTCTTTGTATGACTGACAAGCGCGTAAATACTTGCTCTCTTCTTCTGAGTGAAAAGCGACTTTAAGAAGCGTAAAGTTGCGCAGCGCCACCTTGTGTACAGGAGTATTTCTGTTTACATTAAGCGCCATCTAATGTCAGGGAAGGAAATTGCATGTTCGCTCGGCTCATCGTCAGCGAAAATCGCCTGGGTGTGAACACAAAAAACGTGGCGAAAAACGCTGGCGAATAACGCCTGGTGAATATTCGTCCCGGTGTGTACGGGCCTTAAGTGTGTCGTTTCCATGACGACATCAGAGAAACCGCTGTCAGAATGTCAACAAAGACTCTGGGAAAGCTAAAGTTAGCATCTAAATGTTAGCATCTACCCTGACGACTGTATCTGCATTAGAAATGAAAAAGAAAAACTTCAAATGTTTTATTTTTAAACTAAATTTCTCGTAGTAGCATTTAATTGTTTACTCTAGATTTTTTTTAAACCGGAAGCTGAAAAATATTACATGTCAACTTCAAATATTGTCTGACAGTAACCCTTGTTCTATCCTAGAGTCTTTACCGTTGGGAGTTGGGTCATCTAGACCCACTAGACAGAGCTCTGAACCTTTCTTCTTCAATGATTTGTGATCTTCACTGGTGTCCATGGATTACATGAAATCTTTCCACCTTTATCCACCTTTGTCATGGTAGGGAGAACACCTCAATGGAAGGGGGGGGGGGTCATAGGATAGCACAAAGGTTAAAGCGGTCCGCGGCCTGAAACAGGGCGGGGACCGCTGCTGCAGGACGTCCTCAGTGAAAATGAACCCCGTGAAGGTCAGGAAGCAGAACCCACCTGACTGGATCTGTTTTGTAGATGCGGGCGATTTCGGGCACGAGTGGGTCGTCGGGGTTGGGGTCACATAACAGAGAACAGATGGACAAAAGAACTGCAGACAGAAAAAAGGACAAAGTGGAACCTCTGCGCCACAGCACCACCTGCTGGCGCTTTTCCAGACGCTCAAAGCACTTCCAGTGTGTCCATCATTTCTGGATTAGTACCTAAAAGAACCATGGTTCCTCTGAGGACGTTGAAACATTTGGGCCTTTTCTTCTCTAAAACATGACGTGTTTTCACAAACAGGTCTTTGATGTGCCGTTAGCCAAATTCTTTTTCAGTTTCAGAATTATGAAAATCACAACACCGCAGTACAATCCAATTAAAAATAAACATTCTGTGAATACAAACTACTAAAGTACTCTAAAAGTAAACTGGGTTGGCTGTGGTGCAGCGGTTGACCTCTCATCATCTTCTGGTAAATCAGCTGTTGCCAGCGACGGTTTGTTGATTGATGTGACGGTTGGACACATATTCATAGAAACCTGCCAATCATTTAGTTGACATGGAACCAGAACCTACAGGCGGTTCTTACCTTTAGAGATGGTGAGAGCGGGAGACCACTGAGACCTCAGGATGTCCAGGCAGATGCTGCCGTTACTGTTGATGTTTGGGTGATAAATTCTGGTAGTGAAGGCAACCTGAAGACAGGAAACCACAGATTTACGGAGACGGAAACACCGACAGGAAGCAGCGTGCTGCCTTCACTGACCTTCGGAGGTTTGAACGGATAGTCTGTAGGGAAATGGATGGTCAGGAAAAACACGCCGCCCTGGTAGGGACTGTCGGGCTGTAACACACAACACGGGTCAACACAACAAATACATGTTGTATTGACCCGTGGAAGTCACAGGGAACCTGGACATCAGCAGGACGAAGGTTTTCAGAGGTGGGATTGGGCACAGCAGGAAGCGGCAGCACCTGGTGGTTCAGGACGGCACTGGGGGTGGGGCTCACATGACCCTGGACTTTGGCCATGTGAGCCCCACTCCTGTCCATCTCCCTGAAAAGATCAGTTGCTGCTGTGATTGGACCGGTTCTGGATTGGATGGAAACAGAGGTGGTGCTCAGACCCCTAACCCCCCCAGAGATGGACTGTTCCATCCTTGGTGTCTGGAGGAGCAGAACATCGTAGGCGGTTCTGTAGCTGTTCTAGGTGAATCGGGTCAGAATCTTTGGTTTTTACTGTCATTCTGACCTGTAAATAGTTCTGACTACTGCTGCTCTCGCCTGATCCTGCTCTGATTATGGGATGCATTTACTCTAAACTCCACAGAACCTGTTGAATTCCATTCTATTCTATTTGTATAGCCCAGAACAGTCGTCTCAACGGGCTTGGTACCGGTTCTGTTTATCTGCATGGAGACTAGAATGTGGATTTTCCCACTGAGGAAGACTGAAGGTTCTCTTCATGTGGACTTCCTTTGATCTTTAAGGTCTCCCTCTGGCAGACCAGAACGTGTGAGGAAAGCCTTTGGCGGGTTATGGTTGATGAAGCTCCATGAGGCTTCGTCACACTACGCCTCTTCAAGCTCTGCTGCAGCTTTAGTGCCGGGGAGGCTCATCGTCGCCATGGAGATGACGCCAACATCCCAGACTGTTTTAGCTGTTCTACCCAGATCCCACGAGAACGTGATGGCAGAGCAGCCGTGGTTATGTGACCGCGGCATCATACTTACAGGGCCCATGATAGTTGCCTGCCAGTGGAACACTGTAGAAGAAGAAAGTGGGATGAGTCTGGGAGGAACGTGAGGAAGGAAGGTTGGAGGAACGCAGCTCTTACTGTCTTCACCAACAGGACCAGCAGAACACTGAGCTGGAGGGTCTCTGGACAGGTCTGTCAGCTCCTGCAGGAACAAAGCACGAGCGTCACAGAGGCCGACGCCGCAGTCCGTGTCACTGTCTGCATGCATCACCGTCTGCGCATTCGTGTCACTGTCTGCGCGTTCGTGTCACCATCTGCGTGCATCACCGTCTGCGCATTTGTGTCACTGTCTGCGCGTTCGTGTCACCATCTGCGTGCATCACCGTCTGCGCATTTGTGTCACGGTCTGCGCATTCGTGTCACTGTCTGCACGTTCGTGTCACCATCTGCATTCATCACCGTCTGCGCATTCGTGTCACTGTCTGTGCGTTCGTGTCACCATCTGCATTCATCACCGTCTGCGCATTCGTGTCACTGTCTGTGCGTTCGTGTCACTGTCTGCACGTTCGTGTCACCATCTGCATTCATCACCGTCTGCGCATTCGTGTCACTGTCTGTGCGTTCGTGTCACCATCTGCGTGCATCACCGTCTGCGCATTTGTGTCATGGTCTGCGCATTCGTGTCACTGTCTGCGCGTTCGTGTCACCATCTGCGTGCATCACCGTCTGCGCATTCGTGTCACTGTCTGCGCATTCGTGTCACTGTCTGCGCGTTCGTGTCACCATCTGCGTGCATCACCGTCTGCGCATTCGTGTCACTGTCTGCGCGTTCGTGTCACTGTCTGTGCGTTCGTGTCACCATCTGCGTGCATCACCGTCTGCGCATTTGTGTCACGGTCTGCGCATTCGTGTCACTGTCTGCACATTCGTGTCACCATCTGCATTCATCACCGTCTGCGCATTCGTGTCACTGTCTGTGCGTTCGTGTCACCATCTGCGTGCGTCACCGTCTGCGCATTTGTGTCACTGTCTGCGCGTTCGTGTCACCATCTGCGTGCATCACCGTCTGCGCATTCGTGTCACTGTCTGCGCGTTCGTGTCACCATCTGCATGCATCACCGTCTGCGCATTCGTGTCACTGTCTGCGCATTCGTGTCACCATCTGCATGCATCACCGTCTGCGCATTCGTGTCACTGTCTGCGCGTTCGTGTCACCATCTGCGTGCATCACCGTCTGCGCATTCGTGTCACTGTCTGCGCGTTCGTGTCACCATCTGCATGCATCACCGTCTGCGCATTCGTGTCACTGTCTGCGCATTCGTGTCACCATCTGCATGCATCACTGTCTGCGCATTCGTGTCACTGTCTGCGCGTTCGTGTCACCATCTGCGTGCATCACCGTCTGCACATTTGTGTCACGGTCTGCGCATTCGTGTCACTGTCTGCACGTTCGTGTCACCATCTGCATGCATCACCGTCTGCGCATTCGTGTCACTGTCTGCGCGTTCGTGTCACCATCTGCGTGCATCACCGTCTGCGCATTTGTGTCACGGTCTGCGCATTCGTGTCACTGTCTGCGCGTTCGTGTCACCATCTGCATGCATCACCGTCTGCGCATTTGTGTCACGGTCTGCGCGTTCGTGTCACCATCTGCAAGCATCACCGTCTGCGCATTCGTGTCACTGTCTGCGCATTCGTGTCACCATCTGCATGCATCACCGTCTGCGCATTCGTGTCACTGTCTGCGCGTTCGTGTCACCATCTGCATGCATCACCGTCTGCGCATTCGTGTCACTGTCTGCGCGTTCGTGTCACCATCTGCATGCATCACCGTCTGCGCATTCGTGTCACCATCTGCATGCATCACCGTCTGCGCATTCGTGTTACTGTCTGCGCGTTCGTGTCACCATCTGCGTGCATCACCGTCTGCGCATTTGTGTCACGGTCTGCGCATTCGTGTCACTGTCTGCACGTTCGTGTCACCATCTGCATGCATCACCGTCTGCGCATTCGTGTCACTGTCTGCGCGTTCGTGTCACCATCTGCGTGCATCACCGTCTGCGCATTTGTGTCACCGTCTGCGCATTCGTGTCACCATCTGCATGCATCACCGTCTGCGCGTTCGTGTCACTGTCTGCATGCATCACCGTCTGCACGTTCGTGTCACTGTCTGCGCGTTCGTGTCACCATCTGCATGCATCACCGTCTGCGCATTTGTATCACGGTCTGCGCATTCGTGTCACTGTCTGCGCGTTCGTGTCACCATCTGCGTGCATCACCGTCTGCGCGTTCGTGTCACCATCTGCATAAATCACCGTCTGCGCGTTCGTGTCACCATCTGCGTGCATCACCGTCTGCGCGTTCGTGTCACCGTCCCACCCCCTCCCTGGACTCATCCTCCAGGCCCCTCCCTCCTGACCAGCAGCTGGCGGTTCCTGCAGCAGAAGCTCCGCCTTCTTCTGGAGTTAAAACTCCAACTTGCTCTCTGACCGTTCTTCACCGTTTTACCCAGGAACAGAACCTCCTGAACAGATCAGAGTCTGTAAGGTTTGCACTTCTGTCCCGCCTTTGGACGGAGGGTTCCACATCGTCTGATCAATGATGGAATCATGGAGTTTTACTGCAGTTTCAGAAATTCCTCTCAGACGTTCTTCTGCAGCGGAACAGCGGGAACCTTAATGACACACTGATGTGTGAGCAGCAGACTATTCTTAGTCTGAATGGAGGGGCTCGGATCAGAATACAGCGTGATGCTGGGTTACAGGGGGCGGGGCTTTGAGTCCAGCCGGCGTGTGTTGGTATGTGACATATAGGCTTGGAGCGGCTCGTCTTTCCAGAAGGTTCTGGAGGTCTGAGCCTCAGCAGCTGTGGCTCTGACACGTCCACAGTGTGAACTAAAGGACGCTACACACCTGTGCACGTCTCACAGACGAGGACGCCACACACACGTGGAAGTTCCAGTTTGGTAGGATGTGAGGAGGACACGACACATTGTCTGCATGGCGCCACTTTTGACTAAATGCGAGAAATAGTTTGATAACATCATCTACATACGTGAAGCCATGCAGCTGCAGGCCGGCGCCAGATTTTGTTGTGCCAAGGACGCCGGACGCCATTCAAAAACGGAGGAACTTCAGTTGGTTTTAGGACAGAAGGCGCAGATTAGACCGCTGTCCTCTGCAGGACGGACAACAGTCTAGTTGGCCAGGAAGTGCCTCAAAGTCGGCGCCATGAGGACTGTGGGAAACTTCAGCATCTTCCAGAACTAAACGCAGGCAAAACTAGCGGAGCACAGAGTTGCTGAAACCTTAGCCGTACGCCAAACGCCAACCGTGGGCGGACTTCACCGACTGGCGGTGCCAGCGTCAGAGAAGGCGTCCAGCACCACAGACGCAGGCTTTCTGCCAGAAATCTCTTTCCAAATCTTCCCTTCCAGACACCCTAACGCCAGGAAAAGGTCCTCGTTTCCATCACTCGTCATGTCTTGTGTCCAAAACCGTGGTCACACGTGTGTGGCGGGTTCCCCGAGTCTGCATTCAGCACCCATTCAGAAACTTTTAGAAAACCAAATCCTATTACTGCTTAGAATTCTGGAGACTCCAACCGTTGACCGTCTACCAGAACCTGCATCACCAATGAGGACGCCGTTTGCTGCAGGACGCACCAGGACACGCCGGGACAGCACACGGACGCGCCGGGACAGCACACGGACACGCCAGGAAAGCACACGGACACGCCGGGACACGTTTTGTCGTTTCCCGTCAATAATCGCTGAACCATCACTCGTATTCCTCATTTGAGTCTTCTTGGTTGTATTTTCTGCAGACCCTCTGATCACGTATGTCCACCTTAAAGATCTTCAGAGTAGAGGGGTAACCATGGTAACAAAGCCCTGCTATCGTCCCATTGGACGTCAAGGAATGGAGACCAAGGTCACCAAATAATGTCATCTCTGCGTTACACAGAAATACTCCAGATCTTTTGGATGTGGACGTCTTCTGGGGTGGATTCCAGGTTTCCATCACTGGGCTTCTTGGTCAGAAAGTACGAAGATGTTTCTGCAGATGCTGAACACAACTACTGATGAAGATCAGAACTACAAACCCAACAAGTAAAAGCCCTGGTCTGACCACCAACTGATGTGACGTCTGAGGAGGAAGAGGAGGAGGATGAGGAAGAGGAGGAGGACATGGGCAACAGCAGAGTCAGATGATTAGAGCTGATCTCTGGTTTACTGTGAGAATCTTTCAGATGTTCTCTGAACTTTCTTATTGTTTTAAGTGAAGGTGTCGGTTCTGAGGAAATCATTTGGTTCTGACCCGATTTTGTGACCGTGACGTCCACATGTACGTCCTCTTTATAAATAAAAACGCCGTTGAAGATGCATGAAAGTGTTATTGCAGCAGAAAGCGGCTGCTGGCTCACGGAGCCCCCACGAGGCCGTCTGCGGTACTGCACCCACAGAAGCTTTTATTTTGAAATGCTTCGTTTTAGTGGACTTTTAATGAGACGGAGGCACTTCAATCAATTTCACCTTTGACCCCGCAGCTCCGGTGCTCACTAAAGACTCTCTTCTACCGTTTACGCCGGTACCGTCATTTATTCCGGCGGAACCGCGGCTCTGCGCTGTTTACAGTCCGGTGTAACGAATCAGCTGGTTCCGGTTCCACCCAAACTCCCTGTGGTGTCGGTCCCGAAGCCGCCGAACACGTGAAACTACTCACGCAGATCCAAACCGTTTGCTCGGTTCGGTTCTGCGGTTCCGATACCGACTGAGCGCCTGGAAAGACAAGCTAACACCGAACTCCAGCTCCGTCTCTGAGGCGGCACCGCGGCGGTCCGGTTCCGGCCCGGTTACCTTAGATATTCGTTTTAACGCCATGATGCCTGGGGGGGACCGGCTGTCGAGGGGGTCCGCGGCACGGGAGGAGGGCAGCTAGCTAACACTAGCCCACTAGCATCTAGCTGTCCTCTGGCGCGGCGGGGGAGGGGGGGGGGGGTGTCTCTCTGACGGCGGGGGCTTCCCGTTACGGGTTGGGGGTTCTGCTCCGCCCGCTGCTCGCCTGACACCAGATCCCGTCACGAAGAACCGACAGCAGCAGCCCGCGGTGTCCTCCGGTACAGGCGGCTGCAGACAGGAGGTCTCACTCTGACCCACATTCTACACACCTGATGAGACGTTACGTCACAGGCGGAACCTCCTGCTGGGGGGGGGGGGGGGGGGTACTCCTGATCACCAGAGGAAAGTCATCTCCAGCCAACAGCCAGAAACTACAATTCCCAGAGGCCCACACTAACCCTAACCTAATCTAACAACAAGAAAAATCCTCAATATCCTCAGTACGAACCAAATGGGGCTGCGGGTTCTCCATCAGTGGGGAGGGGCTGCGGGTTCTCCATCAGTGGGTAGGGGCTGCGGGTTCTCCATCGGTGGGGAGGGGCTGCGGGTTCTCCATCGGTGAGGAGGGGCTGCGGGTTCTCCATCGGTGGGGAGGGGCTGCGGGTTCTCCATCGGTGACGAGGGGCTGCGGGTTCTCCACCAGTGGGGAGGGGCTGCGGGTTCTCCATCGGTGAGGAGGGGCTGCGGGTTCTCCATCGGTGAGGAGGGGCTGCGGGTTCTCCATCAGTGGGGAGGGGCTGCGGGTTCTCCATCAGTGAGGAGGGGCTGCGGGTTCTCCATCAGTGGGGAGGGGCTGCGGGTTCTCCATCGGTGAGGAGGGGCTGCGGGTTCTCCATCGGTGGGGAGGGGCTGCGGGTTCTCCATCAGTGGGGAGGGGCTGCGGGTTCTCCATCGGTGAGGAGGGGCTGCGGGTTCTCCATCGGTGGGGAGGGGCTGCGGGTTCTCCATCGGTGAGGAGGGGCTGCGGGTTCTCCATCAGTGGGGAGGGGCTGCGGGTTCTCCATCGGTGAGGAGGGGCTGCGGGTTCTCCATCGGTGGGGAGGGGCTGCGGGTTCTCCATCGGTGAGGAGGGGCTGCGGGTTCTCCATCGGTGAGGAGGGGCTGCGGGTTCTCCATCGGTGGGGAGGGGCTGCGGGTTCTCCATCGGTGGGGAGGGGCTGCGGGTTCTCCATCGGTGGGGAGGGGCTGCAGGTTCTCCATCACATTTACAAATCTGTCAGAAAGGAAAGGTTCCAAAATAAGCCCCCATCTTCTTAAACAGGCCCCTCTGACTGAAGCTGTTTGTTAAAGTAAAGGTAAAAACTGTCTGTGTCACCATGGAAACCCAAAGAACAAACAAAGGTTTCTGCAGGACTCTGGGACTGTGATAGTTCATGTTCTTCTGGATAATAATTGGACATTTCTTCCGTTTGAAACGACATTTTCACCGTTTTAGAGACGATCGTTTCTGTACTTTGCTGTTTATTTTTCGGACATATTTGGGGTTTCCGTCCTTGTGGTCATTGATCTACAGCTTTCAGTGTCGTCTTTTCAATAATGATCTTATTTTGGATCCGTTTTTCTTTTCCAGAACATTTATCAAAGCTCAGATTTCCTGTCCTCGACCCGGTTTTCTCTGGATTCGGTTCTTCTCAGCAGCTGGACCTCAAAGCCTGGAGGATCGGCGGCTCATCAGGCAGCAGAAGAAGATTTTTGGACCATCAGAGAAACATTTCTGGATGCTGCAGAACCTCAGACAAGCCGTCGGGTTTTCCAGAACCTCCAGGTTTCTCCACAGACACATTTGTTTGTTGTTGTGTGTGTTTGGACGTCACCTTTTGTGTGTTTTTGTTGATTTCTCTTCAGATTTGCTGCTTCCCTCAGCAGACCAAACAGTCCAGCGTGTAATATCCACGTTTGACCACAGTGGGGCGCCAGGAGTTCAAAGGGTAGAACCTCAGAACTTTACAGTTTGACAGAATGTTCCTGCATGTTTGGAGAAGAACCAACTTTTAAATCTAAAAATGCAAATACAGTCTTCTGTCTGTTGGTTCTGTTGAGAACCAAACCCATCTGGACTTTGAGGTTCTGCTTGGAGGCATCCTGGCAGTGGTTCTGTGGTTCCTCCTCAAATGTTTCCTTTTAAGGGAGATCTTTGAAGGACGTTCCACAGAGACCTCCTGGATATTTGAAGCAGTTCTGAAAGGTCCTCTGGGCCGGTCCTGGAGTTCTTGTTGGGTTTTTTAGAGCCTCTATAGGTTCTAAAGGTGGTTCTGTGGCAGCGGTTCCACGGTATCGATTGAAAGGTGGAACGTCTTCCAAGCTTTTAGGATTGAGTTCATGTTTGAGCTTATTTAACCGTTTCATGGATTTTCCAGGCGCTCAAAGTGGATCCATTAGTCCTTCATCTTCTCAGAACCCGTCTGGATGTTTCTGTGGACTTCCTGACGGTCTCTGCAGGAGATCTTTGTGAATCCAGGACCGTGGCCACGGCTGAAGGTGAAGGAGCCTCAGAAGGAAGGAAAGTTCACAGCCAAAGGAAAAACAGAAGCTGAACATTCTGATGGAGACGCTTCCAGAACCCTTCCAACACCAGAACCTGATCCAGAAAAAGAGGATTCTGCAGAGAAACAGGTCCTCCGTGTCAGGGTTCTGATTCTGGACCCCTTTTGCTCTGAAAATCGATGTCTTTGAACGCATCACCACCACACAAGGACAACACACACGCGCACGCACACACACTCAGTTAAAGGATCAGAAATCACCGCGGAGATTTCCGTTATGACGTCAGTTTGCTCAGAATCTGCAGCCGTGGGAGTGACGTCACACCCTCACCTGAGCCGCCGTACCTGTTGCTGTTTTCATTCAGCTGCGCTAACGATCCTGTCACCGTTTGGCTCAGTGCGTGTGCGCGCGAACCGCCAAATGTTTCTGTACAGCGGGTGAACATAACATCAGCGCACGCGCGGCCCGGTCAGCTCTCAGCGCACGCGCCGTAGTTTGTCCACGGGTCGTCCCTCTGTCACGCGCCGTCAACCTGTCTGCTGGAGGCTCACACCTCCCGACTGCGAACACGCGGAAACCCTTATTTGGCGCGCGCCGTGACACAACTTGAGGCTTCAGCCAATGACAGACGGGGGCGGGGCTGACATGCAAACTAGCCCTCCTTATTTGGCCTTGTCCCCGCCTCGTCCTGTCCCGCGCTGGTCCCCCGGGACCTCCGGAGCCACGGACCCGGGGAGAAGGAGCTGTCCGCCGGGACGGGGCAGCCATGAGGAGCGGGGGAGGGAGGGGGAGAACGGCCGTCTTCCGCGGTCCGTCCCCCCTCTTGTTTGTTAATCATTTCATTTTACTTCTTTTTGAAGCGCTGCCTCCTTTTTTTCTTACTCCTCCTTTCTCCGCATTCCGCGCGGCTCGCCTCCTCCCGTCCCGGCTCTCCCCGTTCCGCTCCTCCGGCGTCTGCGCTCCGGTTCCCGGTTGGTTCTCCGCTGCGATGCTCTGCCGGTTTCCCGCCCTCCTCAACTCCACCGCCGGGCCTGGGATCTAAACCGAGCCTGCTGGAGCTGTCCTCTGGATCTGGACCGGTTCTTTGGGGAGGTCTCGCTCCTGCACCCCCCGCCCCTCCTCCTCCGTTCTCACCTTAATCCAGGTGTTTAACCGGCGGCTGCGGGAGGATTACCCGCATCTCCGCGTGCTGCTCCCGCCAGGAGATGTTCTCCATCCAGGACAGCCTCCCCCGGGGGGCCCTGACCATGAAGGAGGAGCCGCTCCCCACCGGCATGACCCCGGTCCGCTCCTGGATGCAGGGCGCAGGGATTCTGGACGCGAACACGGCGGCCCAAAGGTAAGACAGTCCTTTAACACAACCAAACACACACAAACCAACAAACACACAACACGCGCGTTTGTCCTCCCACAGCAAATGTAAAGGAAAAAACCCAACTAAGGCAGAACCGGGTCAACTGCTGGGAAGTTTGGGTTCAGTATTTTGGAAAGAAAATCAATGAAAGTTAAACGGATGACCTCAGCGCGCGCGCGCTCCGTTTGATTTAAAACGATTACAATTTAAAAAACTCAAAAAGAAAATAAAGATTTTCTCCCAAATCGATAAAAAGCAACAAAAATGTTCCCCAAAAAAATCTGATTTATCCTTTAGAGGAAAATAAGAATAAGTTTGGTTTTTATGTCCGAACTCTTTTGAGCGCGCGAGGCTTCCGCGCTCCTCCCGCCGCGGCCGCTCAGTGCGCAGAAGTCCGCGCCGTGCCGTGCCGTGCCACGCCGCGCCGCGCTCACACTTTCACAGGAAAGATCTCAGACCCGCAGGCGGGTAAAATAATTCCCGCGCTTCCTAAAGTAAATTTAAAGGCCGGAATTGACTTTTTCTATTAAAAAAATATTGAAAAGGTTTTTTCCCCTTTGACTCGATTGAACATTAAAAAAACAGCAACTATTCGGGATTTTGATCCCAAATTATGAAGATGAATTTAAATCTGAGGTGCAGTCATTTCTTCTGAATTGGTTTATTTTTTCCAAATGATTTTCTCGCAGAAGTCCCGCGCGGACGCGGCTGCGGCGCTGCGCGCGCGGGTTCGGCTGCCGCGGGCCGCTTTTTCCCTCCTTCAGATTTTTTATTCGTTTTCCTCAAACCTTCGGCAGCATTCTAACATTTCTCCTCTTCATCAGTCTTCATCCCTTCAGTGCAGACGTCAGCAGCACAAATGCAGAAAGATTCATATTCAGATTTCACAATCTTCATCCTTCAGGACAGAAATTCTCTCGGAGTTTTTAGGATTTTTTTTGGTCATTTCAAGAACAGAAAATTCATATTTGACTCACTGTCATTTTGGCGGCAAAGGCGCGTCACGGGGATTTGGGTTTCCGTTACCGACAGAATGCACGGCGGCTGAAACCCGCATATTTAGTTTGCGTTTGTGGAGCAAGAAACACGCAAAGCGGGATGGAGACCGCGAGACTCTTTCTGCGGGAAGACTTTCACATGTTTCCGAACCTCAAAACGAACAAAGTTCTGACGCAGAGGCCGAACCGCAGCAGGTTCTGCGGGAGAACCGCACCTGCTGCGGGAAGTTGCTGGTTTGAAGCTTTTCCAGATGTGCTCGAGAGAGTCAGGCAGAGTGATGAAGAGGATCTGCTTCGCTCTTCATCGGCTCCCGAACTGTGGCAGAAACCGGAACATTTGAATCTTTACTTCCCAGAATCCTTTTCTGCACAGGACAGGTGACGTAATCTGACCTCTAATCTGGGATGAGGATCTTCATGAGCAGTTTTCCTGTTTCTAAAAGATTTCATCCAGACAAAGATCCTTTCTGTCTACAGAGACGCTGATGGATCTGCAAACACTTCAAATCCTCTTTTACTGGCCTCAAACCTGCACTCAAACGCCTCACACAGACGGAGCGTCCAGCCTGCAGATCAGCAGAGATGCTGCAGGAAAACCATTCTCTGACAATTCGCTTCGTCTTCTTGTCTTTTCTGCTGACAACTTTTCCTGCCACGCCGACGGCGTTTTTCCTGCTGCTTTGCTTTCCTGCAGTTGTAAAAACCGTGTGACAGCAGCCGGCCTCCTCACAGGGGGAGGAAGAGGAGGAGGCTAAGGTGTGAGGGGCCTCGGGTCGACAGAGAGAAGCTGCTGAAACGTCTGTCAGGAAAAAAGGACCAAAAAACAGAGTCAAAGAAAAAGACGCAGAAAAAACGGCATTTCTGCTTTCATGACCCCATGACCCCGCCCCTTTTCTGTTTGAGGCTCTGCAGCGCCGCTTTCCTAAACGGAAACGGGACAGCTGAGCGTTTACATCATCAAAAGTGAGAATTCTGTTCTCCTCCTGGAGGAGCGTCCGGCCGCCGTCACGGCCGCGAGCAGGGACCCCCCAGTCCTTTAAAAAGGGCTTCCAGCTCCAGCAGGAGGAGGTGATGAAGATGAGGGCAGCAGAGCTTCTTCCTCTCTGACAGAGCAGACATGAAGAAGCAAACCTGACTTCAGCGTTTCAGTGCGTCTCAAACAGACGCTTCATTTTTTTATTTTAGGGTCATTCTGGAACATTCTACGTCCCACCCTCAAAGAAACTAAAACGTGCCGTTTCTGAGTAAATGTACTTGATATAGATTTGGTCTAAAAACCTCAGAGAACAGAATTATTAGATCTAAAAATGAGAAATAAACTGGAGGACCCCCTAAAAGTTCTTTTTTTCAGTCCCACCCTCTAATGACTAAATAATCTCAAATAAAATAGCTAAACATTTCAATTCCAGTTTTTGGGATTTATTTGTGTCCCACAACATGCATGTAGCTCTGTGACCCCAGAGAATCACATGACCTGCTGTGACATCATCATTCAGTTTTCCAGTAGAATGGGCGGAGCTAAGGGATCTCCTCTCTTCTACGGCCGACCGTTCAGAACCTTCTAGAACAGGGGGGTCCAATCATTTTCACTGAGGGCCACATCAGCATAGTGTCTGTCCTCAAAGGGCCAGATGTAACTGATACATGTAACTAAATGTAATGAAAGATAAATGTAACTACTCCTTAATGTTAAATAACTGATTATTTATTTATTATAACTTTTTAAAGTGACAATTACATAGAAACACATGTTTGTTTGTTACTTTAGCATAAATCCTTTTACATTTGATTCTGTCAGGTTGGGTTATGTGGACAGTGCTGCTCAGTCCCATATTTCAATTCCCCCTAGATATGAATAAATACACACCTATTTTTATTTTTTATTCTAAGAAATTAAACTCTTTTCTGCTCTCGCGGGTCACATCAAATGCCACATTTGGCCCCCGGGCCTTGAGTTTGATTCTCATAGGATTCAATGCAAAGGAACATTTTAATGAAGATTTTTCTGTCTGGAAAATCCAAACGGATCAACATGAAATCTGGATTTAAATGAAATGTTACCTTTGATTCCCTGTTAAAAGCTCGATAGGAAAGTTCTACATTTGAACTGTTGAACAGAAAAACTGAACACAAACTGTTGTCTTTGTCCACACAAACACTGGAGTTTAATTCCCCAAACTGCAACACTAGAAGGATTCCCCGCCGTCACTCATGTGACGCTGATCCTGAGGTTCCAGCTGAAGGTCCGATCTGACTCACAGTTCTGGTTCTGATGTCCCACAGTGAGAGTCCCTCAGTCCTGTCCTCGCCGTTCTTGATAAAGTTCAGAGAACGTCTTCTCGCACACGCATGTGGAGCCAAACACGCTCAGATGTTCACAGCAAACCTTCACGTCTGTTGAAGCTGCAGGGAAACGGCGACCAGAGGGAGCCGTCGGTGTCGGCGGGCCGCTTCACACTGAGCGGCGTGGAGCGCCGTCACTCAGAAACGTCCGTGTTTGATGACAGGAGGATGACAAAAACCTTCTCCTTTTGCCTCCACCCGTCTCTGAATAGGGGATGAAATGTTCTCCAGACAAACATGAAATGTTTGAGGTTAAAGGTTTGCAGAACGTTCTGTCGCAGACTCACCTGCAGCTCCTTGGTGGCGTTTTCTGTGACTCACAGGTTATCGTGAAAATCGCTGCTGTGCTCTAAAACATTTTCCCGTTGCTTCATTTTGGCATCGTTCTGTCCCATCAGTTTGTCAAAGTCAGCATGATAAAACACTCACTTGGCTTATCATGCAGACACCGACATGCTTATTTCCACGTGTCCCTGAAGTGGCGGCCCTCCAAAGAAGCAGTCGTTCTTAGAAAGGGCTGGGGGGGGGGCGCAGATTATTGACTATGTCTGTTGCTGGACTTTGGACATGCCTGATGTTAGAGAAAGTAATGTGATTTTATTTTACCAGTGCTGTGATGAGTATTGGTGAGGATTTAGAGATGGTGAGTTCCTGACAAGCTGCTGTTGTTTGTCTGAGGTGTTCAGGTACTTTATTGACGGTCCCTGGCTGCCTCTGCAGCTTCACATCAAACTGCAGCAGGAAGGGGTTTTCTCTGCATCCACAGACAAACTAACAGTTCCTACCGGTCAGTAGAACCACGTCCAGCGTGTTTCTCTGTGACGTTTGTGGAGGAAGGAGGCAGAACAGACGGTGAACCATCATGTCTGGGACTCTGTGGTTTTTCTACTTTGCAGATCATCTTCTAGTTTTCATGATCAGATGCAGTTGGTCTGTCATTTTTTTTAATACACCAAAAACTTGGGATGAAAATCACAGTTATTTTATTTTATGGAATGCAGTACAATTATGTCAGATGCTGAAAAACCCATCAGTCTTTAAATGTACTACAAGTATACTTAGTCTATACTAAGAGTGATGTAGTAGACTTGAGGTTTACTATTCATATGTTATCTATAGATCCGTGTTCCGTGTGGATCACTAGCCCCGGTTCTGCACAGACGTGTGCTGCAGTTTGCCCCCCCCTCCCTTATCTTTCAAACACGATTTGTCCATCAAATTTGCTTCCTCCGCCTTTGATTGAACCCTCATCAAGGTCGCTGCTCGACGGTTGTACAAACGTGTTTTTAAACCCGACGCTCTTGCCACGTGTGGGAGGAGCTACGGTCAAACGTTTTCCCGGCCTCCCCATGACAGATCCGGTGCATTTTTTAGTAGAGCCGTCGGCAAACGTCTCCGTGTGAAACCTGAGCCTTTTTGATGAACATGGAGCTGATATTCTGAGGAATTTTTTATGTGTTTTTAGATCAGTGAACATTCAGATTTTCCCGCCGCTCACCCGACCGTCTCTCATGGAACAGTGGCGTCCCACGGAAGGCTGGATAAAAAACACACTGCTCTGTGGTACATTTGTTATATTCTACTCAAGGATACTTACTAAAATAGAGAATGGTGTAGTGTGTGTTTGTCTGTGTGTGTTTTATGTGCTAATGTGTGTGGTAGTGGTGAGTGATGATCTTTCTGAGGAGGGGAAGTCTTCACATGGGGGGGCGGTGTCTTCAGCAGAAAAACCTGAGTTTGTTCATCACCAGCAGAAATGTGAAACATCACCAAACCCCAAACACTGCTATCACAAAAAAACCACTCAGGCCTTTGGCCCTGAATGCACCGCGGCCTCCTGTCATCTGACACCGAAGCTCCTGCCCCCACCCCCCCCCCCCCACTCCCAGAGAAGTTTGTTTTTTCAGTCAGGGAGGGGGGGATCACATAGACTAGAGGTAGAGGCACAGCGGCCTCTTTCCAGGATCTCCTCAAGCTTTTGTCTGCTGGGACAAAAAACTGACTGATAGAAGTCATCAATACCTTTATGGAAGCGATCAATAGAAGTCATCAATACCTTTATGGAAGCGATCAATAGAAGTCATCAATACCTTTATAGGAATAATGTATTTTATAAAAAATTGAAAGTTTAACTTTACTGATGGGGAGATAACAGACCCCACACGTGAGCATATGTGTTTGTGTTTTTATGCATGTGAGTGTGTGCACGTGTGTGTGCATGTGTGTGTGTGCACGTGTGAATGCATGTGTGAATGCATGTGTGTGCATGTATGCGTGCATGTGTGTGTGTGCACGTCTGAATGCATGTGTGTGTGTGCATGTGTGAATGCATGTGTGTGTGCATGTGTGTGTGCATGTGTGTGTGCATGTGTGTGTGCATGTGTGTGTGTGCACGTCTGAATGCATGTGTGTGTGTGCATGTGTGAATGCATGTGTGTGTGTGTGTGTGTGTGTGCACGTGCACAGCAGCCCTCCGTCCACAGACTAATCTGTTGCTAATGACAGCTTGACAGCAGCAGAGCCGCCGTCTTCCTGACTCACTCGTCCTAATTAGGAATGACTCGCTCTATTAAGGGGCATAAATGAAAATCACTTATGCCCCCCCATGGCTGCCTCTGCCCTCCTCAGCCACTGAGCCCTCAGCAGGCGGCTGCCGCCACCTTAAAACGGCCCACAATGCATTTCTATGAGAGAACGTTTGAGAATGAATCAGTTTACCTGATTTTCTTTGATGAATCAGAAGTTTATTGATTTCACTGAAATGTCATTTATGGAAGCGGCAGAACGATCTCGATAACAGCCACATGTTTGCTTACGACGTCCCCAGACTGATTTAAGAACCTGCGAACTAAATGTCTCTATGGCAACCACTCTCTCCAATCAGGAGGAAGCTTGTTGGAAGGCCACACCCCTTCCACTGAAATTGAACTACACGACATGGCCATGAAGGCTGATGCTGATTGGTCAGATTCAGACTTCATGGCTGTGATTGGCTGGCTCTTGTGGCACGTCTGTGTTGTGTTGCCCTTCTCTGCTTGAGGGCAGAAGAGAGAGAATTTCTCTCCAGTGAAAATTGTTTTGATGGCGTATTTTTGAGTTTCAAGTGCAAAATAATTATTTTAGCACAACATTTTTAAGCAAACATTTGTGGGGTTGTATCTGTTTTAGGAATGATTGTGTTTTTAAGTATGGGCAGCTGGCCACTTAAAATTTCCTTCGGGTTTATTGAAGTGTGTCTGTCTCTGTCTCTCTCTCTCTCTGTCTCTGTCTCTGTCTCTCTCTCTCTCTCTCTCTGTCTCTGTCTCTGTCTCTGTCTCTGTCTCTTTCTCTCTCTCTCTCTGTCTCTCTCTGTCTCTCTCTCTCTCTCTCTGTCTCTCTGTCTCTCTCTGTCTTTCTCTCTCTCTCTCTGTCTCTCTCTGTCTCTGTCTCTGTCTCTCACTCTCTCTCTCTCACTCAAACAGTGAGTGTTGTGCTTGGAATCCTGGCACAAAAATCCCTCCATAGATGATAAACCTGAGAAGTCTGCTGCAATGATTTTTCCTCATGTTTTGGCTTTAAATGACAGTCCAGATGCTCCATCGGCCGTAGGAAAGTGTTATGTAGGGATCAGCACCACCCAACGCTGTTGGACAGACCCGCTTTAGTTGGAGGTTCCTGTTGGTGGAGGACTTCCTGTTCTTCCAGAGTGGGAGGAGTCCTGGTGAAGGTCTTGCAGAAACATCTTCATGTCAGAGCCTCTGTTGAAGTGTTGCACCTGAGCTGGCCTCCCCCATGTGAGAACAGAGGAGATCCTCTAAATGAGCCACTAAGCATTGGTAATGGGGGTGCAGAAAGGTCAGGGCTGTATTAATCTGCTGTCAGGGGAGAAGCCCCCCCAGCCAGGAAGCTCAGGTGCTGGGAAAGTTCGTACAAATGAACGCCGCGTGAATAAATCTATCTGTGGCTGCCGTAGCGATCAGGAAACGTTCTAGAGGAGGGTAAAGGATACCCCCCCTCGCTCAGGTCCTACCATTCTAGCTGTCTGGGGGGCTGCACCCCCCCTGTTCAGCTGCAGCTACAGGACACTGAAAACACCGCCATGCTTCTGCATCACATTTCAGTATTTTAGGTCTTACATTCACGCCTACATCTTCAAACACAAGGTCTGAATTTGTTTTTTTTCTCTTTTTCCATCCTCTTCTCTCTCTCTCTGCACTGAAATTCACATTAAAGTCTGTGATAAATAATGGAATTGCAGTAGAATAATGCAAATCCAGCATTTATTACATCATAAACTCCACTTTCAGCTCCTCACAGTCTCTGGTGCCTCATTCTCCCTTTTTTGCTGTCAAAACAGAAATGTCACCAAATGCATTTTCACTGCACGGCGTTGTATCCATAAAAGATGTCTTTCTTCCTCATCTGAACCCCTGTCTGTTTGTGTAAAAAGCAAAATTCCTGTGATAAAAAGATGTTTGTCCTGAAAACATTTGAATCCACTGAAACACGGAGATCAGCGGTCGTCAAGTTTATCCTTTCAACTGTTTGTGGGAAATAAAATCCCTCTGTTATAATAATCTAACAAAACAACACATTTACACAATAAAAGCCTCAACTTAACTAAATCTAACAGCTGAGGGGGGAACAGCTGTTTGATTCAATTCAATTTCAATAGCTGAATATTAGAACAACAGTCGTCTCAATGGGCTTCATACAGTATTGTGTAAAAACATGAAATCAGTCATTAAATTCAATAGGTAATAACTAAACGAAACGAAACTGAACGGGACATCCCTGCCCCTTAGACCCTCCTTTGCGGTAAAAAAAACTCCTAAAAAAACCGGATTCCGGACAAAAAGCAGTGGTTCTACTGAGCTCTGACTGCAGCTTAGTCTGGCTATTGTCCTAAAATGAAATCTTGGATTATTTTCAGTTTAAATAAAATGACGACATGTAAAACCAGGAACAAACGGAGGAAGGCTTTATTCCAAAAAGAGAGAACCTCCGG
The DNA here is from genome assembly GCF_053564925.1 of Oryzias latipes. NCBI lineage: Eukaryota > Metazoa > Chordata > Actinopteri > Beloniformes > Adrianichthyidae > Oryzias > Oryzias latipes. The sequence continues at coordinate 34,981,623 of NC_136246.1, forward strand.
CTGCATCAGGAGCAGATCTGACCTGGAGGGGTTCCTCCTCTGAGTTTGATAAAGCAGACTGTGTCTTCTATTTTCAGTGGGGTGGGGTTGGCTCGAGCTCACTTTGAGAAGCAACCCCCGTCCAACCTGAGGAAGTCCAACTTCTTCCACTTTGTGCTGGCACTATACGACCGGCAGGGTCAGCCTGTGGAGATCGAGAGGACCTCCTACGTGGACTTTGTGGAGAAAGACAAGGTGAGTCTGTTCTGTGTTTGCTTCACTGTGGAAGAAGAGACGCTCAGAACTGCCTCTGTGCAGATAATCCATAGTTCATCCACCACAGCACTCAGATGAGACATTTGGTTCCTCCAGGACATCCTAGGTCTTTCCTGGGGCTTCCTCCTGGTGTGACATGAATCTTCCCCAGGAAGCGCTTAGGACTCCTCTCAAATGTGTGCGTGGGTCACCTCAACTGGCCTCTCTGGATGGGTTTTGAAGTAGAATCGGATGGACTTCTGGTCTTCTGGATGTGGGAAATAGTGGCTCTAGGGGAAGGAGTGTCCAGCCATCCTGCAGAGGAAACCTGTTTCAGCTGCTTGTAACCAAGATCTTATTTGTTTGGTAACCGTGCCCCAAAGTTCATTAGTGAGGGTAGAACATAGGCTGTTCAGTAAATCAGGAGCTGTTTTGGCTAAGCTCCTTCTTCTTCACTAGAACTAAATGTAATGAAAAATAAATGTAACTACTCCTTAATGTTAAATAATTCATTATTTATTTATTATAACTTTTTAAAGTGGCAGTTCCAGTTACATAGAAACATTTGTTTGCTTGTTACTTTAGCATAAATCCTTTTACATTTGATTCTGTCAGGTTAGATTATGTGGACAGTGTTTAAGTCCTAATGTATAGCTGACCAATCCCACATTTCAATTCCCCCTAGATATGAATAAATACGCACCAATTTTTATTTTAAGACATTAAAAACTTTTACGCTCTGGCGTTTGACACATGTGGTCTATGGTGTCGACTCGCAGCGGGGCGGGGGCGTGTCAGCCATCACGGCATAGCCCCAACAGACCATCTTCCAATGTGTGGATAGATGGGCAAACCTTTCCAAGCCCTCCAGGACTCTGTGTGAGGTGTTGAAGTGATGTTCACATTTTCATTTTAATATCAGGTGACATTAGCGCCAAGACGGGTTGTTTTCAGGTAGTTTCTGTTTCTTCTAGTTGGAGAATATTCTTCCAAATCAAGGAGCTCCCCAGGAAAGTTACAGAGGAGGTTCTAATGAATCCAACTGCTAGACGGAGTCATTTGATCAGACCCAGTCCTTTCTGAAAGAAGGTTCTACAGACGCTGACGTCCAGGAAAGTAGGTTTATCAGAGTTTAGCCTTAGAGCTCCAACCCAAAAAAGACAGAACATCCAGGCAGGTTTGGGGGGGGGGTTGTGCTGATTGGCTGCCAGCTGGCAAAGAAACTTCCACCCACTCGCTTTCATCACCTTTAATTTGACCTCTACTCTCTTGGACCGACAATGGAACTGGGGACGAGCCAACTCTGTCAGGTACATTTGGCACTGAGCGGCCATCCCTTCTGAGGCCAGAAGAGTTTCAGGTTTATGTAACATCCCCTGAGCTGTGGTGACATGGGGGGGGGGGGGGGGGGGGGGTCCACAGTTAAGGTGTGATGCAGGTATAAAAAAAAAAGAGTGTGAAGAGAGAAGAAGTTTTTTAGAACGCCCTAAAGCTGGTTGAGGCTACACTAATGTGAGCTGCTGAGATTTGGGGTCAAACTGTTTTTGCATTACAATCACACAATCATGTAGCAACACAATTTCAGTGCTGACGGGCCTTTGCTAAGAGTCTTTCCTTGTGTTTGTTTGACAGGAGTACAACGGAGAGAAGACCAACAATGGAATCCACTACAGATTACAGCTACTCTACAGCAACGGTAAGAGCTGCTGTCTGCAGCAACACACCTGTGCTTCACCTGTGCTTCACCTGTGCTTCACCTGGGCTTCACCTGGGCTTCACCTGGGCTTCACCTGGGCTTCACCTGGGCTTCACCTGGGCTTCACCTGTTCACACTGACCAAAGACATCCAGGAGGTGCTGTAAGCTCCGTTTGATTGGAGGAAAAAGAAACAGCCACAGACTCGGTCTGATGAAGCAGGAAGCATTTATGTTCATGTATTACTTTTAAATTTAGACTTAAAAACTCACACTTCTATTTATGATAATTATAAAGATTGTGTCTCACAGATAATAAAATCCCAAACATCTCAGATAAAGAGAATATTACATGGGACCAATCAGAAAAGGAGGATTTTAGCATAAATGTCATTCATTTCTCTTCACTGTCTATTTGTTGCGGCATCAATCTGTTGTGTTGTTGAGGTGAGAAAGCTGTGGAACTGCAGAGGTGGAGGTCCAGCCTCCTTTGCTGTCTCCAGGTCCAGGACTTTGGACTTTTAGCAAAAGGTTTCTAGTCCAGAAAAGAGGGTTCTGGTGTAGTGGATTGTTCTTAACACACGGACTCAAACCTCACTCCTCCATGTTGCTGCTGCTGCTGCTCACTTGATCACTGATTAATATTTTGGGCTCTTTTTTTAGACGACTTTTGGGCTGGAAAACCACGACTCTATCTGGCAACGCTGGCAGAGATTAAATGCCAGTCAAAGCAATCTTTAAAAAAGTGGAGTCATTTGGAAAAACAAGAACTCAGTTTCTTTTGTCCTCTTTAGTAAAACCTGACAAATGAAAGAAAAACAGAAAATCTTCATTTGTTCCTTCTAGGAAGTGAGGGATTATCAAATTAGTTTATTTAATAAATGTATTTTCCAGGTTAAAATAATGTTTCTAATATAAAATAGTTTTCTTTAACATTAAAATGTGATTTCAGTTTTTAATACTTATGCTGGGATTCTTGACACTGACGTCTAAAAGGGAACCAGTATGGAAATTGTTTGTATTTGTATAAGACCACCGCTGCAGGGGCCCCATGTTATTGTTTGCCTGGGGCCCCGTAAAGTCTGAGTCCGCCCGTGTGACGCTGAACATCGGTCACGTGAGCCGTGTTCTTCATGATTGAGCTAGATGGGGGGGGGGTCTGTGTGTCATCCTCCGTCTCTTCTCACTGAACACTACGACCGATAACCAGAACCCCCCAGGTTCTGGTTATCGGTCAAGAACCAAGAGTTTGATTTTTTTGTTTTTGTTTTTCCGGAGCAGTTTGTGTTTTTTAACCACGATGAACACGCCTGAAGACGTTCAACCATCCGTTTGCCAGGAAAAGATTGTCCTGACATGTTTTTCCTGAAAATGGGACTTTTATCACATCAAAGGTTTTCTCTAAATCTTGAAACAGCACCAGAGAGATGTATTGGAGGCTTTGGGAAACATTGGAAACCACTGGCAGCTGAAAACATCACAGCTTCTTTATTCTCATGGTTCTGGTTCTGGTTCTGGTTCTGCTGGGGAAGAAACATGTCCTGCTGTGATGGTGTCACAGAGAAACACTGGGCTCCAAAAGAACATTCCAACGGCAGCTCTATGCAGCTCGTTCCACAGCTCTGTTCCCAGCAGCTGGGGGTGTGGGAAGGGGGCAGACGCTGCTCCACAGCTCTTCTGGATGCTTGGTCCTCCTCTGATGTGGGTTTTAGCCCCAGACTCCAGCATCTGCAGCTGGAAAGTGACTTTGTGAGGATTTTTATCCGCTCTTTGTCTGATGACGGTTGGCGGGATCGGACTCTTGCCATGGCTCTGCGCCTCCATAGGAGGTCCTGGTCCTGCAGGAGGAGCCGGTGGCGTTGACTTAAGAGAGCATCTTCTTCTAGAGAGGAGGCAGCGGTTCACCTCTGCAGGTGATCACCTCATTTGTAAGCTGGAGATTGCCGTCATTTAGGATTCAGGCTGACAACTCAATCATGCCAATTAGGAGGCAGAGGAACCGGGAGGAACCGACCCAACGAGGAGCCGCGGCATTCTGATCAATTAGAGCAGACGCACCGCTAACAGGTGCTCCCCCCGTCCCTCCACGCCGCGCCTCGGTTGCATAAACGCCAGGATGCGCGGCGGATACAGCAGCAGCCGCCCTGATGGGATGTAATTTGTCTGAGGAGGAGGATCGGGGTTCTGCTGCAGGAAGATGGCAGCGGGGGCTCCGGTAAAGGCAGGCCCCCCATAAATAATAAACAGCTCTGCAGCGGCGCTGATGCTCCTGTTTATCCAGGGAGGGGGGAAGGGGGGGGGGGGTTATTAGGGAGCAAGTAGAGCAAACAGAAACACATGCGTGACCGAAGAGCCACGCCTTGTTGTAGAGCTGTCCTCATGTTTCACAATAACCTGTTTGTGTGTCTGTGTGTGTGGTTGTGTGTCTGTGTGTGTGGCTGTGTGTCTGTGTGTGTGTCTGTGTGTGTGGCTGTGTGTCTGTGTGTGTGGTTGTGTGGCTGTGTGTGTGGCTGTGTGTGTGGCTGTGTGTCTGTGTGTCTGTGTGTGTGGTTGTGTGTCTGTGTGTGTGGTTGTGTGTCTGTGTGTGTGTGTCAGTTACTTCACACTGTGACTCTGTGGTTGTGGGTTTTTCAGGCATCAGGACAGAACAGGATCTTTACGTTCGGCTGATCGACTCCATGACCAAACAGGTGAGCTGCCATCCACACGCCCAGAGACAAAGACCACACCCACTCAGGCCACACCCACCCAGGCCACACCCACAACAGCTACGCAACACAACAACATGAGCTTGCCACACATACCACCACAGACCCTTATGCACATACACACACGAGGATCCACACACACTCTCTCACACACACACACACACACACACACTCAGACACAGATCTCTGGTTAGTAAGCGTGTCACCGATCAATAACCAACAAAGCGTCAGCAAACTGATCAATAGGCTCTAATGTGTGCGAGTTATGGCCCAGTGGAGACGATGATCCTGACACATTCTCTGTACTCCACCACCTCCCACCTCCTCCCACCACCTCCAGCCTCCTCCCACCACCTCCCGCCTCCTCCCACCACCTCCCACCTCCTCCCACCACCTCCCGCCTCCTCTCATCTCCCACCTCCTCCCACCTCCTCCCACCACCTCTCACCTCCTCCTCTCACCTCCCACCTCCTCCCACCTCCCACCACCTCCCGCCTCCTCCCACCTCCTCCCACCACCTCCCGCCTCCTCCCACCTCCTCCCACCACCTCCCGCCTCCTCCCACCACCTCCCACCACCTCCAGCCTCCTCTCACCTCCTCCCACCTCCTCCCACCACCTCCCACCTCCTCCCACCACCTCCAGCCTCCTCTCACCTCCTCCCACCACCTCCCACCTCCTCCCACCACCTCCAGCCTCCTCCCACCACCTCCAGCCTCCTCCCACCTCCTCACACCACCTCCAGCCTCCTCCTCCCACCTCCTCCCACCTCCTCCCACCACCTCCCGCCTCCTCCCACCTCCCACCTCCTCCCACCACCTCCCACCACCTCCAGCCTCCTCTCACCTCCTCCCACCACCTCCCACCTCCTCCCACCACCTCCAGCCTTCTCTCACCACCTACCACCTCCTCTCACCTCCCACCTCCTCCCACCTCCCACCACCTCCCGCCTCCTCCCACCTCCTCCCACCTCCTCCCACCTCCCACCACCTCCCGCCTCCTCCCACCTCCTCCCACCACCTCCCACCACCTCCAGCCTCCTCTCACCTCCTCCCACCTCCTCCCACCACCTCCCACCTCCTCCCACCACCTCCAGCCTCCTCTCACCTCCTCCCACCACCTCCCACCTCCTCCCACCACCTCCAGCCTCCTCCCACCACCTCCAGCCTCCTCCCACCTCCTCACACCACCTCCAGCCTCCTCCTCCCACCTCCTCCCACCTCCTCCCACCTCCTCCCACCTCCTCCCACCACCTCCCGCCTCCTCCCACCTCCAGCCTCCTCTCACCTCCTCCCACCACCTCCCACCTCCTCCCACCACCTCCAGCCTCCTCCCACCACCTCCAGCCTCCTCCCACCTCCTCACACCACCTCCAGCCTCCTCCTCCCACCTCCTCCCACCTCCTCCCACCTCCTCCCACCACCTCCCGCCTCCTCCCACCTCCCACCTCCTCCTCCCACCTCCTCCCACCTCCTCCCACCACCTCCCGCCTCCTCCCACCTCTCACCTCCTCCCACCACCTCCCACCTCCTCCCACCACCTCCAGCCTCCTCCCACCTCCTCCCACCTCCTCCCACCACCTCTCACCTCCTCCTCCCACCTCCCACCACCTCCCGCCTCCTCCCACCACCTCCCACCTCCTCCCACCACCTCCCGCCTCCTCTCATCTCCCACCTCCTCCCACCTCCTCCCACCACCTCTCACCTCCTCCTCTCACCTCCCACCTCCTCCCACCTCCCACCACCTCCCGCCTCCTCCCACCTCCTCCCACCACCTCCCACCACCTCCAGCCTCCTCTCACCTCCTCCCACCTCCTCCCACCACCTCCCACCTCCTCCCACCACCTCCAGCCTCCTCTCACCTCCTCCCACCACCTCCCACCTCCTCCCACCACCTCCAGCCTCCTCCCACCACCTCCAGCCTCCTCCCACCTCCTCACACCACCTCCAGCCTCCTCCTCCCACCTCCTCCCACCTCCTCCCACCTCCTCCCACCTCCTCCCACCACCTCCCGCCTCCTCCCACCTCCCACCTCCTCCCACCACCTCCCACCACCTCCAGCCTCCTCTCACCTCCTCCCACCACCTCCCACCTCCTCCCACCACCTCCAGCCTCCTCTCACCTCCTCCCACCACCTCCCACCTCCTCCCACCACCTCCAGCCTTCTCTCACCACCTACCACCTCCTCTCACCTCCCACCTCCTCCCACCACCTCCAGCCTCCTCCCACCTCCTCCCACCACCTCCAGCCTCCTCTCACCTCCTCCCACCACCTCCCACCTCCTCCCACCACCTCCAGCCTCCTCTCACCTCCTCTCACCACCTCCAGCCTCCTGCCTCTGGTCGAGCATTAATCCTCTCATGTAGTCGTTTTCATCTTGGTGCTGCAGCATCAGGAGTCTGAACACAAACCAGTTTTGCTGGAATGAAAGGATTTTCTCTCCTCTAACAGGATCTTATAGTTTATTATTCACATAAACAGCTGTGTTGTGTAGATGCAGGTGAAGAGCAGCTCCTTTCAGGGTGGGGGGTTGGATGTTGTGTAGGTGTGCGTCGTTGTTGTCACTCCAGCAGTGTGTTTGTGTTTGTGCAGCCCATCCTGTATGAAGGCCAGGACAAGAACCCGGAGATGTGCCGCGTCCTCCTCACACACGAGATCATGTGCAGGTAACGATCACCTCCCATTCCCGACCCATGTGAGAAAGTGAACCTCCCTAAAGGGGAGGCGCAGGTCTGGGAGCTCGAGACGGAAAAACTGTTCTTTGCCTTTTGAATGATGCCTTTAGGGGGCGCCACAGTGAACCGTCTGCCTCCTTTTAATCTTCTCCTCTTCGTCCTCCTTTACATCCACGAATATCTTCTTTGGTCCTCCTCCTCTTCCCTGGTTCCTCCTCCTGCAGAACATCATCCTCATTCCATCTGGGTCTCTCCCAAACAGAACCTCCTTCCCAGAACTTCATTGTGACTCTTTATCTTCATTCTTCTACTCAATCCTATTCAATTCCATTTAATTTCTAAAATGTATGTTGTACCAGTAATTGTAAAGTAAACATAGAGTCTAAAGGAACATTCTAAAGGGAACTGCCCTTTGTCCTTTGGTGGTCCTGCAGATTCCATTGCATTGCCTGTGTCAGCTCAGTGCTGCAGGGTCACTTTAGCTGCTGCTGGACGTTTATCACAGAATGAAACTGAAACATCGTATTTTGGTTTCATGATCAGCCTCACCATCATTTTTAGTTTTTCTTCTTTAAAGTCTGAAGTCTTTGAAGTCACTCACCTTCAACCAAACTCTCAGGAATCTTTGAATTGCAGTAAAATCAGGCAAATGCAGCATTTCTTACATCATGTTCCAGACTCTTTGGTGCGGGGGGGTCCAACTCATTTTCACTGAGGGCCACATCAGCATAGTGTCTGTCCTCAAAGGGCCAGATGTAACTGATACATGGAACGAAATGTAATGAAAAATAAATGTAACTACTCCTTAATGTTAATTAATTCATTATTTATTTACTATAACTTTTTAAAGTGACGATTACATAGAAACACATGATTGCTTGTTACTTTAGCATAAATCCTTTTACATTTGATCCTGTCAGGTTAGGTTATATATATAATGTATAGCTGACCAATCCCACATTTCAATTCCCCCTAGATATGAATAAATACACACCTATTTTTATTCTAAGAAATTAAAAACTTTTATGTCCTTGGGGGCCACATCAAACGACATGGAGGGCCACATTTGGCCCCCGGGCCTTGAGTTTGACACGTGTGGTCTGGTGCATTTTTTGCGGCTTCATTCTGTCCTCATTTTCTTCTCCTTATGTTAAAACACAAATGTCCTCAAACATGATAACAACCCTTTTCCTTTTCTGGGGGGGTTGGCCCTGCCTCTGCTGGGGTGGGGTAGTTGTCAGGCCCCTCTTGGGCGGCCTGGGTTGGTGTCTGGGTTTGGGGGATGCTCAGAGTCCCAGATGCTAGTGGTCCCTTGGTTTCTTGTCATTCCACACAGTGTTTGCAGAGAAATAACGGGTGAGACCAGATGTTGATTCTCACTAGCATGACAGTATGGCAAAAAACAGCAATAATAAAATAGCAGTAAGAGAACAATCTAGAATAAAGATAAGATAAATAAAAATTAAGTGAAATAAATAAAGATCAAAAATTAAATATAGAATAAAATAGAGTAGAATAGAGACCAGCATTCAGTGAGAAAGTGACTATGTGCATAACAGCAGTTCTTGTTTATGGGGGGGGGGGGTGCTAGAGTCTGTGTCCATGTATTGTGTCTTTGGGTTGTGTGGGGGTTGGGGGGTAATCTTGTTGCAGAGTGGAGTTTGTGAGAGCATGGATGCATGAGGACAGTCCGTTCAGCCTCACAGCTTTTTAGCATCCTGCTGGATCTGCAGCTGATGCTCCTGAACCTCCTCCCAGATGGCATGAGGGAGAACAGTCCATGAGGGGGGGGCTGGGGGTCCCTGATGATGGAGGGTGCTCTGCGTAGGCAGTGCTGCTCATATAGCTCCTCCAGGATCGGGAGAGGGGCACCAACGATCCTGCTGAGCCGTTGTTTGTCCTGAACTCTGCAGCTACAAACCAGGAAGTGAAGCTCTGAGTCAGGATGGTCTCCATGGTAGAAGTGATGAGGTGAGGTGGTGGAACTCCAGCCTTCCTGAGTCTCCGGAGGGGATGGAGACGCTGCTGTGCTTTCCTCATGACCACTGTGGAGCTGGTGGAGGAGGACAAGTCATTAGTGAGGTGCCCCCCCCCAGGAACCATCTCCACAGCAGCACCGTTTATGGTCAGATGAGTGTTTTGGTCCTAAAGTCAGTCACCATTTCTTTAGTTTTGTCCACGTTGATCTGGAGGTTATGGGATGTCCACCACCCTGCCAGCTGCTCCACCTCCATTCTGTAAGCAGACTCGTCCTTGTCGCTTATGAGACCGATCACTGTGCTGTCGTCTGCAAACTTAACAATGTGGTTGGTTGCTGTGTCGAGCTGCGCAGTCATGAGCAGACTGAACAGCAGTGGGCTCAGGACGCACCCCTGTGGTGTCCCGTGCTCACTGAGATGGGCCTGGATGTGTGTCTGTCTGCAGCCTGTCTGTCAGGAAGCTGAGTGTCCAGTTGCAGGTTGCCGTGTTGCCTAGTAGCCTGAGCTTCTCCACCAGCTGCTGTGGGGTGATGGTGTTAAAAGTCCATGAAGAGGACTCTAGCGTAGGTGTTTTTCCTCTCCAGATGTGATGGTGTGAAGTGGAGAGTGGTGGAGATGGCATCTTCTGTGGTTCGATCTGCTTTGTATGCAAACTGTAAAGGGTCCATAGTTATTGGAAGACTGTTCTTAATGTGCTTTAGGACCAAGCGCTCCACATTTGGTCACAATCGGCGTGGGGGCCACGGGGAGAAAGTCGTTTGGGCAGGTGGGATTTGACTTCTTTGGGACCCGAGTAATAACAGCAGTTTTTAGACAGGTGGGTACAAATGCCTGCCTGAGTGAGGTGTTAAAGATGTCGGTGAAGACATCTTTCAGTTGCTCCGCGCAGTCTTTCAGAACCCGTCCAGGGATGTTGTCCGGGCCGGCCGCTTTGCGTGGATTGATGGTGGAGAAGGCCGTCCTCACCTCAGCGGTTAACAGCTGCAATGCTGTGAGGACAGCGGGAGCATCTGTGCCTGGGTGGAGTTGTTAACTTCAAACCGGCCGTAGAAGTTCAGTTTTTCTGGTAGAGAGCGGTTGTTCTGGCATATTGTCGAGAGGGGGGGCTTATAGTCCGTGATGTTCTGAAACCCTGCCACAGCTGACGGGAATCTTTCTCACACACGAAGTGGCTGTTCAGTTTTTGTGCGTACAGCCTCTTGGCCTCTCTGACCCCCGTGTCCTGGCCCCGTGTTGGAGCCTGGGCCCGGCCGGGGACTGGTCTGGTCTGTGCTGGGGCCTGTGCTGTCTGTGGGACTCTGCTGCTCGATGCTCGGGGCCCCTGTGATGGGCCCTCCAGGCCCAGTCTGGGGGGATGGGGTCAGGTTGACTGGGTTTGTGGATTGCCCTGGTCCGCTCGTCCATTTGGTGTGTCTGCGTGTGTGTGTGTGTTTGCGTGTATTGTTGTGTTGCTGCTGTTTGTCGTTATCTGGTGGTTGTGTTCAGCTGTCTTTGGCCTGGGGGGAAATGCTATTAAAGCAACAATTTGGACGCTGAGCCAAGGTTTGTTTTTGTCTTTGGAAAGGGGCCCCGGGTCCCTGGAGGGGCCCCGGCTGTGCTCCTGGGGTCCGGTTTGTTTATAACACTTCTTTGGCAGTTTGGAGGAGCATGTCACCGCAGCAGCACCAGTGGGTTTCCAAAGCTAATTGGTCTCCTGGAACTTTCACTAATGGTTCCAAGTAGCTGGGGGAATAAATTATTGTGGCGCGTTCGGCGGCAACAGTCACATGTTCACAAGCAGAGCCTGACAGACACAAACACAGCGCTTACTTTCTGATTTTTCTGTACTTACAGATCAAACAGACTGATAAATGATTCATAACGCGTCTCATTTGGCATTCGCTGCCTCGATTTGACGCTTGTTTGTCAAATGCCAATTTGATTCAGGACAGCATGGGGCCGATGCGGGGGGGTAATTGGACGGTGCAGGTCAGAAGTAGTTTGATTAATTTTTAAGACTCAGCGAAAGACATGTTAATGACCCCCCCACCCATGGGAAGCCTGAAGGAAAGACGCCATCTCCCAGTTATGATGGGCAGGACGGTGAGTCCTCGTGGTCACGGCGTTCCAGCGTCACAGACAGCAGCAGCTCCGTTGGGTCAAAGGTTGGAGGACATGAGAGGAGCTCTACAGGTTCTAGAGGACGCTCCACACATCTGGGCAGCGGTTTAGCTCAGGCGGTAGAGCAGGTCCAACAACCGGAGGGTTAGCGGATCGATCCCCGCTCTCCCCAGCCAGCTGTCGCCCCCCCCCCCCCCCGAGCGCAGCTAGTCTGCAGCTCACCGCTCCCCCCTAGGGGAGGGGCCAAAACGCAGAGAAGAATTTCCCCATATTGGGATAAAAAAAAAGTAAATTTAAAAAAAGGCAGCAGTTTGTGTTTCGTTCTGTTGCTGTCTTAAACCTCACAAATAAACGACGTGAAGATCCGCAGCACTCTGAGTCTTTGCAGAGTTTTTCAGTTTACGTCCCGGTTCCACACATGAGGAGAAGAGGTCTTACTCTGTCGGCCGCCTCCATAAATGCTTCTGTGGTCAGATGCTGTTCCTGCTCACATTACAGGTCTAACCAGTCCAACAAAGAAATGTGGCTTTATTTGACCTTAAACTCTCGTCTGACAAAAGAAGACGAGGCTTGTGGGTCGTTGTACTGATGTGCTGCGTTCAGGGTCCACGCGAAAACCTTTGTTAAATTGCCCACTCATATGAACCCCTCTCCTCTGTTCTGCAGGCTTTTCTTTTCATCTCTGAGTTTTTGGATGTGAAGTGGGTTTTTCTGCCAGCGTGACGAGACAGCTGAACGGCCCGCTTTGCAACCGTCTGATTGGCTCTGGTTGTGCCTGCAGGCACTGCTCAGGGCAGTGAAAACACTCCCAATTCCCAAGGAAATAAGATGTTTAGAATCAATATTTTCATAAAAACTGTGGCAGAAAGACATGATGGATCAGTTTGGCTTTTGAATCTCATGCATTTATCATTACTGGAGTTCAAATTGGTGCTTTTTCAGATCGACATGAAGAAAAAGCAGTGACTGCAGCATTTCTCTTAGAAAAGAAAAGCTTCATTTAACCTCCATTACTCTGAAAAGACACATTTCTTTCTAAGCTCTGTAGAACTAAAAAATTTAATTGGATTAAATTCAAGTTTTGAGCATTTTTATTCCAGTGGGGTTTAAAATATTTACTAATAAATTATTAACCTTCATCTGAAGTTGCTTTTCTGCTCCAGGATAAATAAATAACAATATAAAAAATATAAGATAAACAACTAAACTTATGGGGCCTTCAGTGTCCGCCGTGCTGCAGCCTGTCCTACAGCTATAGCTGTGCTGGACTCAGCCAGTTACTGTTCACCATCAGTCTTCACCGCCGCTCCTGTGCGTCCGAGGCTGAGGTCTAGCCCCCCCACGGGTTCTGGCGGCCGTTCGGATAAAGCGCTCATCGGCCTGTTTGCCCTCTGAATACCTGAGCGGCTTTTCTGGCGAAGAGCTGCCCAGACGGCTGGCTCGTTGTCAGGGCTGATGGGAGATGGTGGGGGTCCACAGTGGGCCACCTTTGCTGTGTGTCGTCCAGCTTTGAGTGACCTTGGCTTGGACCCTAACCAGCTGTGCTCTGGACCGATGTGATGGTGATCTCCTTCTCGCTCATTGAAAGGCTTCATGGAGTTTTGTGAATTTACATTTAAGCAGAAATTAGAATTGGGTTTCAGTTACGGCAGCTCAGAAAGACTCTTTTACTGCAACACTTCTATTGTAGAGTAACAGAAACATCACGCAATGATAGTTATGGTTTTGTCAGATCTAAAATGTAGGTCAAGTTGTGCTTGAAAACTTTTTCATTGAGATCTTTTTCAGTTGGTTGGGTTGTTTGGTTAATCACAAAAGTCTTTCAGGGCAAACATGACAGCGTTAAAAACTATATGCCCCTATAGACCAATCAATCACTTTAATCCAGAAAATCACATTTTTAAAGAATTGAATTGTAAATTATGGTGGAAAATAAATATTTTGTCAATAACACAAGTTCAACTCAATACTTTGTTAAATACTCTTTGTAGGCAATGACAGCAGTCAAACGTCTTTACAAGGTTGTCATTATCTGGTATTTTGGCCCATTCCTCCATGCAGATCTCCTCTAGAGCAGTGATGCTTCTGGGCTGTGTTTATCTTGGGGGGAGTCGCAGATGGAGGGAGGTTCTCAGTGGTTTTGTTGTCTTCCATTTCCTAATAATAGATTTCTTCACTCCAAGCTGCTTTCCTGTTGTAGATTCAGTCTTCCAGCCTGGTGCAGGTCAACAGTTTGGTTTCTGGTGTCCTTAGACAGCTCCTTGGTCTCTAGTGGAGTTTGGAGTGTGACTGTGTGAGGTTATGGACAGGTGTCTTTCTATAGATAACCAGTTCAAACAGGTGACATTAATACAGGTAACAGGTGGAGGACAGAGGATCCTCTACAGAAGAAGTTACAGGTCTGTGAGAGACAGAAATCTAGCTTGTTTGTGGGTCACTAAATGTTTCTTTTCCACCATAATTGAAGTGATGCGATAGCCTGCAGATACCTGTCAGGACAATATAATTCTTTCTCTTTGATATTCAATTCTATTCAATTCAATTTCATTTGTTTAGCCCAAATTCACACCAACAGTCGTCTCAATGGGCTTCGTGATACTTTAGTAATCAGATTGTTTTGTGATTGAAAATGCTTTCAGCACAGAACTGCTACACCGAGTGACCCTGGTAAGATTTCTGATTGACTGATACAACTGGAAGACAAACCATCAGCTTCACTTTGGTCCATGAACTCAAACAAACAGAACTGATCTAGAATAAAAAAGGAGAAAAGGGAGCAGAAACCTGAGGGATGTGTGACTGCAACCAAATCCTGGAGAGGAGCTTCAAACTGAACATCTGCCTGCAATAACCACAGAAGACATCAAGCTGTTGCCTTTATGCAGAAATTAAAACAAGGAAAAGTCAGGATTCTTTTGTTAATACAGAATTAAACACCACAAGCAACCATAACATCGGATGGTCTCACTGCCCTAAATGGAAGCACGAGTCTGTGAACACAATCTGAGGCATTTAAGGTCAATGTTTGCCTTGTTCCATAGAAAAGTTATTTGTTAATTATCTTTATCAAAGAAAACCAATCGATAACAATGCATTTCTGTTTTAAGCTAAGACAAGATAAGATAGGACTTTATTGATCCCCGGAGGGAAATTCGGTATTTCTATCAACACTGTATTTATTCTATCAACACTTTGTAGGGCTTCAAGAAAAGATTGTAATGCAACAATGGCGCTAATTTCCCACCTTTTTTTTAAATCTTCAACAGGATTTTTTTAGCAAAGGGATTAACCAAACTAATCACTAAACCCGAATCTGCTTGTATTTAACCAGGACGTCCCATTCCCAAAGACCGGTTTTCAGGGCAGCCCTGGTGCCATTCCAGAAATGTTCCTGATTTGGATTTCTTACTGTTAGAAAGACAGGAGCTGGTTCTCTGAGAAACACAGTCCAGACGTGTAGAAATACTTCCAGTGGTTGTGCAGGAGCTCCTCAGCCTGTTGATGGACCACAACAATGAACTTGTACAGGTTTCCATGACAACCCAGGCTTGACGCAGCAACAAGTTTGACCCTGCAACCTTTTAGTGACCAGCTAAAAATGGTGACAAATGCCAGAAGTGACTCACGTCCAGGTCTTTGTTGTCCCTTTTTTTTCTGTTTCAGTCGATGCTGCGACAAGAAGAGCTGCGGGAATCGAAACGAGACTCCCTCTGACCCCGTCATCATTGACAGGTAGGATCTCACCTGAAGACCACCGCTGTGGTTTGAGTCAGCGTCCAGCTTTGATCGTCTCATGACACGTTTGCTGGCTGTCAGTCAGTGGAACTGCAGAAGAGTTCCTGAATTCCTGGTAAAATGGGTTCAGACCCAGCAGCTTCCCTCGTGATGATGTCATTACCACGTCCTCCTGCGACGTCCTCTTGCTTCCTGTCTTAAAGCTTCCTGCTTGATTCTTGGTGTGAAACTCCAGGCAGGTGTTTTGGAGCATCTGTTGCTCTTTTCTTCAGCAACCTGGATCTTCATGAAGTGCTTTTGTGTAGAAGGTTTGAAAAGCTGTCAACCTGTGTTTCCTTTGTTTCTTTTGCTTTCCTTCAGTCTTTTCTCACCTCATGTCTCTGTGTGAGCGTTTAATCAACACCACGAGGAAACGTTCCGATCTGTGCATCTGTTGACGTTCAGAGTCGCTCTATACTGTCTGTCTGTGCATTGCCTTTACAATAATCCCTATCGATGCTTGGGATCTCGCTGTGTGGCAGCTTCGGGTCCTTCCTGGTGGTCTTTCCACAGCTTCATGGAGTTTGGGAGCTCAGACTCTGCTGTTGGACAGAGGTCTGCATTGGTGTTGGAACATGGAATCTCAAAGTTGGATGCAGCTCTTCGCCATCCGGATGAACGTCACGCTCCTTCCTCTCCGTCTCCATGATCACATTAGCTACAAACTCTTTCTGAATGACTTGGCTTTGCTTTTACCTCAAATGTCCTTCCTAACAGCACCCTTCTGGTTCTAAAATTGGGCTGCACAGTTGTGCAGTGGTAAGCACTCCCACCTCACAGCTAGAAGGTTCAATTCCCAGCTTGGTTCTTTCTGTGTAGAGTTCATATATTTTCTCTGAAGTTAGTTCATAATTCTAAACTGGCGACCAGTTCAGGGTGAACCCCGTCTACACCAAACAGTAGCCAGGTTAGGCTCCAGCAACCCCGTGACCCCAAATGTAAGACAAGGGCTCCAGAAAATGGATGGATGGATGGATGATGATGATGATGATGATGATGATGATGATGGATGGATGGATGATGATGATGATGATGATGATGGATGATGATGGATGATGATGATGATGATGATGGATGGATGATGAGGATGAGGATGATGATGATGATGATGATGGATGAGGATGATGATGATGGATAATGGATGATGGATGGATGGATGGATGATGATGATGATGGATGATGATGGATGATGATGATGATGATGATGGATGGATGATGAGGATGATGATGATGGATGATGGATGATGGATGGATGGATGATGAGGATGAGGATGATGATGATGATGATGATGGATGAGGATGATGATGATGGATGAGGATGATGATGATGATGATGGATTGATGAGGATGAGGATGATGATGGATGGATGATGAGGAGGAGGATGAGGATGATGATGATGATGATGATGATGATGATGGATGAGGATGATGATGATGGATGAGGATGATGATGCTGATGATGGATTGATGAGGATGAGGATATTGATGGATGGATGGATGGGATGATGATGATGGATGAAGAAGATGATGATGATGATGGATGGATGGATGCAGGTTTTACTGGGACATAAATTTCACAGTCTGGTTTCCAGAATCTTTTGGGAAAAGATTTTATTTTTTTCATTCATGACAAAATCTTTTGTTGTTTTTTTTTTTGCTCCTTTTCGGGACTCTGTCTTTTGATTGACAGGCGCACACGGACCTTCAAACTTCTGAATGTCCTGCTGGGGTCAGAGATTACCTGTCCAGGTGTTTATGTGGCCGTTTGGCGGTTAAATCTTCAGGCGTCGGTAACAAAAACACAAAGACATTTACGCTCCGTAAATCTTGTGCCGTTACTCGCAGCTGCAGTTGTTTGTCTGATAAGAAAGGCAGGTTTATGTGCCCCCCTCCCACACGCTAAAGCATGCCGTTTTCCGTGTCCCGTCATGCAAATGCCGCTGCAGCTGCAGCTACAGCGAGTGCTCACGCCTTCCTAAAGTAAACACACCCGCCCGTTTGGACTGTACCATTTTACCCCCCGTTTGATCCGACACAAAGCTGTGACCTCTTGGGGGGTGGGGGTGTAATAAAATGGGCCTGTGGGCATGTTACTGGGCATGGGGCTGGGAGCGTCAGCTGGGGGCCTCGCTAATAGCGTGTGTGTGAATATAAATGCGTGGTGATGCTCCTCTCAAAGGTCGCTTTGTTTCCCCGGTTTGCCCGTTAATGGCAGAAATTCTGCCGAGGCAGCAGAATGCGGCGCTGACGGATCGCCGCCACACCGCCGTTATTACACGCTAATATTGCAATTAGATGGGTAGCCAAGTTGCCCAAGAGGGGCAATAAATTGCCTCATAGTGTCAAAATGTAGGGGGAGGACGAGCTGCAATTACCCAGCATGCACCACCCCCTCGGCTCCAGCTCCCCCCATGTGCTGCCTGACCATCATCCTCAGCTATAAGCTGCAGCCTCTCATTGTAGGTTTTATGGTGTGTGCGTGTGGGGGGGGCATGGGGTGAAGAGTGACCTTTGACCCCAACACAGCCCCTCTGAGGACCAGAAAAAACCATAACGAGGGTTAACAAACAAACGTTTTTGCTGGTCCCAGGATGCAGGTTCTGGAGACGTTTTTTAAAGTCTCCCCAGTCGTCTTTTAACTAGAATGATGACATTTTGAGCCAAAATCTATAAACGTGACGTTTTCTAGGTCATAGTTTCTGCAGAGCAGCAGGAGTTCATTAGAAATTCACCTCTGAGTTGTGGGCAGGACTGTTGGCGTGGAGCAACCCTGTCCCCCCTACCCATCATCCCTTTATTTACAGTCTTTGCCACTAGCTTACAGTCCCCCCACACCCCCATCCTGACATTAGCGGTGAAACAAAAACAGCAGCAACATCAGGTCCATCCATCCGTCCAGTTCTGATCCGGATTCCAGCTCAGACCAGGAAAACCCAGATGTTCGTGGATCTATTGGTCTGCAGGTGGATGATCAGAAGGGGGCGGAGCTTGGAGACTTTGGCCTCATCTTTTGGCGTCATCAGAAAAATGCTACAAGGACACATTAGAAAGACCTTTTTATCAGAGCAGGTCTTTAACGGAGCTCTCAAACCTAAACGTGGCAGAAGCAGAACGCCTGTTCAGGAGATTTTAGAGCTGATGTTTTTTCCTGGGGGGCATTGATCCCATAGAGACAGCAGAATTGGGGCAGAAGCAAACATCAGTGCAATGGTTGCTGTGGATCATTTATGACACTGAGAGGGCGGTTGGGGGGCAGTGCTGTCCTGAACATCCTGGGTTTCCAACCAGCAACCGTTTGACCCAACCCAGGGCTCCAGACTAACTTTTTTCACTAGGAGCACTGTGGCCCCTAACTGAAAATTTTAGGGGCACAACCAGAAAATTTAGGGGCGCATACCGTAAATCAACATGCTAACCAAATCTACTATTTTCCACTGTATTACTAATAAAAACTTTAATAATAGATGCAGAAATTACAATGTGCTGTTTCAAATTCAGTGTCACATTTTATTCTGCACTTTTGAAGATGCAACAAGAAGGTAAACTGACAGCAGCATCGCTGTCATGACAGTACAAATAGTAAACAAAACGGATGGAAATTTATCTTGGTGACACCAAATAGGTGCAGCCAAGATGCACAATAAGCGTGTTTGAGATCACCCAGGTGAACTCAACGCCGCGCAGATCACCTGGTGAGACATATATTTTTGTTTTTGCTCCAACTTCACCTGTCAATCATCACAAAAATATCGCGAGAAAGGGGTGGGAGCAAGGGGCAAACCTACCCGGACACAGCTGGAAACTACAGACTACAAAACAATGCATTATGGGACATGTTGTCATGGTTTTCAGGCGAGACAGACCCAGATGCTGGAACTCAGAATGATCAGACGGGTAAGTAACTTGGTAAGTGAGTTTAATCACAGGAAAAGTTGAAGAGAATAAATCCTTTGACAGGAGGGAATCCGGACGTGGCTCGTGGCGAGGCTGGAGGGAACACCGCGGCTGGAGGACTCCGAGCTCGGTTCAGGACGGCAGATGAGTGACGGCAGACTTCCACACAGGTGACCTTCGTTTGGGTAAATCCTGAGACAGAGAGGCAGAACATGAGAGCAAGGCAGGACAGAGACATGGGACTTGAGCAGGCTGACCAGGCGTAGTCACCGTTAGGAGTTAACGAACTGGCGTCGATGAATGGGTTGGATCTCCTTAAGAGTAGGCAGGTTGATGAGATGAAGTGGTCACAGCTGGAGGAAGTCAGGAGCAGAGCTGAGGGGGCGGGGCTGACCGAGGCACCGTGACAGTACCCCCCCCCTAACGACCGCCGCTGGGCGGTCGAGGCCGACGATCCGGGTGGGCGCGGTAGAAATCGGAAATGAGGGAATGGTCCAAAATGAGGGAACGGGAGATCCAAGACCGTTCCTCAGGACCATAACCCTCCCAGTCCACCAAGAACTGATAACCGCGCCCCCGGCGCCGGACATCCAAAACACGGCTGACAGTAAACGCCGGAGCGCCGTTCGATGAGCCGGGCGGGTGGTGGGGAAGCGGAAGGCGGGCACAATTCACTGTCCATAACAGGCTTGATCTGAGAAACGTGAAAGGACGGATGGACTTTGAGGGCTGCCGGAAGGTGAAGACGGACACATGAGGGGTTGATAATGCGATCTATGGTGAAAGGTCCAATAAAACGTGGAGCCAGCTTGCGGGACGTGGCCTGGATCGGAATATTTTTAGAAGATAACCATACTCTCTGGCCCGGTTGGTAGTCGGGGCTTGCCACCCTGTGGCGGTTGGCAGTACGGCAGTTATCTTCCTTGGAGCGACGGAGGGCCTCTTGAGTCTGGCGCCAAATGAGTTGGCAGCGTTGAAGGTGGTCTTGGACAGATGGAACGGTGAGATCTAGTTCATGGGATGGAAACAGAGGAGGTAAATAACCCAGAGATGCTTCAAACGGTGACACACCCGTGGCAGAGGAGGGATGTGTGTTGTGGGCGTATTCGATCCAGACCAAGTATTTAGACCAGTCAGAGTTGTTCTGGGCGGCTAGGCAGCGGAGCGCAGCTTCCAGCTCCTGATTGGCCCGTTCTGCTTGTCCGTTCGATTGGGGATGATACCCAGAAGTAAGGCTGACGGTGGCACCTAAGGCAGAACAGAAAGCCTTCCAGACTTGAGAAATGAATTGTGGTCCGCGGTCGGACACAATGTCTGCAGGGATACCGTGGTGTCTGAAGACGTGATTTACCAGGACCTCTGCTGTTTCAGTGGCTGTGGGTAGCTGAGGGAGAGGAATAAAGTGGACAAACTTGGAGAATCGGTCGATTACGGTGAGAATGACTGAGTTACCCTGAGACACGGGAAGGCCCGTGACGAAGTCAATGGAGATGTGGGACCAGGGACGGTTCGGTGTGGGCAGAGGCTGCAATAACCCCGAAGGTGGAGAGTTGGAAGCTTTAGAACGAGCGCAGGTAGAGCAGGCGGCGATGTATTCTCTGACGTCCTTATTCATGGAGGGCCAGAAGAAGCGTCTTCGTATTAGATGGAGTGTACGAGTGACTCCTCCATGACAGGCGATGCGAGAGGTATGAGCCCAGGTGATGACTGCCGACCTTACAGATGCGGGGACATAGAGAGTGCCGTTAGGAGGAGTGGGGTGATCGGGTTCCTCACCTTGCGCCTGAATAACTTTGGTTTCGATGTCCCAGATGAGATTGCCGATGATGCAGGTTTCAGGGAGAATGCTGGTGGTAGTCTTGGAGTGTTCGGTGTCACAGAATTGGCGTGAGAGGGCGTCCGGTTTGATATTTCTACTGCCGGGTCTGTAAGTGATGGAGAAGTTAAAGCGGTCAAAAAACAAACACCAGCGGGCTTGGCGGGAGTTGAGCCGTTTGGCAGAGCGCAGGTATTCCAGATTTTTATGGTCTGTCCATACTATGAAAGGTTGAGCCGCTCCCTCCAGCCAATGACGCCACTCTTCGAGAGCCAGTTTTATTGCCAGGAGCTCCCGATTGCCCACATCATAGTTGCGTTCCGCCGGTGATAATTTCTTTGAGAAGAAAGCACACGGTTTTAGCTTTCCGGATGTTTCTTCACGTTGGGATAAGACAGCTCCAACCCCGGAGTCTGAGGCGTCAACCTCCACCACAAATTGCCTGGAAACATCTGGTTGAATGAGGATGGGGGCTGACACAAACAGTTTCTTAAGATTACTGAAAGCGGCTTGAGCCGTGGAGTCCCAGAGAAAGGGTTTAGCAGTGGATGTGAGACGTGTGAGAGGCGCGGCGATAGCACTGTAATTTCGAATAAAACGGCGATAGAAATTGGCAAAGCCAAGGAATTGCTGAAGCTTTTTACGTGACGTGGGGGATTCCCATTGGGAAACAGCGGTGATCTTGGCAGGATCAGGTCGAATACTGCCAGCTTCAAAAATGTACCCGAGGAAAGGGATGCTGGTAGTGTGGAACTGGCATTTTTCGGCCTTTACGAACAACTGGTTTTCGGTTAACCTCTGAAGGACAAGGCGCACATGGTTCTGGTGGTTCTTGGGATCTTTGGAGTAGATCAAAATGTCGTCTAGATACACGAATACAAACTGATTTAGAAAATCTCTGAGGACGTCGTTGACCAAGCGTTGAAAAGTGGCAGGGGCGTTGGTTAGCCCAAACGGCATCACAAGATATTCGAAATGACCTAGCGGAGTATTAAATGCAGTTTTCCATTCGTCGCCTTCTCTCATACGCACGAGGTGGTAGGCATTGCGAAGGTCGAGTTTAGAGAATATGCGTGCCTCCTGAATGGAATCAAAGACCGAGCTGATGAGTGGGAGAGAATATTTATCTTTAATAGTTATTTGGTTAAGTTCGCGGTAATCTATACAAGGTCTGAGTGATTTGTCTTTCTTCTCGACGAAGAAAAATCCGGCCCCGGCCGGGGAAGAGGAGGGACGAATGTGACCCTGAGCTAGGGCTTCCTGAATGTAAAGCTCCATAGCTTTCTTTTCGGGACCCGAAAGGTTAAACAATCTTCCCTTGGGCAGGGTGGCGCCCTCGAGAAGGTTGATGGCACAATCATAAGGTCTGTGCGGTGGTAAGGAAGAAGCCTTCGATTTACTGAACACGTGCTTTAAATCATGATAAAGGTCCGGAATATTGGAAAGGTCAATAATTTCGGGTTCACTGCTCGAGGGCGTGGAAACGGAGGATAAGGCAGATTGGAGACAGTGACCCATGCAAAAATCACTCCACCCCCTGATAGTAAAACGGCACCAATCGAGATGAGGATTATGGAGTTTAAGCCACGCGAATCCCAATACGACAGGAGTCTGGGGTGTGCGAGTGACAAAGAACTGAATGAACTCGCGGTGATTCCCCGAGGTAATAAGCATAACCGGCTTGGTGCGATGGGAAATAATGGACAGATGCTGTCCCCCCAACCCAGCAGCATGGACCGGAGAGGGGAGTTGTTCAGTGGGTAACGCTAAGCGCTCAACGATACTCTGATCTATTAAATTCTGTTCTGCGCCTGAATCGACCAGCGCCTGAAAGTCAAGAATTCGGGATTCGTGGCATAACTTGACCGGAACAAACAAGAAATTATTATGAGTGGGACAATCCCCCCGCGACCGGTCTCTTAACGGGGGGTTCTGGAGTTTAAACGGCGGGAGCATTGATTAATCTGATGGTCTAATTCTCCACAATAGAAACACGCACCTTCGTTGCGACGTCTAAGCCGCTCCTCGGCGGTGATTTTTGAATGCCCGATCTGCAAAGGCTCTTCTGGGATGGTGCGAGGAGTATCAGACCGAAGAGTGGTGTTACAGTCCATGGGAGTGACGAGGGGGGTTAGCGTAGTAGTCTTCCTGGTCACATGACTCCGACTCCCGTTACGTTCCTGTAGCCTGATGTCGGAACGTAAGGCGGCAGCCGCTAGTTCCTCGAAAGTGTTAGCCTCCAGCTGGGTACATAGATGATCTTTGATAGCTTCGTTGAGGGACTGGTAAAAGACCCCTCGGAGAGCTGGATCAGACCATCCAGCCTCCACAGCCAGGATGCGGAAGTCTATGATATGCTCACTAACGGAGCGGTTTCGTTGTCGGAGTGAAAGGAGCTTGCGTGCTGCTTCGTCTTGCTTACGGGGCTGATCGAACACCAACTTAAATTCATTAATGAATCGTTCAAAAGGTAAGTATGATATAGGATTGGCGGCTAAGAAAGCCTGAGCCCATTGTAGCGCTTTACTGCGAAGAGAGTTGATGACTAGCGTGATCTTACTGTGATCGGAGTAGTAGTATCGTGGAGCTTGTTGGAAGAGTAACTGGCACTGGAGGAGAAAGCCCCCGCATGCTTCCGTGTTGCCGTGGAAAGGTTCCGGTTGGAGACGGAAATTTTCAGGAGTCGTGACGGCGGGGGTCGTTGCCGGAAGTCGCGGCCGGAACTGTAGGAGCAGAAACGGAGGCTTGACTGGTGATTTCTGTTAATGTTTGTGACATACCATCGAGGCGCCGAAAAAGTTCCTGTTGAGCCGATGCTATTTGGGATAGCGCGTCAGCTTGGCGTCCCAGGATGATTCCTTGTTGGCTCACGGCGTAGCGTAGACCATCTGAGTCAGCTGGGTCTGGGTTTTGGCCAGTTCGTTCTGTCATGGTTTTCAGGCGAGACAGACCCAGATGCTGGAACTCAGAATGATCAGACGGGTAAGTAACTTGGTAAGTGAGTTTAATCACAGGAAAAGTTGAAGAGAATAAATCCTTTGACAGGAGGGAATCCGGACGTGGCTCGTGGCGAGGCTGGAGGGAACACCGCGGCTGGAGGACTCCGAGCTCGGTTCAGGACGGCAGATGAGTGACGGCAGACTTCCACACAGGTGACCTTCGTTTGGGTAAATCCTGAGACAGAGAGGCAGAACATGAGAGCAAGGCAGGACAGAGACATGGGACTTGAGCAGGCTGACCAGGCGTAGTCACCGTTAGGAGTTAACGAACTGGCGTCGATGAATGGGTTGGATCTCCTTAAGAGTAGGCAGGTTGATGAGATGAAGTGGTCACAGCTGGAGGAAGTCAGGAGCAGAGCTGAGGGGGCGGGGCTGACCGAGGCACCGTGACACATGTGTCCTGATGGTTTTTGTAGTGGAGAGATTAATTAAAATAATTTAAAATACCAATTCATTAAAAAAGGCTACATGTATTATAAAACATTAAAATAATCATAAAATATATAATAACACAGATCATACTAAGGGGGAGAAGAATATTAAAACTAAATTGAATGTTAAGGACAATTCCAATTTCCTGTTCTCCTTCAGTCTTGCTGCAGATTCGCTTTCATCTCACAGCCCCCCCCCCGGTCTCCCCAACGATCCAGGCGAGGTGCCGGTTCATCTCAAACACGTCTATCGTTGCATTTTCCCCACGTATTTTCAGTGTGTCTAAAACTAATGTTGTTTTTGCTCGAGCGTGTTTAAAGTTCAAGCCCCGTTAGCTGTCACGCATGTAAGTGTGGGACATTTATGCTCCTCAGCTGACCAGACTCCCGCGGGAGCGGTGTGCTGCCGTAACGGCATAAACGCTTTGATGCGCCGCCGTAACCGTAACCAAAACCTAAACCTTCCTCCGGTTCTGTGCGGCCCAGAGAAAAGTTCAGCACGGACTGCATGTATTTAGAAAATTACGAGCGAATAAATACGTTCTAAAGGAAAGTAAGGAACTCCTTAATGTGGTCCGGGGGGGGGGCTGTCAGGTGTCCTGCTTTCAAACCCTGTCATTGTCACGCCCCCAAGAGTCACATACCCCACTGTGATTGGTTGGTCAGCTCCGTGCACGACAATGAAAAAGTGTCATTCATACAAACTGGCGGGCTGCAGTAACATTAAACCTTCATATTAAGGCGGGGACCGCAAAATATCATCTTGGGGGCCGCAAATAGCCTGCGGGCCGCGAGTTTGAGACCCCTGCTGTACACTCTGGCACTGGTACACTAGCCGCAGGTCGGAAGAACGGATCAATGGTTCGCTTGCTCATAGCTCAGACGCACATATCAGGTTGTGATGATATTTGTCTCAGTTTCCTTCCCACAGATGTTTACGCGCGCTCGATTATCTCTAGGCCCCTCCCCCTCCACATATTTTAGCCACTCACAGTGGCTTTCCCTATTCTTCTCACACGCATTGGCCGCCTCACACACAGGCATCACGCGAGAGTGTACGTGCTCGCGTTTCATGAGTATGTGCGCGAGTGTGTGTCTGCCTGCGTGCGTGTGCGCTCGCGTCTCATTGATCATTGACGTGCCCCTTCCACGTTTGATGTATAAAAAAATACGAAGGGTGGGGGAGGCAAATTTACTGGTCGCACATGTGCGACTGGATGTAAAATTCAGTCGCACACTCTCAAATTTTGGTCGCAAAATGCGACCAATTGCTCGCAGTCTGGAGCCCTGCAACCTGAATTCTCCCCTAACCCCCCCAGCTTCTCCATTCAGCCCTCCTATCAGGGAGTTATAGAAAAATGGCGGCTTAGAATTCGGACATTACTCCCAGTCATCATCATCGTCAGTCATGACGTCATCAATAGTTGCGGGTCAACTATGTTAGCACGGAGCTACTAGCTACCTGCTAACTTTAAAAAGGTCATGCTTAGACAAATAGTCGTTATGTACACGTTATGGACTCACTCTCCAAGCTCACCTTTTCCGTCATACTTTTAGCTCATAATATTTAAATTGCTGTTTTTAACCGTTAACTTTTTTTGTGTTCTGGAGTTTTATTTTTATTGTTGTATGTTTATAAACATGTATGTTTATGTCTTTACATACTTTTGTACTGTGAGGCGACCTTGAGTGCCACAAAGGCGCCATACAAATAAAATGTATTATTATTATTATTATGTACACGTTTGTGCATCAGAGCACGGCTAGTGAAGAAAAAAGCTTCCCCTCTACGGCACAGTGCAACGCGGAACACACTTTTTAAGCCTCAGCCATTAAACAAATGATTTCAGACGGTCCTAGCCCTCTAAATGCTCCTGTAGAGGTTGGGGAGGAATTCAGATTCGGCCTTTCGCTCTGGATGCTCCAGCGGGAACCAGCGCTCCTCATATGAGGGTCTGAGCAGGATGAGGGGGACATGTGCAGCTCCCAGATCAGTTCCCCGCTCTCCTGCGACCTTCGGTGACCCCTCAAACTGACCACAAAGCACAGAGGAGTCTATCATGACACGGATCTACCCCTCCCTGAAAGGAAGTACCTTTGCTTTCTGATAGGGGCGCCGCCATGTTGAAGGCGACAGGCGACTGTGATTGGACCAATCAGACTTGGACCAATCACTGTCGCCTGGTTCCAACATGGCGGTGTCCGTACCAGGAAGCAACGGTGAGGGATTTGCCTGATTTTGCAAGATCTGAAGGTACAGCATTTCCTGTGGGTGACGTCACTCCTCGGTTGTTGTTACGGTCTGTGCACGGATCAGGTTTCAAACCTCTGAGTTCCATTTCAGCCAGATCTGGAGGACCACGACACAAAGCTCTCAGCGTGTGAAGAAGAAACGTTTTGGCGCTGCAGCAGCCAGGCAGCTCGGTCTGAAGAAGAGGAACACACATCTGTAGCTGCAACATGAGCCTGTGGTGCACGTCTCCTCGTGCGCCTCCTGGACTCAGTGGAGTCGGAGCTCCACAGGGGGGGCTGCTGGAGGGTTATCTGCCCCCGTGGACCCTTCCCAACAATCGCAGAGTATTGATCCGATGAGGAGAGCCTTTTGGAGCCAGCCAGATGAAGAGTATAGATTTACCATAAAAAGCAGGACATTACTGTTGGCTGCTGGATAAACCTGAATGGGGGGGGGGGGGTTCTGGGAGGAGAGTGGTGTGGATTTCAGACTCATGATGTCCATCAGGTGCAGAGAGTGCATGTGCTGTGCACGTGTATCTGTGCTTGTGGCTGATGCGGCCTTAAAAACGAAGGTGAGACCCGGTTTTAGTCCACAGTCCAGGTTCCGGTTCTGTATGAGGATGTCTGTTTTCCAGTGGGGGGTGAGGACAGCCAACAGTCTTTTGGTTGGAGGACAGCTGATGGACCAAACGCATTGACGTCACCTCTCTGGGACGTCTAGAACGTCTCTGTGGGATGGAGTCCAGACTCTGGGTGGTGTTGGTGCTACAGGTGAAGCTCTCCTCCATCTGGGCTTCCAGGAAGTGGAAGTTTGTGACCTCTCCGCGCCGCCCTGCGGACGAACCGTGGAGGAATCTACTTCCTGTTGGAGGAATCTACTTCCTGTTGGAGGAATCTACTTCCTGTTGGAGGAATCTACTTCCTGTTGTCTAACATCAGGAAGTTCTTTGTTCTTTGGCGTGGAGAAGGTTGATGATTGATGGGTGCTCCACCTCTTCACTGTAGGCAGACTTCCCCCGTCGAGCCCCCCCCCACAGACACACTGTAGTATCACCCACGAACTTTATAGTGGTGGTGCTGCTGCAGTAGAGGGGGGGGGGGGGGGGGTCAGCCATTCATGTGCAGTGAGGAAGCAGAGGTCTCAGTCTTGGGGGAAAGTTCTGTCTCAGTTATTGTCAGCGTCCTGTCCCGATTCTGTCCCTTCTACAGTCCTGGTTTTGGTCAGTGTCCCATCCAGGTTCCTGTCCCGTCCCGGACCTTCTCCAGTGTCTTTAAGCGGGCTTTTTCCTCCCGCTGGCTCCTAATTGGATTGGATGTGATTACATCACCACCTGCGGCTTCATCAGCTCTCTCAGCATCGGCGCCCTGCAGCGCTCAGCGGGAAACGCTCTAGCGGCCGACTGAAAGACAGCCCCCCCCCCTGGGATCTGTGAGATAAACCTAATCGATCTGATGCTCCTGTTCAGCAGGCTGCTCTCAGAGGGAGGGGCCACTTCCAGCCTTCTTCATTTACGGCTGTGTGTGCAAACACATTTGTGTTGGAGAATAAAGTCTTAGGCGGGGGGCGTGGGGGGGCTGTTTTTACGTCCTCCTATCAACACACGTTATGATGTTACCCATGATGCCCTCTGTCGTGATGATGGCCGTCCGTATTTTATAGCAGAAATAGAAACTTCTGCTGTCGATTCAAAACATCTCTGCACATAAAATTCTGCTCTGACCGGACGACCTTGAACGCATCCATCGGTGACCCTATGAAGAAAGTTGTTGAGGGGGGGGGGGGGGGGGGGGGCTTTAACTTAATTAACTAATTTACAATTAACTCTAAAAAAGGAGGTGGGCTGTTATTGGTTCACAGAGGAGCAGCAGAGAAACCGTCAGATGTGAGATTCAACACATTTGTCTGTTTGTCGAAACAACGTCACACAACTCTGAGAGCCCCCCCACCTCCTCTCAGGAGGAGAAGCTGCCATGAAGACTGTTTGGAGCAGCTCCAACACTGTGGCCAGGTGTTGTTCAGACGCACACACAAATACACACACACATACAGCCGGAGACACACACATAAACACAGATACACACACATGCACACACTCACAATTAAGCACACACTGTGGCACAACAGTATTTAGTCATGTGCATTGTGTGCACGTATGAAGATTTGGGGGAATGGATGGGTGTGTCTGTGGACAGGCCCCGCCCTTTTTGATAAACTTCAACACAAGGAGGGGACCAAACCTCTCATTTCCTCATCAGAGGTCGACCACTCTACCTCTGCACCATTTGTAATTCTACCCCCTCCTGTGTTTCTTTAATCTCCCTTTCACACTTCTTTTACCCTTCTGCCCCCCTTATCTGCTCAGAGGTACAGCAGCGACACTGACAGCACCTGAAACCGACAAACATGTCAGAGTGGGGAGAAGTTTGGGGATAAACAGCAGCTATGGGGGGGTCTGAACCCTTAAAAAGAATGAACAGTCAGTTATGGGGGGTCTGAACCCTTAAAAAGAATGAACAGTCAGCTTTGGGGGGGCGTTCTCAGCTGTTTCCTGTTGCTGCTGAACAACCGACCAATCACAGGATGGGAAGCATCTGATGTCGTAACCTTCGGTAACCATCTCTGAGCAGAAAATAGACTTTAATCAGACCCCCCCCCTCCCGGTGGAAACAGAGTCAGGCGGACAGAACACAGAAATGTGGGTGAAAAGTGAAATCTGAACCGGGCCGGTCCAGACATGACAGCAGCAGGGGGGGAGACAGGAAGGGGAGGGGTGTGGATGGAACGGTGGAGAAGGAGCAGGCGGGGAGGGGGGGGGGGGGGGTGAGAATGAGACAGTTGTTGAGACAGAAAGATGGGGGGTATTGATTTAGCTATGAAGGGGGGCAGGGATGGTATTCAGGTGGAGACAGGAGGCGATCTGTGATGTAAGGAGCAGGAAGAGGAGCGGCGGGCGGATGACGCTTCACAGTCACACAATCACGCTGTGAACGACACACTCGACAATTACAACTTCAAAGTTGTGGAGAGAATGACACAGGAGCACAGACGACCAAACGCGTGGATTTGAGAGGACGCCACGGGCAAAAGAAGGTGGAGCTGGAGGTGGAGAAAAAGAGCAAACAGCTCGGATCAGTCTGACTCCGCCCCTTTTTAGGGCTCTTCTGGGTAGACAGGAAGTAAAGTCCACCTGTTTGACTTTACTTCCTGTGTTTGTTGTTATTTTGTATGAAAAGCATTTTACAATAAAACATTTTCATGGTTAAACGTGAACCTCTTTTTCACGTTTGCTGTTGGATAGAAACAGGAAGACATGATGTCAGCTGACCTGCAGCGCACCGTCCAGCAGCCAATCAGCTTTCACTGAGTCACACAGGTGGTCTCCGGATTTCCTTCCTGACACAGTATTTTATCCGGGCTGGGGTCCGGCACAGGGACGCAGACTTGGGTCCCCAGTCTTGGGGCCCCTTGGGGCTACATGGGCAGTAGGGTGAAGGGTCTGACCCGAGGACCCACGCTGGATGGAGCTCATCGCCCCCCCTGGTAATTGAACCTTGGGCCATGCAACCGACTGAGCAATCCAGACACTAAATCCTGTGTGCGAACATCCCATAATATGACTTTCTCGCCTTGTCTGATAAATTGTTGACAAACAACAAAAGTATCAAACGTAGAAAAGGCTCTGAGGAAAATCATGTTCAGGTGTTTTTGTGGCTTTTTTTTCATGACGGACATTTAGAGAAAATTAGAATTATTTTTGTAAAAGTTTTTTTTACTCGAATTGTTGTGAATCAGGAGCAGATAAGAAAACGTTTGAAAAAGGTCGTGTTTGCATGTTTGTGATGCAGAAAATATGCTGGGCGGGGCCAAAGTCTCCCAGCTCCGCCCCTTTCTGATCATCCACCTGCAGACCAACAGATCCATGAACGTCTTTGTTTTCCTGGTCTGAGCTGGAATCTGGATCAGAACTGGACGGATGGACGGATCTGATGCTGCTGCTGTTTTTGTTGTATTGCTAATGTTGGGTTGGGGGTGTGAGGGGCTTTAAGCTAGCAGGAAATAGTGTAAACAAAGGGATGATGGGAAATGAAGGGAGGCTTACTCTGTACCAACAGTGCCGTCCACAACTCTAATGAACTCCTGCCGAAACCAAACAGATTTTAGATAAAATCAGCATCAATATAATTAAAAACAATTGGAAACTCTTTGACAATAAATCAGAAGATTCTCTGAGTGGAACTTGAACGTCTGCACAACAATAAAAAACACAACACAAACACACACACATGCTGCTACACAAATGCAGTTTAAATAAAAGGAAGATAGAAAAATACAGGAAGTCCACTTCCCCCTTGAGACTGCATGGGACACACAATATATCCCATAGACAAACACACAGACTCACACACACACAGACTCACACACACACACACACACACACACACACACAGACTGACACACACAAACACACAGACTAACACACACCCTGTTCACACACACAGGCACACATTCACACATATACACACATACACATGCACACAGACACACACATATACACACACAAACACACACCCTGTTCACACACACACACACATATACACACACAGACTCACACGCACACACACACATACAGATACACACACACATACAGATACACACACACACACACACACAGACTCACACACACACACGGACACACACAGACTCACACACACACACACCCCGCTCCTTGTTCACACACACCTCCGATCAATAGCGATATATAATTCAGCATAGCTGGAGTTCTGGTTTTAGGGCTTCCAGCTTCATAAATATTGCAGCCTTATTGACTGGATCTCAACCAATTGGAGATTTTCTTCTTCTGGGTTTTTTGTCTCCTTCACTGCCCCCCCCCCCCCCAGCTGTGATCCTGATGTTCTGGTTCTACGTGTAAAACCAGACGGCAGCTAAAGGCGTTCAGATGAACCACAACCCCTCCAGGAAACAACACAAACACACAAAGTCTGAGCAGAGGACTCACATCTAAACAAAGTCGGACAGTTTTACGCTCATCAGTGTGTTTGAAGCCATGTGTGAGCCTGTTTGTGTGTCTGTGATTGTTGTTTGTATGTGTGTCTGTTTGTGAGATTGTATTTTTTATATTGGTGTTTGTGTTTGTTTGAGTCTGAAAGTGTGCGGTTGTTTTTGTTTTTGTGTTTTTGTGGAAACACACCTTAGGAGGATAAAAGTATTCTAGTCTTAATTTGGAGACGTTGTTTACCCAGAATCCTCTTTTTCCCTGGTAACCCCCCCCCCACACACACACACACAAAGGAGGGCGAATTGATTTTCCTCCAGACTCCCAGAAGTTTTGTTATTTTTCTCTCAGCTGATTCTCTGGAGGAGGTTTGTTGGATGCAGAGCTCAAAGTGTCATGAAAACAGGTGGATTCTGGTTCTGGGGGGGGGCAGCAGTGCCACACCTTTAGTCCTCACGGCTGAACGTCTGCTGTAGGATAAAATACGGTGCAGTCTTGGAGGAGAGCAGCTCTCAAATTTGGCAGGAGGAGGACGGAGGCTGCTGTGTGTGTGTTTGTGTGTTGGGGGGGGGGGGGGGGGGGGGGGTCATCCTCTGCCTGCCCGCAATCTTCCTTCCTAAGCCCTGCAGTAAAAACCCCTCTCAGTGTGTGGTGCCATCTGGCCAAGGCCCCTGGCGGAGGCGTAACAGGGCCCAAAAAACTCGAGGTCGCGATGCTTTACTGCCCAAGCCTGCTGCCCGCAGATGGCAACGAGTGGCTCCTGGAAAACGCCAAGGTCGCAGTGGCATGTGGCGCCATGGAGAGAAAGCTAAATGGCAGCAGGGAAGGAGGGCTGGATGGAGGAAAGGAGATGGGGAGTGGGGTTTGGGGGAAGGGAGGCGCCGTTTGGGTCCCAGCAACATCAGGACCGCGCTATGCTACATTAAAATGTAGCGCTAGCTCACCATATGGGAGGGCCACTACCATCAAAGCTAACAGCCATGTTAGCCTAACGCACACACACACACACACACACACAGAGACTCACACACATACAAAAATACACACAGAGACTCACACGCACACACACACCCACGCAGACACACACACACACAAACAGACTGACAGTAAAGTGACAGCTGGTGGAGGGAAAGGCTCCCAGTAGATCCTAGAGATCCAGAAGGACACTGATACTGATGGCTCTTTCTAAATGGACCTGTTCACACCAGCGCCTCACAATGGACTTCAGTAAACGTGAAGGAATTATTGAAGAAGGCAAGGCAAGGCAAGGCAAGTTTATTTGTATAGCACAATTCGTACACAAAGTAATTCAAGGTGCTTCACAAAACAGAAAAATGCATTAAAATCACAATACATCATAGAAATAATCAACGTAAAATTTACTTTAAAAGAAAAGAAAGAAAAAAAAGAAAAAAAAATATTGAAAATTGATTTAAAAATAAAGGAAGGAAAGGAAAGAAAAGTGCAGATAGGACCTTTCAGTCATATACACGGCTAAACAGAAATGTTTTAAGTCTAGATTTGAACATGAACACAGAAGAGGCCTGTCTTATGACTTCAGGGAGGCTGTTCCAGATTTTAGCTGCAGAATATTGAAACGCTGATTCCCCTTGTTTAGTTCTGACTCTGGGAATCAACAGGAGGCCGGCCCCTGAGGTCCTCAGAGTACGAGATGCTTCATATGGCACTAACATGTCAGAGATGTACTTTGGTGCTCGGCCATGGAGAGACTTGTACACAAGCAGAGCTGCTTTGAAGTCTATTCTTTGAGGTACAGGGAGCCAGTGCAGAGACCTGAGCACAGGACTAATGTGATCATACTTCCTGGTTCTGGTCAGGACTCCAGCAGCAGCATTCTGGATGTACTGAAGCTGTTTTACAGCTCGTTTGGAGAGGCCGGTGAGCAGGCCGTTACAGTAGTCTAACCTACTGGAGACAAATGCATGAATAAGTATCTCCAGGTCTGGCTTTGACACTATGTTTTTGATTTTGGCAATGTTTTTCAGATGGTAAAATGCCGCTGATGTTACTGACTTGATATGGCTGTTAAAGTTTAGGTCAGAGTCCATGATTACCCCTAGATTTCTGACTTGATTTGAGGGTTTAAGAGACAGAGAATGAAGGTAGCTGCTGAGACTTTCTCTTTGTTTCTGTGGGCCAAAAATAATAACTTCGGTCTTGTTTGAGTTTAGCTGGAGAAAGTTGTTCTGCATCCACGCACTGATCTGTTGTAGGCAGTGGTTGAGTGAATCCACTGGCCCATATTCACCTGTTGTCAGTGACACATACATCTGAGTATCATCTGCATAGTTGTGATAAGATATGTTATTACTGCATATTAACTGCCCTAGCGGCAGCATGTAGAGGTTGAACAGAAGAGGTCCCAGGATCGATCCCTGGGGCACACCACAATTCAAGCCCATGTAGTCTGAGACACAACTCCCAATTTCAACAAAATATTTCCTGTCTTCTAGATAAGACTTGAGCCAACTTAGGGCAGATCCAGAGATGCCAACCCAGTCTTGGAGTCTGTGCAAAAGGATCCCATGATCAACAGTATCAAAGGCAGCGCTCAGGTCTAGCAGGATTAAGACAGAGACTTTTCCATCATCAGTGTTCAGGCGGATGTCGTTGGTTACCTTGATAAGAGCAGTTTCTGTGCTATGATGGGGTCTAAAACCTGACAGCAAAACATCAAATGAATTGTTTAATAAGAGAAAATCAGTGAGCTGTTGGTAGACAACTTTTTCAAGGACTTTTCCTAAAAATGGCAGATTAGAGATAGGTCTGTAATTATTCAGTACAGTGGGATCAAGGCCGCTTTTCTTCAGGAGAGGTTTAATGACTGCAGTTTTTAAGGCCTCTGGGAATATTCCAGATTGAAGAGACATGTTAACTATTTGAGTAATTGATGGCAACACACTGTTCAGGACAGATTTTAGAAATCTAGTGGGTAACACATCAAGGCAGCATGTAGACGGGCTCAGACGGGTGATGGTCTCTTGGACAGTTTGGTCAGTGACAGGTATAAAGTGAGTCAGCTTAGAGTGAGTAGGTGGCCGTTCGATAGTTATATGTGTTGTGGAGTTGATGGCTTTTTTAATGCCCTGAACCTTGTCATTAAAAAATACAGCAAACTCATTACATTTAGGTGTGCAAACCAGTTCTATTGGTAGCTGGGTTGGAGGGTTAGTTAATCTGTTTACTGTTGTGAACAGGACACGAGAGTTGCTGCTGCAACTTCCAATGATTTCAGAGAAGTACTTTTCCCTTGTTCTGCATAAGATCTGGTTGTAAGCGTACAACTCCCCCTTTTACATTCCATAATGAACCTGGAGTTTTGACTTGCGCCACTTTCGCTCGGCTCTGCGGCACTGTTGTTTCTGTGCCCTGACTAGATCATCGTTCCTCCAGGGAGCTTTCTGTCTATGTTTTCTCAATTTAACCTTCATAGGGGCAATGGCATCCAGAACATTCAAGATGCTAGAAGTAACAGAATTCAGCATTTCATCAACATTGGCACCAGAGGCGTTTTCAGGGTTTATCATTTCTACAAACTGTGCCCTAGTGCTCTCATTTATTTGTCTCCTTTGGACAACTGCAGGGCCAGGCGGTGGTTTGGGAGCAACAGACAGGTCAAAGAATACACAGAAATGATCAGAGAGGGCGACATCAACCACACTGACATTGTAAATAATAACCCCCCCTTGTGATGAGCAGGTCCAGAGTGTGCCCTCTGCTGTGGGTGGGGCAGCTCACATGCTGAATTAGATCAAAGGTTTCAAGGACAGCATTGAGCTCTTTTGCATTTCTGTCATTGACATTATCAACATGAACATTAAAATCACCTGTAATGACTAGACCATCAAAGTCTGTGCACACAACTGAGAGCATTTCAGTGAAATCATCAATAAAACTTTGGCTGTGCTGAGGAGGTTTGTACATAACTATGCAGAGTAAGGGAGGAGTTTGTTTTAACTCAATCTTAAAGGACACATACTCAAATGATGAAAACACACCAAATGATAGTCTGCGGGTTGCAATATTATCTCTAAACAGTGCAGAAACGCCTCCACCCTTTTTATTTTCTCGTATTTCTGATTCATGTTTGTAGTTGGGGGGAGTTGATTCGACTAGAACTATGTTTCCTGTGTTTTTGTCAAGCCATGTTTCAGTTAAAAACATAAAATCAAGATTAAAAGAAGAGATAAGATCATTGATTAAAAATAATTTGTTGCATAAAGATCTGACATTGAGTGCAGCAAGTTTGAGATTAGTTTCCTTGGGACTGGTCAAAACCTTCTTGCAAGGGATATCAACTAGATTTCTTTGATTGGACAGTCTAACTGCCCTTTTTTGCATTCTACGTGGTGCAACTACAGGTATAGCACCAGAAGGAAGCTGTTCATCACAGGGCCCCAGTTTGACATAACCTTTCCTAGGACACTGGGGGCCCGTTTCATCCTAGCTCTGGGGGATAGCACGTCTAGAGGCGCGCAGGGGAGGTCGAGTTGAGGGTAGTTTGGGTGATGGACCAGGAGGAGCGGGAGCTGGACGGGATTTGGGTGAACGACGGAGGGGGCGTGTTGGAGGGGCTTTGGATGAAGGATGAGGAGGGGGCGCTGGAGGGGTAGGAGAGCTCCTGTGTGGTGTGAGGCTCACAGGTGTTAGGGGAGCCATCTTAATTCCTGACTTAATGAGGCTATCAAAATGGCTAGGTAGGGCCATGGGTGAAAGTGGGGGGGACGAAAAGGAA
This sequence comes from Oryzias latipes, assembly GCF_053564925.1. Lineage (NCBI taxonomy): Eukaryota > Metazoa > Chordata > Actinopteri > Beloniformes > Adrianichthyidae > Oryzias > Oryzias latipes. The sequence continues at coordinate 35,017,931 of NC_136246.1, forward strand.
AGTGAGTCTTCACTGGGAGTAGATGTAGCAGGGGGCGTCCAGAGCTGGTCAGATGTTGGTATTTCTGGAGCCAAATCTGGTGGTTGTTGTTGTGGTTCTGCGGCTGGGTCCTTAGCTGGCGGTGGTTGTTGTGATGCTGGTGCAGCTGAGTCCTTAGATGGAGGTGGTTGTGGTGCTGGTGCTGCCGGATCCAAGTCTTTGACCGGTGGTGGTGGAGGTAGTTGTTGTTGCAACAACAGGTCAATGCCGCTTCGTTTGGACCATGTTCCTACTGCAGGTGGTTTAAGAATTAGGATGGGGAAGAATCACTAAGCAACATGTCGCTGGAGGTTTTTTTGTAACTTTTGTCAGGTGTTGATGTTAGTCCAAAGGGGCGGGGCCTGTCCACACACACGCTTGACATGTACACAATAAAACTACAGCTCACACGCAGATACTTATGCATACAAACACACACATGTAAAGCATGTCATTCTGTCACGCAAACTATTTGTACAAAGGTGAGCTGACAAAAACCAATACCAAACAGTGTATTCCTCTTATTTATGTATTTAAGATCTATTCTGCAGGTGAGGCAGGGTTAGGATTAGGGTTAGGGTTAGGGTTAGGGTTAGCCACTGACAGAATCCTAATCCTGACAGAATTCAGATTCTTCCTGCTCTATTCCAGGACCTTGGAACCGTCAGATTCCTTTATTACTCTTGGCAGATGCCACATAGCTCTCATCATTTGGGTGCTCTTAAAAATCAATCAGATGTGGGTCTCGTCTGTGCTCCCCAGAATCAGGACTATTAGGGTCCTCTATGATCAGCAAAAGCTGTCGTGGTCATGTGACCCTCTTTTCTGCCCTCTGAGGACGGCTGTTGCTGCATTTGTGAGGTTCATCTCTGAAACTGCAGAATTGTGAGCTTCCAGAACTTATTAAAACAGACATTTTACTTTGCAGTTTTTAAAAAAATACATTTTTGGTTCTTCTAAAGGATAGGCAGCTCTTGCAGTGCAGCAGGAACCCCGCTCACAAAGACACAGAGGTCTTTTGTTTAGCTCAGTCTGTTCAGGTGAAGCAGGTGAACAGCAGTTTTCTTACACTTCAGCCATTACCAACTCAGTGCTGTCAGATCCTCGCTGCCCCAGTGCAGGTCTTCTGCTATTTCATTTTTGAAGAACTCATTTTTCCAGAAGCCTGGTTCATCAGCCAATGTTCTTCTCTGGCTTCAGACTCTCACCTCCTCAGGTAAATTGAGTTTTCAAGGTGAACGTCCTCTTACAGAAGAAGGCTGACAAATTAATTTGTTGGGTGCCTTGTTGCAGCGTGAGCAGTGATAGTGACCAGCCTGTCAATTTGAGAAATGAGATGTATCTCAGCCAGCCAGATGGGGAGAAACCTAACAGCACATTAGTTAATTACTTATGCAAATCATTGCTCGTCACTGCACCTTAACTTAAGACAGCAGGAGGACACGAGGGGAGGCCGGTGGAGCTCCAGTTAATGCTGATCCAGACGTGCATCTCCACCCACCTGAGCAGAGACCCGCCCCCTGTGTATGGGTGGAGAACATAGTGGAAAGTCTGTGAGATAAGGAACCACAAACAGAACCATGGAGCCTTAAAGTGTTTGACACAGATTAGAGTTATAACAACTGTTAGAGTTTAGAACGGGTTAGAGTGTAATGCTGTAACACAACGACTTTGTTTACTGCTCTGGGACAAATATCATTCACCAAAGTCTGTAACCACAAACTCTTGTTGGTTAAAGTTGCAAAGGTTTAAAAAAAAGTGTCTTCCTGAGGATTTTCCAAATTTAAAAGCAACAGAATTGTGTCTTTGGGGGAGAAAATCATTTATTGTAAACTTCTTCATTTCATGTGACGTGTGTCTCAGAACGTGCTAACAGCGTGTCCTTGAACGCACGTTTAGTAACCCTTGTGCTATCCTAGGGTCTTTAACATATGGAGTTGGGTCATCTAGACCCACTAGACAGTGCTCTGAACCTTTTTTCTTCAATGATTTGTGATCTTCACTGGTGTCCATGGATTACATGAAATCTTTCCACCTTTATCCACCTTTGTCATGGTAGGGAGAACACCTCAATGGAAGGGGGGGGGGGGGTCATCTATGATAGCACAAGGGTTTAGGGTGTGTACACTGAACAGTTGCTAGCTGGTACCAGCGTATGGACCTACAGTTGGAACGTTCTTGGTTTAAATCTGGTGAATTTCGCCCAGGCTTTTCTTTCACAGCTATATTCTTTCTTCACCAATTCAAATTCCAGGTGGACACAAACTGCAATTATTAAATTTTCCTTCATTATCAATTTTCATACAGTTGGAGCTTTGTAAATAAAAGAAATGCCATCTGTGTGTCCCTACCAAATCCAAGTCCCTGATTGGTCAAAGTTCAAGTGGTTTAACTTTTAATGTGCATTTAATGGCTGCATGTTTTTCTATACATGGAGCCCGAAAACGGACCTAAAAACCTGAATAGAGAAAGTGCATAAACGTGAGAGTTTTGAACACAGAAGCTTGAAACGTGCATGAACGCGCGTTTACATCAATTTTTGGTTGCAGTGGATGGCTGAAAGTGTGTTCCTGTAAAAGTGTGACATCAGAGATCAAAGCAAACATTGCTGTTACAGGGTATCAGGAAAAGGGGTGGAGACACCAGGAAAAGGGGTGGAGACATCATGAAAAGGGGTGGAGACATCAGGAAAGGGGTGGAGACACCAGGAAAAGGGGTGGAGACATCAGGAAAAGGGGTGGGGACATCATGAAAAGGGGTGGAGACATCAGGAAAGGGGTGGAGACACCAGGAAAAGGGTGGAGACATCAGGAAAGGGGTGGAGACACCAGGAAAAGGGTGGAGACATCAGGAAAAGGGGTGGAGACATCAGGAAAGGGGTGGAGACACCAGGAAAAGGGGTGGAGACATCAGGAAAAGGGGTGGAGACATCAGGAAAAGGGGTGGAGACACCAGGAAAAGGGGCGGAGACATTCAGGCGTGATGCCAGTGAATGTCAGGATTTCTGTGGTGATGAAGCAGCAGCAGCTAGACTCTCTTCCCAATCATATCTGTCAAACCTATATCCAACTCTGAAAAGCAAATGTAGCTGCTGTTCAGTCTTTATGGGGACTTATCCCTAAGCATGATGGGAAAAGTTGGGGAAGAGAGAGCCTCTTTTTTCCACCTCTAAAGGTTCAGTGGGCTTTATCCAGGAAAGCTGTGGGCGCCGGGGAACCTAATTCCTGTTGAGGTGCGTGAGAAGAATCTGGAACTGTGTCTGTTACTGTGTGTGTGTGTGTGTGTGTGTGTGTGTTTGTGTTGAGACTTTAAGTATCGATCCATCCATTATAGCAGTGCCCTCCTCCCCCGAGCGCCAGCAGGCTTAACCGTTTAGCTGTCAATCATCAAGCACTTCCACTGTGAGTCCTCTGCACCTGTCAGTCACACACACACACACACCCACACACACACACACACACGTACATTGGCAACAGGTAACAATTGGGGTACTTGGCCCCCTGCCAGCTGTGCAGGTAAAGGGGGAGGGTTAGGACATACGATAAAATATATAAATGAAAAGTTTTCCTTAGGAATCTGTTTTTTTTTAGAACAGACAGGTTTCACTTTGCAACCCTTTTGTGATTAGATACACAGAAACCAGACTGAAGAGAGACTTGGTGTTGGCGGCCACAGAATTGAATTCTCCCAACTCTCCAAAGATGGATCTGGTTTTTGGATCAGGTTTTGGGAGTCTGCAGGGTTGTATGAGATTTTTGTTTGGGGCCCATAAGAACCAACCCCATTTTAGGGAGCAGTGTCTCCGATTTGAAATACCCAGAGCGGCACCGCCTGGGGCATTTATGATCACAGAGTCATGTACAGCTGAGATCTCCAACCCCCTCCTCCTTGGACGGGGGTGTCTGGGCTGTAGGGCTGGAGTCCACATTGAACTGATGGGGGGGTTCCTCTTCTTTAGCGGAACCATGAAGCAGGTTTACAGGCTCTCTGCGCTCAGCTCTGCTGCTGGTCACAAACATTTCAGATCATCTGTCAACGCTCAGCTAAGCAAACTCCCCTAAGACCCCCCCCCCCCCCCCCCCACCTCAATGCTTCTGCAGATCTTCACCATCTATTTCTGGAAACAGTGCACTTGGTTTAAGAACCTACAGCCTGATCTATGTAACGCTTCCTGCCCTCCATGATTGGCTTCCTGTTGCTCCCCTTTCTTTTTGGTTTCCATGGAAACCATTTGTTGCTGCAGCTTTTCTCCACAGCTGCTTGGCTTTTGGTTTAAAGCTTTTAGTGTGGAAGTCAAATGGATCAAACAACTGTCTTCCGACACCAGTGCAGCTTGAAGAACCGTTGAAGAACCGTCTTGACATTCAGTGCTCTGGTTCCTTTACATTGATCTGACACTGTGAGGTTTGTGGGGATGCAGAGTGGAACCGGTTCTGGGGTGGTTCCCGTGCTGTAAAACACATTGACGTAGAGACACATGTTCTGGATTTGCAGAAGAGGAAGTAGGCGGGAAATAGCAGAGGAAGTGCATGATGGGAGTTTCTCTTGGGAAAGCTTGTTTCCTGCTGCTGTGGACAGATGTTGAACCATTGGGCCACTAGAGAATCTTATAAAACTGATTATAAAAACGAATTCATACTCTGTGACTACACCACACGTTCTCCAAAAACGTTTCCCCTCGGAGGCATGAAGACAGAAAATAATCAGTGCCCTTGTGCCTGACCAAAATTCACTCATGAAGCCAAAGTGGAACAACAACCTGGTAGAGCTGGTTCTGAAGTCTCTGTTGGTTACCTGCTGTAAAAAAAACATTTTCTGGTTTTTGCCTTGGACCTGTTGGTTGCACTCGGAACCGGAGGGTAAAGGAGGTTATCCTTTTCTTTCTGGAGGTTTCCGTCTTAAAGCTGCTTATTCTCCTCGTGATTCCGTTCCCCTTTTCCTGGTTTTTAACGGTTTCTCATAAGTGTTGCTGTCATCCTGGCATGTCCTAACTCGTAGGTTTAACCGGGAGGAGAGCCGGCAGCTGCCTGAATGGTGACTGACTTCTCCGTAGTTTAACACTTTCATTCCAATTAGACACTAACTACTAACGAACAGAACCATCTGTGGGTCTGTTTCTAGTCAGTAAACAGGTCAGAACGTGGAGGCTGTTGTTTGCTGCCTGGATCTGCTGCTGGTTCTAGCAGGGTTAGGGGGTCTCTGGTTCCTGTTGGCAGGCCGCCGGCCTTCCAGGCTCTCCAATGTTGCTGGGACCTTTGTGTCCAGAGTGAGGATTTCAGTAGACAAGCGTCCAGCAGCTACTTTGATACAATTTGATGTGCGAAAATCATGAACCAACTGTCCCACCGACCGGTTCCAGGCCGTGGCCCTGGGGTTGGGGACCACTGAACTCTACCAGAGTACATCTGGATCCTTGTTCTCCAGAGGACCTGCAGGTGGGATCAGCTGAGAAACGAAGGTCAGAAAGAGTGAAGACAATCCTGACTCTCACTTCCTGTCTATGCGCTGCAGGAAAACGTTCAGTTTAACTTTATATTTGATCCTTTTCCTGTTTCTGCAGCGCGGCGAGGACAGACACAGATTTTACATTCTCTCGTTTAGAGTTTGACGGACAGGTTTGTCTATGAGTTTATCAGATGTTTTAACGCTGGCATCAGTATAAACTCTACAGTTTGAACAGGAGATCCTTTTAGAGCCACAAATTCACCGGCGGGTTCGTATTTCTTCAGTTTGTCCGCATCCATTTGATGCTGATGGTTGAAGTCCTGCAGGAGCTCCAGAGACTTGTCTTTGCCCCACCGTCACCTGGAGTGACCTGCAGGTGACGGTAAAGGTGTGTGACCCCCTCCCCCCCTGCTCCTGCTGACGCTGCAGCGTACCGGCCAAACAGGAAGCAATAAAAACCACCAAAATAAAAGCCACAGCAGGAAGCTGCAACACCTCCACCTCCACCTCCACCCACACATCAAAGCTGTAATCTTGGCGAGGAAAAAAGCCAAAGTGCAGTGCGGCGTGGGGGGGTGGGGGGGGTGACACAGGCTGCTCTACGCAGCGTTTGTTCAGCAAAATGAGACAGGACTGTTCCACCTGCCCCGGCAGGCAGCCGTGCATATGGCCCCCGTCTGAAAATAAAGACAGCGTGCATACATTAGCATACATAATGCAGAGCCCCCCCCCCATTTAATATGCAAATTCCTGAAATATTACTGAACACCTTCTGTTTCCACAGAATTCATTACAATCTTCAATTAGACTTATCCTGGATAATTAATGAAAAGTGTCCATTTTTGGCCGCCTGCTAATTTCATTAAACAAGCTGAGGAAGTGATTAGATGCTGAAGTGGATTGTAGGAGAAAAGCAGGCTGGGATCAGCTGATCGCCTGTGCTGGGGGGCTGGGATCAGCTGATCGCCTGTGCTGGGGGGCTGGGATCAGCTGATCGCCTGTGCTGGGGGGCTGGGATCAGCTGATCACCTGTGCTGGGGGGCTGAGATCAGCTGATCGCCTGTGCTGGGGGGCTGAGATCAGCTGATCGCCCGGCTGGGGGGCTGAGATCAGCTGATCACCTGTGCTGGGGGGCTGAGATCAGCTGATCGCCTGTGCTGGGGGGCTGAGATCAGCTGATCGCCTGTGCTGGGGGGCTGAGATCAGCTGATCGCCTGTGCTGGGGGGCTGGGATCAGCTGATCGCCTGTGCTGGGGGGCTGAGATCAGCTGATCGCCTGTGCTGGGGGGCTGGGATCAGCTGATCACCTGTGCTGGGGGGCTGAGGAGAGGACAACCAACCCTCCGAAGAGCTGACTCAGTCAGTGCAGTACAGCACTGATCTCAGTCTGAAGAAATGAGAGGGGATTCATCAGACGGTTCCTCCATCCGACTCACATCTTCACTGAAGAACTCAGAGCTCCTCTGATGGGGGGTGGGGGGCAACTTTTAGCCTTTTCACTAATGAACTTTTTCCGCTTAGCCTGTTTCTCCATCTCCAGCTGTTTTGTTTTGGTGAACTGAACTTTGCGTTACGCATGAATAAAGATTGACTGGATTTGAAGGCATGCCCACAACACCTCCCGATGACGGAGCTCCTCCCCCGTCTCTAAGGGAGTGTCCAGCCGCTCTACGGAGGAAGCTCATTTCAGCCGCTGGTATGCAGGACCTGGTTCTTTGGGTCACGACCCAGACCTCATGACCATAGATAGACCGGTAAAATGAGAGCTTTGCTTTCTGGCTCAATTCAATTCAATTCAATTTTGTTTGTAGCCCAAAATCACAACAACAGTCGTCTCGATGGGCTTCGAAGTAAAACATGAACTCAAAAGGATCATAAATGCAAAGAGTTAATAGAAAAATACTAAAATGAACTAACAAACTGACTAAGCTATACTGGCATCCCTGCCCTTAGACCCCCCTTCACGGTAAGGAAAAACTCCCCAAAAAAACGGATTCCGGAAAAAACGAAGAAACCTCAGGGGTGTCCACATGAAGGAGGGATCCTCCCCCAGGACGGACAGGCGATTTACCAGAAATCTTAGAGAAGAATTAACTTATCTAAATCTACAACTACATATATAAAGTCCAGCAGACGAGCTTCATCCAGCCGTGGTTGGGGGGACAGTCAAAGGCGCGAGTCGAGCCGGAGACAGGAACCACAGCCAGGTGTAGGAGCAGGAGCAGAGACGAGGTACTCGGTCAGGTACAGAGCAGAGACGAGCCAGAGATGAGCCAGAGACAGGAACCACAGCCAGGTGTAGGAGCGGGAGCAAAGGCGAGGTAGACGGTCAGGAACTGGAGCACGGATGAGCCAACTGGAGTCTGGAAGCACTCCCTCTCCCCAGGAGGGAAAAGGAAAAGTGGGACAATACATGAATCACTGCACCAAACAGAGGCATGGAGAACTAAATGATGAATAATGATCAAGAATAGAGGAGAGGAAGAGTAGAAGTAGAAGAGAAAAGAGGACAGAACCCCAGAGCACCATAGTTACCCCAGCTGCAACTTCTAGCAGCCTTTAAAACAAATAGTTATTGTTATTAAGTTGAATTTAAACACATTAACATTAAGTTAAATAATCTCTGAATACTATCTAGTCTGACAATAAGCCTGTCCACAGAGGAATGTTTTCAGTCTAGCTTTGAATGTAGAAACTGTGTCGGCCTCTCTTCCATGAGCTGGGAGTTTATTCCATCAAACAGGGGCTTGGTGGCTAAACGCTCTACCTCCAACCGTACTTTTACTAATTCTAGGAACCACAAGCAGTCCTGCATTTAGTGAGTGAAGTGTTCTGATTGGATGGTAAGGGACTATGAGGTCCTTAATGTAGGACGGGGCCATTCCATGTAGGGCCTTATAGGTTAACAGGAGGATCTTGAACTTGATTCTAGAATCAACTGGGATCCAGTGAAGTGAAACCAACACAGGAGTGATGTGATCTCTTCTGCTAGTTCCTGCTAACAATCTAGCTGCTGCGTTCTGAACAAGCTGGAGACTTCTTAAGGAACTCTTAGGACACGCTGCTAACAAGGAGTTACAGTAATCCAGCCTCGACGTAACAAATGCATGGATGAGTTTTTCAGCATCACTCTTAGAAAGTAGATTTCTGATCTTAGCAATATTCCACAGGTGAAAAAAGGCAGTTCTACACGCCTGAGATATGTGAGCCTTAAATGATAAATCCTGGTCAAGTAAAACCCCAAGGTTTCTAACTGTGGAATTGGGGGCTATACTTATGTCATCCAGGGAGACTATCTGAGCAGACAGAGCATCTCTGAGGTTTTTAGGACCAAGTATAATGACCTCAGTTTTTTCTGGGTTCAGCTCTCTCTTCACCACAACGGACCGATACAGCGACTGCAGAACTACGGACGCCGCTCTGTTCCGCTTGTTAACCCTTGTACTATCTTAGATGACCCACCCTCCCATTGAGGTGTTCTCCCTACCATGACAAAGGTGGATAAAGGTGGAAAGATTTCATGTAATCCATGGACACCAGTGAAGATCACAAATCATTGAAGAAAAAAGGTTCAGAGCTCTGTCTAGAACAGGGGGGTCCAATCATTTTCACTGGGGGCCACATCAGCATATTGTCTGTCCTCAAGGGCCAAATATAACTTATACATGAAACTAAATGTAATTAAAAATAAATGTAACTACTCCTTGATGTTAAATAATTCATTATTTATTTACTATAACTTTTTAAAGTGACAATTACATAGAAACACATGTTAGCTTATTACTTTAGCATAAACCCTTTTCCATTTGATTCTGTCAGGTTAGGTTATATGGACAGTCAGTGTTTAAGTCCTAATGTTTAGCTGACCAATCTGATATTTCAAGTCTGATTCCCCATAGATATGAAAAAATACACACACATTTTTATTTTTTATTCTAAGAAATTAAACTCTTTTATGCTCTCGCGGGCCACATCAAATGACATGGAGGGCCACATTTGGTCCCCGGGCCTTGAGTTTGACACATGTGGTCTAGTGGGTCTAGATGACCCAACTCCCAATGTTAAAGTGCCTAGGACAGCACAAAGGTTAATCTCCCGCTCCGGTCATCCCACTGGGCCTCTGTGTCCGACCGTGTCATGACCGTGTCATTCCCACGCACACATGAATGCCTTGGGTCCCCCCAGAGGAGATGGAGAAAGTGGCTGGGGAGAGGGAAGTCTGGGCATCTTTGCTTAGACTGCTGCCCCCACTACCCGGTCCCAGATGGATGGATGGATGGATGGATTTGAAGAATACCTTGGGGTACATCCATGCAGCTGAATTAAAGGGGTGGAGCAGTGGAACAGCCCTCACCCCCAACCACTACACTGGTGGGCGGGGCTTGCATCATTAGCATGTGGTGGATCTCATGAAACTCCACCTCGGCTCCACAGACAGAACTATGGATGGTCCTCGTCTCTGCAGATGTTCTTGCTGGCCGAGTGCTGTCTAAGGCTGGCTTCACCTTGCTGCTGCCCCGCCCGGCGCCGCAGAGCGTGCTGCCGCCAAACCGATGGAGAATGGTGGCGGGCTCCTCGCTGTGACAGAAGCCAGAGAAGCAGCAGCTTGTGAAGAGAAAGTTTGCTGTTCCTCTGGACTCTCGCTCTTCAAAGCTGCATAAATTACTTCATCTGGGCAAGGCTTGCATCATTTTGCCTCCTCTTCATCAGCAGCCAATCAGCTGTGAGGAAGAACCCCCCCCCCAATGTTAGGACTGACTTCAGCCATGGTTACTGTTAACTGTTTCAGATCCTCTTCTGGCATTTTGTAGCAGAAAGACACACAGCAGTTTTGTGTAGTCAGTTTGAAGGTCTTCTTGATGCACAAAGTTTTTACAAAGTTGTAAAACATTAAAAATGTTACAAAAACTCTAAAAACGACTAAAGCTTTACCTGATAATTCCAGTTTCACTGACTGTTATTGTGGGTCAAGAAGGCTGAAGACGCACAAACATGACAAAAACTTTACCAACAACACAAACTCAACACAATAACTCAACAAAAACTTTACTGAATGTAAACTGAACCTCAACACAAAGTCAACACACAAACTGCACACAAGCCCAGTGAAAGGTGGTCTCTGGACGCTGGTATCCATGGCGACGGGTTATTTGGTTTATCTTCTCCAGCTGTTACAGGAACATGTCAGCGCTCCAGCACAGCCGTCTCCACCCTCAGCCCAGCTTTACAGTCGCTGAGCTCCTCAGGTTACAACCTGATCACCTCCTGTTCTCAGTCTTCTCCTCTGTCCCTGAAAAAACAGTCTGCACTGACATTTCTGTTCTTCTAAAGTCCAGCACCATCTGTTCTTCTGCCTTCCTGTTTTGAACATCCACCCTGTCCATCACTTCCTCTGTTTTCTTCACCAACCTGTCTGTCAAAGGCATAGATAAATGAAAAAAAAAGTACTTCTAAACAATCCACCAGCCAATCAAAATCCTTACCGAGAAGTACGGGACTTGATTGACATGCTGAAGGGCCAATGGACGTCTTCTAATACAAACGTCACTGCACTGAGAAAATACAAATACTCTGAGCCCAAATTCTGTCTGTCATCAGAAAGTGGCTTTCTGCCCGCAGTCCCCGGGAGCAGCCGCCCCGTGTGTCCTCCTGCTATCAGCTCTGCGGTTCTCGCCCCAAAAATACCAGCTCATTAAGAAAGCTGTTGTTTTTCCATAGCATGCGCTTCATACGGAGCCAGCAGCGCCTTTGAAATGCCACGCTAACAGAGCCTGACATATGATAGTCGCTGCTTTCTGTGTGAGGAATAAAACGCCTCCTATGTTAATACTAAAGTATCTTTGCGTAATCTTACTGTGTAGTTTTGAATCATCAGTATATAAACAACAATGTACAAAAACATCTAAATAATAAACAAACATTTACTAATAGTATTTAAATATCTAGGTCATTTTTGACGCATTCCAAGGCGCTCTTCTCGGTCACGTGATCAATTACTGCTAAAATAAAACAGAGGAGCTAGCAAAATGAGGATAAAACCAAACATCTTTGGAAAGTTTCTCTGCTGAGGGGAAAAGGCCCAGCCGGGAGACAGAAGAGGAGCCTTCCACTTCCAAAAAAAAAGAAAGCTACATTAATCTTTTATGCCCCATGAGTGTGGGAAGGGGGGAGGAGTGTCAAAATAAAAGCACAGGGTTCGTCTTGTCACGCATTTGATCCTCCATCATCCTAATATTGCTACAATAATCATCCGCCTATTTTTGAAAGACCGGTCCGGGAAAGTTTGTGGGACGTCATCCCATGGCATGAAAAAGGTTGGGGACCACTGGTCTAGATGACCCCACTCCCAATGTTAACGTGCCTAGGACAGCACAAGGGTTAAACTATAGAAACATGAGGAAACCAGTAAGGCCTAGAGGGTCTCAGTACCAGAAGGATCTGGTCAGTAGACCAGACGGGTTTCTGGATCCCGTCTGGTCTAGTGACCATGTGACGAAGGTTTCTGGATCTTGGTCACATTTTCATGATCCGTATGTGTAAATACTGTCATCATAACCAACATCTTGGTGCTTTTGCCTCTCGTTTGTGTTCTGAAGGTTCTAAAGATTTATTTTGGTTCTAGGAGAACGTACCTCATGGGGTTTTTAGGGACCTTCTTTCCTGAACCTGTTGGACTTCCCCTCTGTGGGTCAGGAGTTTGTGGATGATGGTGGAGGAGAAGCAGCAGATTGTGTCCTTTTCAGAGGAAAACCCACAGAGACGTTCCTGAGCGCCGTTCTGGACGTTCAGCCCAACTCAGTTCAGCTTCAGAGCCAGAAGGTCGTCGGCGTCACTCAGTTGACAGACTCTTGACAGTGGCGGTTTATGTGTGTTTTTACGTGAGTGTGTCTCTTTGTGGGTTCCCGTGTGTGTCTGTCAATGTGTGTGTGTCCGTCCGTGTGTGTGTTTTTATGTGTATATGTGTTTGTGTGTTTATATGTGTGTGTGTCGATGTCCGTGTGTGTTTTTATGTGTGTGTCCGTCCGAGTGTGTGTTTTTATGTGTGTGTGTTTATATGTGTGTCTGTATGTGTGGGTGTGTTTGTGTGTGTCTGTGTCTATGTGTGTGTGTCTATATGTGTGTCTGTGTCCGTGTGTGTGTCTGAGTGTGTGTTTTTATGTGTATATGTGTTTGTGTGTTTATATGTGTGTGTGTCGATGTCCGTGTGTGTTATTATGTGTGTGTCCGTCCGAGTGTGTGTTTTTATGTGTGTGTGTTTATATGTGTGTCTGTATGTGTGGGTGTGTTTGTGTGTGTCTGTGTCTATGTGTGTGTTTATATGTGTGTGTCTGTGTGTGTATGTTTATACGTGTGTGTTTGTGTGTGTCTGTGTGTGTGTTTAAATGTGTGTGTTTATATGTGTGTGTCTATGTCCGTGTGTGTTTATATGTGTGTGTCTGTGTGTGTGTGTTTGTGTGTGTGTGTTTAAATGTGTGTGTCCGTGTGTGTGTGTTTATATCTGTGTGTGTCTATGTCCGTGTGTGTTTGTGTGTGTGTGTGTGTGTGTGTGTGTGTCCGTGTGTGTATGTTTATATGTGTGTGTGTGTGTGTCTATGCCCGTGTGTGTTTATATGTGTGTGTCCGTGTGTGTGTGTTTATATGTGTGTGTCTGTGTGTTTGTGTCCGTGCGTGTATGTTTATATGTGTGTGTGTCTATGCCCGTGTGTGTGTGTCTGTGTGTGTGTGTCCGTGTGTGTATGTTTATATGTGTGTGTGTCTATGCCCGTGTGTGTGTGTGTGTGTGTGTCTGTGTGTGTGTGTTTATATGTGTGTGGATCTCTTCCAGGACTGTCTTAGAACTTCATCAAATATTCATTCTGATTGTACACGCTCCTGTAATTGCCATCTTGGTTTGTGAATTATTGATGGGGGGTAGCAAGGCCAAAGAGCCCCCCTCCAGCCCCCTCCTCTAAAAACACACACAGACACACAAACAGACTGATGAATGTGGAGCTGCTCCTGTTTCATGTCCTAATTATCTGCAGAGGAGCATCATCTCAGCTGCTCAGTAATTATTTGAAGAAGGAGTCTGCGGTCAATATTAGTCTTTACTCAGCCGTCTAATGAGCCCCCCCTCCTCCCCCTCCCCCTCTTCACTGCGCAGACCGCCTGCAGCCTGCTTTTGCTTTTGGTGGATGTTCGTCCTGATCCTCCACGCTCCGCTCAGACGTGATGGACAGCGTCCGAGCGGGTGAACTAGGACAGATCACTGCAGCTCGTCACGCCTCCACTTTGCTTCATTTCAGGCTGTTTCCGTGACATCAGCGCGTGTGCCTGGTTCAGACTCGGCGGGCGGCGTGGAGCTCCTGGCAGAGCAGATCAGATTGTGAAGGCAGCAGCTCTGCTTTAGAAAAAGCTGCTCCTGAAATATTGATCCTGTTTCTGCTGCTGATTCTTCTCTTCTAATGTAATCAGGGGCTCCAGTGAGCGTGTGCAGGAACACGCGTGTTCATCAGGGCTCTGTAATCTGAGCTTCATGTAATCGCTTCCCATAGTGCACTGGGTGTGGTCAGGCAAAATCCTGGCCAGTAAAAAGTCAGACTGACCCCCCAGCCCTTAAAGCAGCTCCTCTGATTCAGTTCCATTCAGACTCTCAGCAGCAGAACCACCAAAGGTTCTAAACGTTCTGCACTGAATCCTTTTTTACCCAAACATGTTAAAGTTTTCCATCAAAACACATTTTTACCCTAAACATGTCAAACATCCACCAAATCTAGTTTTCCACTCAATTATCTTGAGGTTTCGTTGGAAACTGTAAGGAACCTTAAGGGGAGGAACTGCTAAGAAACCGCCGGACCCCCGAGCTCCCAGGTCTCTGGCAGAGGACCCGAGCTTGGAGGAGAAACCCCCCACGGAGGGGGAGGGGCTTTTTTATTTGTCTAAAGCGCACAGCAGGGCTCTCAAATGGGTGTCAGGACTGGCAGGCGAGCGACAGAACGCCCGCATGCCAGCTCCACCCCCCACCCCCGTCTGTGTGCAGGACAAGCACAAGTGCAAGCTTCTGGTGGACACCGCTGCCTTAGTGGGATCCCACAGGTGGAACCTCTGCACCCGCCGCCGTGGCAGGACAGCTGGGTCAGACGGGGCGTCTCGGTCACAATTCCAATTGAAGAGGCACGCGGGTCGACCCAGGCCTCAATGAATGCTCCTGCGGGCCGGGCCCCCGGCGGAGTTTCTCTGAATGTGCAGAATATACCGGCCGATCTGGTGCTTAGACTACGTTCACATATCCCAAAATGCCGCTGCACGGCGACCAAAATGCAGTTTTTTTTTAGCAAATACAGCAGGTGGCGGTGCTCTAGTGTCTGTAACCAGGAGGCGGCGGTGGCGGCGCTCTAGTGTCTGTAACCAGGAGGCGGCGGTGGCGGCGCTCTAGTGTCTGTAACCAGGAGGCGGCGGTGGCGGCGCTCTAGTGTCTGTAACCAGGAGGCGGCGGTGGCGGCGCTCTAGTGTCTGTAACCAGGAGGCGGCGGTGGCGGCGTTCTAGTGATTTTAACCAGGAGGCGGCGGTGGCGGCGCTCTAGTGTCTGTAACCAGGAGGCGGCGGTGGCGGCGCTCTAGTGTCTGTAACCAGGAGGCGGCGGTGGCGGCGCTCTAGTGTCTGTAACCAGGAGGCGGCGGTGGCGGCGCTCTAGTGTCTGTAACCAGGAGGCGGCGGTGGCGGCGCTCTAGTGTCTGTAACCAGGAGGCGGCGGTGGCGGCGTTCTAGTGATTTTAACCAGGAGGCGGCGGTGGCGGCGCTCTTGTGATTGTAACCAGGAGGCGGCGGTGGCGGCGCTCTAGTGTCTGTAACCAGGAGGCGGCGGTGGTGGCGCTCTAGTGATTGTAACCAGGAGGCGGCGGTGGCGGCGCTCTAGTGTCTGTAACCAGGAGGCGGCGGTGGCGGCGCTCTAGTGTCTGTAACCAGGAGGCGGCGGTGGCGGCGCTCTAGTGATTGTAACCAGGAGGCGGCGGTGGCGGCGCTCTAGTGATTGTAACCAGGAGGCGGCGGTGGCGGCGCTCTAGTGTCTGTAACCAGGAGGCGGCGGTGGTGGCGCTCTAGTGATTGTAACCAGGAGGCGGCGGGGGCGGCGCTCTAGTGTCTGTAACCAGGAGGCGGCGGTGGCGGCGCTCTAGTGCTTGTAACCAGGAGGCGGCGGTGGCGGCGCTCTAGTGATTGTAACCAGGAGGCGGCGGTGGCGGCGCTATAGTGATTGTAACCAGGAGGCGGCGGTGGCGGCGCTATAGTGATTGTAACCTCGAGGCGGCGGTGGCGGCGCTCTAGTGCTTGTAACCTCGAGGCGGCGGTGGCGGCGCTCTAGTGCTTGTAACCAGGAGGCGGCGGTGGCGGCGCTCTAGTGCTTGTAACCAGGAGGCGGCGGTGGCGGCGCTCTAGTGATTGTAACCAGGAGGCGGCGGTGGCGGCGCTCTAGTGCTTGTAACCAGGAGGCGGCGGTGGCGGCGCTATAGTGATTGTAACCAGGATGCGGCGGTGGAGGCGCTCTAGTGTTTGTAACCAGGAGGCGGCGGTGGCGGCGCTCTAGTGCTTGTAACCAGGAGGCGGCGGTGGCGGCGCTCTAGTGATTGTAACCAGGAGGCGGCGGTGGCGGCGCTCTAGTGCTTGTAACCAGGAGGCGGCCCTGGCGGCGCTCAAGTGCTTGTAACCAGGAGGCGGCGGTGGCGGCGCTCTAGTGATTGTAACCAGGATGCGGCGGTGGAGGCGCTCTAGTGTTTGTAACCAGGAGGCGGCGGTGGCGGCGCTCTAGTGTCTGTAACCAGGAGGCGGCGGTGGCGGCGCTCTAGTGATTGTAACCAGGAGGCGGCGGTGGCGGCGCTCTAGTGATTGTAACCAGGAGGCGGTGGTGGCGGTGCTCTAGTGTCTGTAACCAGGAGGCGGCGGTGGCGGCGCTCTAGTGTCTGTAACCAGGAGGCGGCGGTGGCGGCGCTCTAGTGTCTGTAACCAGGAGGCGGCGGTGGCGGCGCTCTAGTGTCTGTAACCAGGAGGCGGCGGTGGCGGCGCTCTAGTGTCTGTAACCAGGAGGCGGCGGTGGCGGCGTTCTAGTGATTTTAACCAGGAGGCGGCGGTGGCGGCGCTCTAGTGTCTGTAACCAGGAGGCGGCGGTGGCGGCGCTCTAGTGTCTGTAACCAGGAGGCGGCGGTGGCGGCGCTCTAGTGTCTGTAACCAGGAGGCGGCGGTGGCGGCGCTCTAGTGTCTGTAACCAGGAGGCGGCGGTGGCGGCGCTCTAGTGTCTGTAACCAGGAGGCGGCGGTGGCGGCGTTCTAGTGATTTTAACCAGGAGGCGGCGGTGGCGGCGCTCTTGTGATTGTAACCAGGAGGCGGCGGTGGCGGCGCTCTAGTGTCTGTAACCAGGAGGCGGCGGTGGTGGCGCTCTAGTGATTGTAACCAGGAGGCGGCGGTGGCGGCGCTCTAGTGTCTGTAACCAGGAGGCGGCGGTGGCGGCGCTCTAGTGTCTGTAACCAGGAGGCGGCGGTGGCGGCGCTCTAGTGATTGTAACCAGGAGGCGGCGGTGGCGGCGCTCTAGTGATTGTAACCAGGAGGCGGCGGTGGCGGCGCTCTAGTGTCTGTAACCAGGAGGCGGCGGTGGTGGCGCTCTAGTGATTGTAACCAGGAGGCGGCGGGGGCGGCGCTCTAGTGTCTGTAACCAGGAGGCGGCGGTGGCGGCGCTCTAGTGCTTGTAACCAGGAGGCGGCGGTGGCGGCGCTCTAGTGATTGTAACCAGGAGGCGGCGGTGGCGGCGCTATAGTGATTGTAACCAGGAGGCGGCGGTGGCGGCGCTATAGTGATTGTAACCTCGAGGCGGCGGTGGCGGCGCTCTAGTGCTTGTAACCTCGAGGCGGCGGTGGCGGCGCTCTAGTGCTTGTAACCAGGAGGCGGCGGTGGCGGCGCTCTAGTGCTTGTAACCAGGAGGCGGCGGTGGCGGCGCTCTAGTGATTGTAACCAGGAGGCGGCGGTGGCGGCGCTCTAGTGCTTGTAACCAGGAGGCGGCGGTGGCGGCGCTATAGTGATTGTAACCTCGAGGCGGCGGTGGCGGCGCTCTAGTGATTGTAACCAGGAGGCGGCGGTGGCGGCGCTCTAGTGTCTGTAACCAGGAGGCGGCGGTAGCGGCGCTCTAGTGATTGTAACCAGGAGGCGGCGGTGGCGGCGCTCTAGTGTCTGTAACCAGGAGGCGGCGGTGGCGGCGCTCTAGTGATTGTAACCAGGAGGCGGCGGCGCTCTAGTGCTTGTAACCAGGAGGCGGCGGTGGCGGCGCTCTAGTGATTGTAACCAGGATGCGGCGGTGGAGGCGCTCTAGTGTTTGTAACCAGGAGGCGGCGGTGGCGGCGCTCTAGTGCTTGTAACCAGGAGGCGGCGGTGGCGGCGCTCTAGTGATTGTAACCAGGAGGCGGCGGTGGCGGCGCTCTAGTGCTTGTAACCAGGAGGCGGCCCTGGCGGCGCTCAAGTGCTTGTAACCAGGAGGCGGCGGTGGCGGCGCTCTAGTGATTGTAACCAGGATGCGGCGGTGGAGGCGCTCTAGTGTTTGTAACCAGGAGGCGGCGGTGGCGGCGCTCTAGTGCTTGTAACCAGGAGGCGGCGGTGGCGGCGCTCTAGTGATTGTAACCAGGAGGCGGCGGTGGCGGCGCTCTAGTGATTGTAACCAGGAGGCGGCCCTGCCGGCGCTCTAGTGATTGTAACCAGGAGGCGGCGGTGGCGGCGCTCTAGTGATTGTAACCAGGAGTCGGCGGCGCTCTAGTGCTTGTAACCAGGAGGCGGCGGTGGAGGCGCTCTAGTGTTTGTAACCAGGAGGCGGCGGTGGCGGCGCTCTAGTGCTTGTAACCAGGAGGCGGCGGTGGCGGCGCTCTAGTGATTGTAACCAGGAGGCGGCGGTGGCGGCGCTCTAGTGCTTGTAACCAGGAGGCGGCGGTGGCGGCGCTCTAGTGCTTGTAACCAGGAGGCGGCGGTGGCGGCGCTCTAGTGATTGTAACCAGGAGGCCGCGGTGGCGGCGCTCTAGTGCTTGTAACCAGGAGGCGGCGGTGGCGGCGCTCTAGTGCTTGTAACCAGGAGGCGGCGGTGGCGGCGCTCTAGTGATTGTAACCAGGAGGCGGCGGTGGCGGCGCTCTAGTGTTTGTAACCAGTAGGCGGCGGTGGCGGCGCTCTAGTGATTGTAACCAGGAGGCGGCGGTGGCGGCGCTCTAGTGATTGTAACCAGGAGGCGGCGGTGGCGGCGCTCTAGTGCTTGTAACCAGGAGGCGGCGGTGGCGGCACTGTAGTGATTGTAACCAGGAGGCGGCGGTGGCGGCGCTATAGTGATTGTAACCTCGAGGCGGCGGTGGCGGCGCTCTAGTGATTGTAACCAGGAGGCGGCGGTGGCGGCGCTCTAGTGCTTGTAACCAGGAGGCGGCGGTGGCGGCGCTCTAGTGATTGTAACCAGGAGGCGGCGGTGGCGGCGCTCTAGTGCTTGTAACCAGGAGGCGGCGGTGGCGGCGCTATAGTGATTGTAACCTCGAGGCGGCGGTGGCGGCGCTCTAGTGATTGTAACCAGGAGGCGGCGGTGGCGGCGCTCTAGTGTCTGTAACCAGGAGGCGGCGGTAGCGGCGCTCTAGTGATTGTAACCAGGAGGCGGCGGTGGCGGCGCTCTAGTGTCTGTAACCAGGAGGCGGCGGTGGCGGCGCTCTAGTGATTGTAACCAGGAGGCGGCGGCGCTCTAGTGCTTGTAACCAGGAGGCGGCGGTGGCGGCGCTCTAGTGATTGTAACCAGGATGCGGCGGTGGAGGCGCTCTAGTGTTTGTAACCAGGAGGCGGCGGTGGCGGCGCTCTAGTGCTTGTAACCAGGATGCGGCGGTGGCGGCGCTCTAGTGATTGTAACCAGGAGGCGGCGGTGGCGGCGCTCTAGTGCTTGTAACCAGGAGGCGGCCCTGGCGGCGCTCAAGTGCTTGTAACCAGGAGGCGGTGGTGGCGGCGCTCTAGTGATTGTAACCAGGATGCGGCGGTGGAGGCGCTCTAGTGTTTGTAACCAGGAGGCGGCGGTGGCGGCGCTCTAGTGCTTTTAACCAGGAGGCGGCGGTGGCGGCGCTCTAGTGATTGTAACCAGGAGGCGGCGGTGGCGGCGCTCTAGTGCTTGTAACCAGGAGGCGGCCCTGCCGGCGCTCTAGTGATTGTAACCAGGAGGCGGCGGTGGCGGCGCTCTAGTGATTGTAACCAGGAGGCGGCGGCGCTCTAGTGCTTGTAACCATGAGGCGGCGGTGGCGGCGCTCTAGTGATTGTAACCACGATGCGGCGGTGGAGGCGCTCTAGTGTTTGTAACCAGGAGGCGGCGGTGGCGGCGCTCTAGTGCTTGTAACCAGGAGGCGGCGGTGGCGGCGCTCTAGTGAT
Organism: Oryzias latipes; assembly: GCF_053564925.1. Lineage (NCBI taxonomy): Eukaryota > Metazoa > Chordata > Actinopteri > Beloniformes > Adrianichthyidae > Oryzias > Oryzias latipes. The sequence continues at coordinate 35,037,784 of NC_136246.1, forward strand.
TGTAACCAGGAGGCGGCGGTGGCGGCGCTTTAGTGCTTGTAACCAGGAGGCGGCCCTGGCGGCGCTCTAGTGCTTGTAACCAGGAGGCGGCGGTGGAGGCGCTCTAGTGTTTGTAACCAGGAGGCGGCGGTGGCGGCGCTCTAGTGCTTGTAACCAGGAGGCGGCGGTGGCGGCGCTCTAGTGATTGTAACCAGGAGGCGGCGGTGGCGGCGCTCTAGTGCTTGTAACCAGGAGGCGGCGGTGGCGGCGCTCTAGTGCTTGTAACCAGGAGGCGGCGGTGGCGGCGCTCTAGTGATTGTAACCAGGAGGCGGCGGTGGCGGCGCTCTAGTGCTTGTAACCAGGAGGCGGCGGTGGCGGCGCTCTAGTGCTTGTAACCAGGAGGCGGCGGTGGCGGCGCTCTAGTGATTGTAACCAGGAGGCGGCGGTGGCGGCGCTCTAGTGTTTGTAACCAGGAGGCGGCGGTGGCGGCGCTCTAGTGATTGTAACCAGGATGCGGCGGTGGAGGCGCTCTAGTGTTTGTAACCAGGAGGCGGCGGTGGCGGCGCTCTAGTGCTTGTAACCAGGAGGCGGCGGTGGCGGCGCTCTAGTGATTGTAACCAGGAGGCGGCGGTGGCGGCGCTCTAGTGATTGTAACCAGGAGGCGGCCCTGCCGGCGCTCTAGTGATTGTAACCAGGAGGCGGCGGTGGCGGCGCTCTAGTGATTGTAACCAGGAGGCGGCGGCGCTCTAGTGCTTTTAACCATGAGGCGGCGGTGGCGGCGCTCTAGTGATTGTAACCACGATGCGGCGGTGGAGGCGCTCTAGTGTTTGTAACCAGGAGGCGGCGGTGGCGGCGCTCTAGTGCTTGTAACCAGGAGGCGGCGGTGGCGGCGCTCTAGTGATTGTAACCAGGAGGCGGCGGTGGCGGCGCTCTAGTGTCTGTAACCAGGAGGCGGCGGTGGCGGCGCTCTAGTGATTGTAACCAGGAGGCGGCGGTGGCGGCGCTCTAGTGATTGTAACCAGGAGGCGGCGGTGGCGGCGCTCTAGTGCTTGTAACCAGGAGGCGGCGGTGGCGGCGCTATAGTGATTGTAACCTCGAGGCGGCGGTGGCGGCGCTCTAGTGCTTGTAATCAGGAGGCGGCGGTGGCGGCGCTCTAGTGCTTGTAACCTCGAGGCGGCGGTGGCGGCGCTCTTGTGCTTGTAACCAGGAGGCGGCGGTGGCGGCGCTATAATGATTGTAACCTCGAGGCGGCGGTGGCGGCGCTCTAGTGCTTGTAACCTCGAGGCGGCGGTGGCGGCGCTCTTGTGCTTGTGATCAGGAGGCGGCGGTGGCGGCGCTCTAGTGCTTGTAACCAGGAGGCGGCGGTGGCGGCGCTCTAGTGATTGTTACCAGGAGGCGGCGGTGGCGGCGCTCTAGTGTCTGTAACCAGGAGGCGGCGGTGGCGGCGCTCTAGTGATTGTAACCAGGAGGCGGCGGTGGCGGCGCTCTAGTGCTTGTAACCAGGAGGCGGCGGTGGCGGCGCTCTAGTGATTGTAACCAGGAGGCGGTGGTGGCGGCGCTCTAGTGATTGTAACCAGGAGGCGGCGGTGGCGGCGCTCTAGTGATTGTAACCAGGAGGCGGTGGTGGCGGCGCTATAGTGATTGTAACCTCGAGGCAGCGGTGGCGGCGCTCTAGTGCTTGTAACCTCGAGGCGGCGGTGGCGGCGCTCTAGTGCTTGTAACCAGGAGGCGGCGGTGTCAGCTGCTGGGGGTTTCAGATTCTTAGCAACCGGGGGATTTTTTCGCATCGGGCAGTGACCGCCTGTGTGTATTTGCAGGTCACACGGCGGCAGGAAGGAAGCAGCGCTATAAAAAATTGATAGGAGGGTCTCCAAGGCCCGTCTGGTGATCTGCCACCCTCCGGCCCCCGTGCTGCTGTCCCACTACCACCGTCACTGCTTCATTTGACATGGGCTGGGGGCCTGGCGATGACCAGACGCCAATCTGATGATCCCAGCCTGGTTCCTGCTCACAATAATGCCCCCCCCTGCTCTGAATGGTCCCTCAGCTGTGAATGTGTTGTTTGTCTGCATGTGATGGACTAGCACACATGTGCCAAAGTTTGGCCTGCAGTGCTATTATAATTGGCCTGCGAGATCCATATGCGTTATAAATACTGTAACGCTAAAACTACAAGTCCCACAATGCTTTGCTAGTATGATGGCGCACTGTCAAAACAGGCAACCGCTCCTTTTTTCTGTTGGCCAGTGGTTCTCAAACGTGGGGCGCCCCTCTCTGGGGGGGGCTCGGGAGTCATCTCAGGGGGGGTGCGAGTCACCCAGTGGGACAAGGCTGAGAAGATTGTTTGGCGTGGGAATTTTCTTCACTGCGGAACATAAACAAACCGTGCTGCAGGACCGCATGTCACAGGTCTTACGTGACTTACATGAACCTAATCCTAACGGTGACATTTGAAGATGGCATCATTGTTGTTAACGGCGGTTTTAACGTCTTAGAAACGGTAATGTGCAAAACTAGAGCCCTGAAAGTGCGGCTGTTCTCCACACTTTGTGAAGAGATGGGAGCAAAACGCTCAGCTGTTCAACGGCCAGGCCAGCTGGCTCTGCCGTCTTGGAGCTGGGAGAAGAAATCTGGGTGTTTTTGGAGGAGGAAGATATGCATGACATTACCAACAAGTTTAATGATCAAACTGGCCTTTCTCCACGCTATTTTTGGAAAGCTGAATGATTTAAATCTTCAGCTTCAAGGCAGAGACACACACCTCCTTCACCTGGCAGACTAGATCAGCTCATTCACTGGTAAGTGATGTGTAGATGTGCAGCACATTGCAGCCATTAACACAACTTAGTGTTTCTTTTTGCACATAGGTTCAATGATATTGTCTTCCAAAGTGAATGATCCTTTTTTTAAATGTTTTCCAGTCTCTAGCAGCAGGAATGTGTAAGATTTTGATGTGGTATTAAAGTTGAACAGATTTGGCTTATTTTGTCACAGCTTCTTCGTGGGGGGGGGGTAAACATTTTCCTCCTGCAAAGGGGAGAAGAAGAGAAAAAGTTTGAGAACCACTGAAATAACATAAGAAGACACTATGGTTGAGCATTACATATCAACTGCAGTTAACTTTTCAATAACTGTTGAGTTTAGTCTGTGACTTTACTTCACTGCTTCATTTTGGCCAGCTGTGAGTTTGACACCCCTGGACTAGCGTGTCCAGCCTGATTCCCGCCTTCACCTGCTTTTGGCCCTAAACGGCAAAACGGGTTTTGTAGATGGATGGTGTTGTGTGTGTGTCTGTTGATTGAGTCCACGCTGGTTCCTGCTCTCTGAAGGCCGGTCCGTGGTCTGAATGGAGCTTCCCATTATTCGGCTGCCATTAAAGCCATTAGAACTCCCAGAGCAGCAGATCGGCTTTCAGTCGACACAAACTTTCACCCTGTGGGGAGGTTTACTTTGTTCTAGCGCTTCTTTTTTTGTTCCTCCTTTTCCCGACGTCCTACACTCTCATCCTGGAGCAACACCTGTGCACAGACCCCCCCCCCAGAGTAGCAGGTAGTCCAGAACATTCCTCGCACAGCAATCGCCATGCATGCTGGTCTATGATATCATTACAGAGCAGTCATGTAGGATCTAGTATGAGCACAGTGACAACAAAACAGCTAACACCCTTCAGATGTTGATCAATCACAGACAAAATGAAAAGTTGAGATTAGAGAAAAGTATCAGTTAAATTAAACATGACTTTCATATAGTCGTTCTCATAGGTCTTTGAAAATAAGTGTTCTGTTGTCGCTGTTTATGTATGTTCAGCCGTGCATTAGGATGCATGTTATAGGTGACGTTCTGCTGACAACAGGACGTCAGTTACTGATGGTCGTCTGCCGAGACCCGTGAGGTTTACTGGAGTGAAGGCCTCTGCAGATCTATGAGATGGAGCACTTGCTAGCAGATGTCCTCTACATGTCTCACAAGATTCTTCTTTGGAGGATTTCTTTACAATTCAACCTAGTTTATACTTTTTTTATTTACAAACTATGGCACAACTTCATAAAATGCTATAAGAATAAACACGGAAAACTTTGTCCAATGATGGCTTTCTTGTCAAAGACCCACTAGACAGTGCTCTGAACCTTTCTTCTTCAATGATTTGTGATCTTCACTGGTGTCCATGGATTACATGAAATCTTTCCACCTTTATCCACCTTTGTCATGGTAGGGAGAACACGTCACTGTAGGGGGGGGTCACCTTAGATAGCACAAGGGTTAAGCTTAATTTCTTTTCAATTTTAATTTGGAATTTCTTTTTTCTTCATTTCCACAAATCAACAAAAACAAAAGATTTTGTACAAGTTTTAATACAAGAAGAAAACTTTTTTATATTTACATTTTTGGTGTCAACACATTTTACAGTAAAAAAACATAAATGCAATAAAAAATGTAAAAGGTTAATTAGTTAAACCAATTTTTATAAATACATTTCTGCAATATACTAGTATGTTTGTAGTTTATATATTAGAAAAGAATGAATTAATAAAATGTCCTTAACAAAGGGACATGAGAAAGCTTGTGAAACAAAGATTTTTTTATACCAGCAGTTTATCAGATAAAGAACACCAGAAGCTTAAAAACAATAGAAACTATATAAAAAAATATAAAAAAGCATAATAAGGCAAAGAATTGTATCTGACAAAATAATCTCTGTTGTTGTTTTTATAGGTTTTTCAAAAAAATTACCATTATTATTATTAAATTTTCTTTCTTATTGGTTTGTATTATTCGTGGTGTTTCGTTTGGAATAAATCCAATCCAATCAAAGAATATCCCAGAATCTCAGACTCTGACTATGTTTGTCTTGTTTCTCGTTTTCTAGTCGTACCTGAAATTATTTCACAAGGTTTGATGTTGTATTTTTGAAGCAGTTCTTGTTTATCAAGTTTTTTGAAGATAATTTTTGATTTGGTTTCTTTAATTGATTGTTCACTCCTTAAATCTTTTAGTTTTTTGGGGGGTTAGACAGGATGACAGGATTATGGGCTGGATGGAACTGTAGTTACTGCCAGAGATTGTTCCTGTTTCCTTTTTTGTAGAGTAAGTTTCACACGTTTCCCTAAAACTTTCTATACGGCAATGAATTGTGGAACAAAAAAGGATTTTAGGGTACTTTGTGGAACACAGCAGTAGTTTTTGTTTTGATGGTATTGATTTGGGATTTCCAGGTGTACCCTCATCAATGAGGACCCCAGAAATGCAACGTCTGTCAATCTTAATACTGTCTGTTTCAAGTGAGATATTTGAGTCTGTTGCTAAACATTATGAAGGATGTTTTATTGCAGTTTAGTGATCATTTATTTCCATCAAACCATTGTCTTATAGCTTTCAGCTCTAGGGTCACCTCTTCCAAATGTTGTAAAGTATAAAGAGTGTCGTCAGCAAATAAGATTCAGTGGAAAACACTATCCGCTGTTTCCTTAGAATCTTATATTTTGAGTGGTTCCTTATGAAGTAGTTTGGGAGGTCTGCCCATTATTGGTTTTTATTTAAAATTTATAATACCCCATGTTGCTTTTGTACCATTCTTATTCATTTTTGTATGTTTTATCCCTGTCCTCGGCTTCTTCTCTTCTCAGTTTCAGGAATGTTTCGTAGAAGTTATTCTTTTTAGGAGCATTCTGAAGCCCTTTTGCCATCCCAGATTTATTTATGCAATTTCTTCAGGTTAACAGTTTTTTCCGTAGAAGCTACTGAGTAAATGCAGGAAGGAATTGTAGAAGTTTACATCTTTTACATAAGCAGCCAGTCTTCCAATTTTGACGTTTGCGATCTCTTTAGAGCCTCCAGGGCCTTTCGGTGACCTGTCCCTTACTAGCATTTCTGTTATTGGTTGTGTTCTGAGGATATGGTGGTCATAGGTCGTCAACACTGGTGAATGATCACTGATATTAGTTTCCACACATTAGTAAATCTAGAATTGGTAATGGTTGAGTTCTTGTTGGTTTGGTTAATAAAGGACATGAGCCTAAACTGTACGTTGAATTTATGATCTCATTTGTCGTGTTCAACTCTCTTTTGTTCCCCAGATCGATTCTAAAGTCACCACAAACAAAAACAGACTTGTTGTTTAATTGTTAAACAGGTCTGTGAGTGTGTTTGTGAAGAACCTGATGCAGGTACCCGGTGGTCTATAAACACAACTAATGCTAATATTCTTGTTTTTTTGACACGATTTCTATTGAAATATTTTGCATGACATCATTACAACCTGGTTCATTTACATTTACAGCTTCAAGGTTCACCTCTTGTTCTCCTGTCGTTTTTCCAGATTCTTCCTGAAGTTTTTCCTCAAGTGCAATCAGAACTGTTTGAAAAATGCCGGAAACCCTCGAGACATGAGGAGATTCCAGGTAGGAAACCGAAAAAGGGCTTTCATGGTGTTTGTGAAGAGCGTCCCAGTCACCCACACTCCTCCACAGGTGGTGGTGTCCACTACCGTCAATGTGGATGGGCACGTGCTGGCAGTGTCCGACAACATGTTTGTTCACAACAACTCTAAGCATGGCCGCCGCGCCCGACGCCTGGACCCCTCTGAAGGTAAGAACACTAAACAGATCCAGCCCCCCGCTACAAGTTTTGGAGCAAAGATCTAGTGTGCGTGTCGTCGGACGTTTAGGAAGTGACAGCGAGCAAACCTTTGAGTAAGATGCTGTAAACTTGCATCGTGAAACCTGATTCCAGTCGCTGCCATTTCCAGAAAACTTGAATGGCTTTGCTGCTCTCAGACCATCTGGATTAGTGGTTTACCGTTTCTAGGCTTTTCATTTCAGACAACATTTTACTAACAGCCTGTTCGAGGCTTAAGTTGGCATCAGTTTTTTCAGCTTTACGGTTTTCCTCAGCTATTTCACTTAACTCTACCGCTTTGATGTCAATTTCAATGTTTATGGTCTGGCAGATAAGTACAACACATAAAATAATACAATTGTCACAGAAACAGGCATTTCAACACAACACTAACATTACAGCAGCGTCCTCGTAACATTAGAGTCAGACGCTGCATTTGAGGGGCTGATTTGCATCAGGGGCAGCTGAAGTCCTGCTGTCTTTAGGAGTGTCCTACGTGCAGCAGGGAGGGACTTTACCTCACAGAAGACAGCAGATTAAAGGTGAAGCAGGCGAGGACTCGGCCCCCCTGCCACTCAGTCCTCACCTGTCTGGATGTGCCGAGGTGGTCTGACATCAATCTGGCATCCGTCTCGTGCCTTTTACCTGTGAGGCGTTTGGTGCCTCTGCAGAGGGTGAGCATTATATTGTCCTGGGGGGTAGGGCACTATAGCACAGTTGTTTACCAAAGTCTTCTGTTGGGGGGGTCCTTTGTATGTTTTCAGAGGGGATAAACGCCTCAACATCTTCCCCTGCCTCTGTCGCAGGCCCGCCGTCTCTCAGCTCAAAGATAAAACTTTCCATCTCCTGTTCTGCATCTTTGTGCTCTCTACACCCCCCCATAACCCCCACCCATCATGCTTCTCAAAAGCTCTGTTGCTCAGCAGACAAAAGAAAGCAACCATCATTCCCCCTTTACAGAAGATGTATGTGTGTGGGGGTTCAGTGATGTTTCTGTGGTGGTGTCCTTGGCCCGCTGGCCCCCATGGCTGCCTCCTGGCACGGCGGAGCGCGCCTGTCCCCTGTAGGGGGGCCCCCTCTCCGCCTGGCTGGGTGGGTGGGCGGTCCCCCCCCCTCCCGGGCTGTGTGGGTCCTGTCACCGGGGGTGCTCCTGGCCTGCCCCCCCCCCCCCCCCCCCCCCTCTCCTGGTCTGGCTGGGGAGGATCTGGTTCCCCTTATGATCACATGGTTCACTCCGGCAGTGTGCATGTAGCTCCACCCCCACGTGCACACTGCCACACTGCTCCCTGTCTGCTTCATCCCCCCTCCCAACCCACAGTGTTTTGATGGACAGATGTCCTCAGAATTTCACCTTTGATGTAATATTTGTCTTTCCAGCAGATCTGGTAGAATTGTTACAGCTTAAAAGAATAACCTATTCAGATCTGAGCTTACATCCCCCACTTTCTCCACCTCTCTCCTTTTTATTCTCTTCTACCCCCCCCCCCCCCACACACACACACAGGCTTTTCCCCTCTCCCTCCCCACACACACTAAATGTAACAAATAAATAAAAAATAATAAAGTAACAAAAAGGGGTTTATCCAAATTTCTCTCTGGTTTTTAGAAGCTATAGAACCTCTTTTTGTGATATTAAAACCTGTCCAACACAAAAGCCTTCAGCTCTGATCTGTTAGCTCAGTTGTTGGACAGAACAAGGAAAAAAAAAGGAGCTCTTCACAGGTCTGTCAGTCTGCCTCGCCATTGACTGCAGGTGGCTCCTATGAGGTTCTGATCTGTTTTTTGGGGCGCTCGTCTTAGATTTGGACCCGAGACCTCTTCCAACAGATGTGGTAGAAGCCATAAGTAAACATGTGTTAACACTGAGGAGGTGGGGGGAAAAGGCTATCCAGTGGCTCACAAATATCTAATGACCTCAGTGATCTTTAGCTCCACCCACTGCGCTGCTGCTCCTCTGTTTACTTGTGTTGGCTCACTCTGCCCCCCTTCCTTTGTGTTTCCGAAGCAGCTACGCCCTGCATCAAAGCCATCAGTCCAAGCGAGGGCTGGACCACTGGTGGCGCCACCGTCATCCTCATCGGTGACAACTTCTTTGATGGCCTGCAGGTGGTGTTCGGCACCATGTTGGTGTGGAGCGAGGTCTGTTTCCACTTTCAGAAGCCCGTTTGTTCATCTAAATGTCCCACTGTGTTTCTGTTGACATCAGAGCTGTTTCGTAAATGTCATCTCTTCGTTGTTTTATTCACATGCATGCATTAGGGTGTAATAGGAGGAAAAATAGGAGTTGGGAGGCACCTAACGACGGACAGAAGTTGGATTAAATCAATTTATCAACCATAAGTCACCAAACACTGTGAGGAAACTCCAAAACCCAAAAATGAAGCAAAAAGCCCAAAAGGAAACCAGCAGACTGAAAAATGCCAAAAAAAAGTTAAATACAAACGACTGACTGCAGGCAGACGGAGGCCAGGTGAACCGGGGGTGGGGTGGGGTCAATTTGGGAGGAACCACAGACATCCTGACCAAACCAGAAACCAAAGTAAGAACCAAAACAACAAACCGATGTATGACTGTTTCTCTACTTGTTTCATGTTAACTGGAAAAACCTGGATCTAAACCACAGACCTGCATGAAGGCCACAGTCACAGCAAAGTGAGAGGCAGCAGAAAACGGAGAGAAACGGGTTTCTGAGGAGAACTGTCCGAATCCAAACAGAGCAGAATCAAAGTCTCTGACAAGTTTGAGTCTAAAACCAGTCGCACAGACATTCCAGATCTGGAGAACCTTTACAGGAACCAGCGACCAAAAAGAGTCCAAGAACACCAGGACTCATCCAGGAGGTCCTGAAAGAAGCAGAAGAAGCTGGAAAGAGGGTCAGACCTCAGTTCTGGTCAGAGGTCATGATCCAACAAACAGAATTCAAGGGGGAAAGACTCTGCTGAGGGAGATCTGGACGATCCACTACACTCCTGGACTGATGCTCTGATGAGACAAGAGGATCTTTCTGGAGGGAGAACATTCCACTGGGGCCGCTGTGATGCAGAGTGGTAGGCCTCTTATCGGGTGATTGCAGGTTTGATTCCTGCCTTACCCGCTCATGTGTCAAAGTGTCCTGGGTCAAGACACTGAACCCCACCTGGCGTCTGGTGGTTATAGGTTGGCGCCAGTGTTACGCAGTGGAGCCGCCATCAGTATGTTTTTATGGGAGAGCAGGACTCTGACTGTAAAGCGCTTTGTACGCCATCTACAGACATCTGGACTCTGACACTTTCAGAGTCAGACATGGTAGTGGGGGTTCATGTGAACTTCTGCAGCAGAACATGAGCAGACGTTCATCTAGAAAAACTGGAAAAGTGTCTGAATTCCAACATTTCTGCAGAGACAAGCAGAAGTCACGGCTGAGGGGGGGGTTTCTGTATCTTCTAACAGATTTTCTCTGAACACACGAAACCTTTTTCAACTTCTTTGTCTAAAACCTTTTTTGCTGATCAGAATCAGTAAACTATGACAGAAATGCAGAAAGAGAAAACTCATGGGCCTAGAAACTTTTTCCTGCCGCACCTCAGTCCGCTCATCCCAGGACAACCTCAGAACCTCCAGAGAGCTGCCGCTGTTCAGCCTCCATCAGCACAGTCTCTTCATCAGCAGGAACATCTGCTCCCGTCCCGGCTGTGTTCCTCGCCGCAAACGGGAGCAGCAGCAGGAGCTGTGCGCGCCGCCGCATGAAACATGAAACAGCTGCAGAAGAGCAGAACACCTGGCGGGGATGGAGCCAAGCTCCTCTTCAGGTGTAGTTCGTCTCACATCAGACGGCTCTGATGAAGCAGCGAGCTTTGATCTGGGCCGTCAGGTGGGGAGCAGTAGACTTCCTCTAAATCCGGACCCTGACCCAATTCAGAAGAAGACTTCTCTAAAAGAACTATTTCCTGCTGCAGAACAGAAAAGGTTCTGCTACAGACAAAGATCTAGCTGGATCTGGTGCTCTGCAGCTCTGAAGAAGACAGCTGAGATTTCTTTACACAGAAAAAACAAATCAGAACCCGATGGTCTTATTGAAAAGTCCAGACTTCAGATCAATTATGTAGATCAGCACCTCAGAGGTCACGCCTTATGTTTGTCTGAACTTCAATCATTGTGTCTCTTTAGGTATAAACGCTTTTTAAAGTTTTTCACATACCAGTTTTCCATGTACTAGAGTTTTCAAAAATACCAGTTTTCCATAAACTACAGTTTTCCATATACTAAATGTTTTCCAAATACCAGAGTTTTCCATATACTAGAGTTCTCCATACACCAGTGTTGCCATTATTGGCAACATGGTGGCGGGGCGTGCGGACGCAGCGGCTCGCAGCTCTCGGATTGCTCAGTTATTTTTGTGTTTTTTGTGTCTCTTGTGCTGCTTTATGTGCTCCTCTGCACACGCAAACAACCACTTCAGTCGACAGAAGCTTTTGGACATCGGTTCTGCATTGCATCTAACCGTCACGGAAGAGTTTCGCCGCGCACACGGCATTCCCACGGAGATAGCGAGACCAGCGGGTGCCCCCTGGATTGTTTCGGCTCCGGCAGGAGACGGACACGGAGGAGAGACAGGAAGCAGAAGCAGGGCTGCCGCTCAGGCCTGCAGGAAAGGCTAAGGAAAAACCCCCATAGGCCTCCTCTTCTGAGTATGTTCCTTGCCAATGCACGATCCCTGATCAATAAAATGGACGAGCTGGAACTACTCATGGATGGGAACCGCTATGTTCGTGACTGCTGCGTGCTGGTTATATCAGAATCCTGGCTAACCCGCAGATTCCCGACGCAGCTGTCCAGCTAACTAGCCGCGCTGTTCACCGCAACGACCGGAAGAAAAAAGGCTCGGGTAAGAGTAGAGGGGGAGGCCTGTGCATGTACATACACAATAGCTGGTCAAAAGACAGCCAAATAATCCACAAACACTGTTCGCCGGATTTAGAGTCCCTTTCCGTTAAATGCCATCCATTCTACCTACCCAGAGAGCTAACAGCCGTGCTAATCACAGCTGTTTACATACCACCTGATGCTAATGCTAGCATAGCTCTCTCACTGCTAACAGACACAATTCGCAGACTAGGATTCACCCCGACGGTTTTCACGTAATAGCTGGCGACTTTAATCAGACCAACCTGAAGTCTGTCCTGCCTAATTTCTACCAACATGTTAAGTGTCCAACCAGAGGTAAAAATACCTTAGATCATGTTTACACAAACATTAAACATGCATACAGAGCCACTCAGCTTCCACACTTAGACCAGTCAGATCCCCTCTCTCTGCTCTTAACCCCGGCTTACACACCTTTGAGAAGGAGCTCAACCTCACTCATCAAGACCATCACAACTTTTCCTGAGGATGCGCTCTTCCAGCTCCAGGACTGCTTTGAACACACTGACTGGAGTATTTCTGAACACCAGGACCTGACAGTATTCACAGAGGCCGTGCTGGAATACATCACCTTCTGTATGGGGACTGTCACGGAAGTGAAGCGCTTCCGGGTCTTTCCCAACCAAAAACCCTGGATGATCAAAGAGGTCAGGTTGCTCCTAAAAGTCCGTGACTCTGCCTTTAGGTCAGGGAACAAAGACCTGTACAGGACCGCCAGAGCCGACCTGAGGAGAGGGATCAGGAACGCCAAGTTGGACTACAAAAGGAAAATAGAGGACCACCACACCAACAGCAACCCTCGGCAGGTGTGGCAGGGACTACAGCACCTGACCAACTTCAGGGGACAGACCAACACCATGGCACACTCCAGCACTGCACTAGCAGAAGAACTGAACGCGTTCTTCTCACGCTTTGAGACCACACCACTGCAGTCTGAAGTCCCATCACCTCATCCTCACTCTGCCTCCAGCTCTGAACCCCTGACTGTGCAGGACGTGGCACGGATGTTCAGCAGGGTAAACCCCAGGAAAGCGGCTGGACCTGATGGAGTTACTGGGAAGGTTCTGCGGGCCTGCGCCGATCAGCTCTCCCAGGTCTTCACAAAGATCTTTAACCTGTGTCTAGCTCAGGCTTCCATCCCTGCTTGCCTGAAGTCATCCATCATCATTCCAATACCCAAAACCTCATCCACAGTCTGCCTCACGGACTACCGCCAGTCCCCATTTCTCCTCCACCCGGATGCTGAGCACAGGCTCCCCACAGGGATGTCCTCTGCTGTTCACACTGTACACAGCAGACTGTAGACCAGCCCACACCATCAACTCCATAGTGAAGTTTGCAGACGACACTACTGTGGTGGGGCTGATCTCTGGAGACGACGAGACGGCCTACAGAGACGAAGTCAGGCTAATAACCTCATCCTGAACACCACCAAAACCAAGGAGATCATCCTGGACTTCAGGAAAAACAGAGCAGATCCACCCCCACTCTACATCGATGGAAACTGTGTGGAAAAGGGTCCATAGCTTCACCCTCCTGGGCACCACCATCTCTGCTGACCTCACATGGTCTAGCAACACCATGACTGTCAGCAAGAAGGATCAGCAGCGGCTGCACTTCCTGAGAAAACTTAGGAGGAACAATGTCAGCCAGGAGCTGCTGGTAACCTTCTACTGCTCAACCATTGAAAGCATTCTGTCCTATGGCATCACAGTGTGGTTCTCCCACTGCACTGAAGCAGAACGGCAGAGCCTCCAGAGAGTGGTAAAGACAGCGCAGAGGATTATCGGCTGCCCCCTCCCCTCACTGAAGAACATCTACCAGTCACGCTTTCCAGCAGAGTGACTAACATCATCAATGACTCCACCCATCCTGCTTTCCCTCTGTTTGAACTGCTGCCCTCTGGAAGGAGGTACAGGTCCATCAGAACCAGGACAAACAGACTAAGAAACAGCTTTTTTCCACAGGCAATTACCATACGGAATACACATACCTCCACCAATCACACCGTACTCTGATTCTTTTACGATACTAAATCACTGAACACTACTCGTGTGTGCAATATCTTGACTTCTGTGCAATAACCGGATCTATGTGCAATAACTCAATATTTATTATGCTGTGCTCACAGCAGCTCATCTCATTCCATTCTATTTTCTTCCATACATATTTAATATTTAACAGTTCTGTACATATTGTTCATTTTCTGTTAGAGATTTAAATACAATATTTCTATTTTTATTTTTATTTTATTTAACTCCATCACTTCAAGGCTGCTGCAATTTCATTGTATCCCCATGTACAATGACAATAAAGATTCTGATTCTGATTTTCCATTTACCAGTTTTTCCATATACTAGAATTTTCCATATACCAGAGTTTTCCATATACTAAAATTTTCCATATACTAGAGCTTTCCATTTAACACAGTTTTCCATATACTAGAGTTTACAAATTCCAAAGTTTTCCATATTCCACAGTTTTCCGAATACTAAAGCTTTCCATATACCAGAGTTTTCCATAAACTAATGTTTTACATATACCAGAGTTTTCCATATACTACAGTTTTCATATACCAGAGTTCTCCATATTCCAGAGTACTCCATATACAAGTGTTTTCCATATACCAGTGTTTACCATAAACTAGAGTTTTACGGATCCCTTGTGCTACCCTAGGCACCCACTAGACAGTGCGCTGAACTTCACTGGTGTCCATGGATTACATGAAATCTTTCCACCTTTATCCACCTTTGTCATGGTAGGGAGAACACGTCAATGTAAGGGTGGGGTCATCTAGGATAGCACAAGGGATATACTAGAGTTCTCCATATACCAGAGTTTTCCCTATACTAGAGTTTTCCATATACCAGAGATTTCCATATACCAGAATTTTCCATATACTGGAGTTCTCTCCATATACCACAGATTTCCATATACTAGAGTTTTCCTTATACTAGAGTTCTCCATATACCAAAGTTTTCCACACACTAGAGTCCTCAATAAACCAGAATTTCCATAAACTAGTGCTTTCCATATAATAGAGGTTCCATTAACTAGTGTTGTCCATATCCTAGTGTTTTCCATATACTATAGCTTTCCATACACCAGATAATTCCATATACTAGAGTTTTCATATACCAGAGTTTTCAAAATACTAGAGCTTTCCATATAGCAGAGTTTTCCATACACTAGAGTTTCCCGTATACTAAAGTTTTCCATATACTAGAGTTCTCCATATACCACAGTTTTCCATAAACTAGTGTGTACCATAAACTAGAGATTTCCATATACCAGAGTTCTCCACAAACTAGAGTTTGCCATATACTACAGATTTCCATATATCAGAGTTTTCCATATACTAAAGTTATCCATATACTGGAGTTCTCCATATACCAGAGATTTCCATATACCAGTGTTTTCCATATACTAGAGTTTTCCATATACCAGAGTTTTCCATATACTAGTGTTTTTCATGTACTAGAGATTTCCATATACCAGAGTTTTCTATGTACTAGAGTTTTCCATATACAAGAGATTTCCATATACCAGAGGTTTCCATATACTACAGTTCTCCATATACTAGAATTTTCCATAAACTAGTGTGTTCCATAAACTAGAGATTTTCATATACCAGAGTTCTCCATAAACTAAAGTTTGCCATATACTACAGTTTTCCATATACTAAAGTTTTCCATATACTAGAGATTTCCATATACCAGAGTTCACTATATACTGGAGTTCTCCATAAACCAGAGTTTTCCATAAACTGGTGTTTTCCATATACTAGTGTTTTCCATGTACTAGAGATTTCCATATATGTTTTAGTGTTTTTCATAAACTAGAGTTCCTGTTTCGACACACATCTCACCCCTGCTGTTTGTGTCCTTTTGTAGCTGATCACCCCTCACGCCATCCGGGTCCAAACCCCCCCTCGACACATCCCTGGAGTTGTGGAAGTCACGCTGTCCTATAAGTCCAAGCAGTTCTGCAAAGGAGCTCCAGGACGCTTCGTCTACACCGGTGAGTCGAACCCCCCCTTGGCGGTGAAGCCAGAGTCCCCGCTGACGGTAGAGCCGTCTCAGCATGAAGGAGGCCATCATGTTTCTGGGTTGAAGAAGCTTCACCCAAACCCAAAGAATCCCAGCTCATGGTGGAGTGAGAACGGTTGGCTGCTTTTCTTTTGGAGCAAGCAGGATGCTTTACATTAGTGTTTTAATGATTTATGAATGTTATGAATGAATGTTTTGGATAGAAACTCTATTTTTTGTCCAGGTTCTGAACCATGACTTGCAGAATGAGCATCTCATTAATTCAAGAATTCGGTTTTGATGCCCCGTCCTAATTTGTATAGTCATTTTCAGAATTTTTTTTATCGCAGGAACACTAAAAATCGTGGATTTCCTGAAACAAGTTGTCTTGGAGTCAAGGAGCTGCGTTTCTTGGACCTCCTCTGAGCCTTTAGGTGGTCTTGGTCAGGTTCCCGCTCTTTTCTTATGTTTTGAAGAAGTCACTGAAGCTGCTGGGAAGCTCTTTCCATCCTGCAAGCAGAAGGTTCCTGCTGTCCTGAAGGTGAAGTAAACATTTTCCCAGCAGACACCTCCTGCTCAGCTGCTCCGTATGTCGCCTTCAGGCTCATTGTTGGCCTCCTTATCTCCATCCTCCATCGGCGCCGATGCTTCTGTCGGAAGATCCAGATGTCATTCAAAGTAGCAGAAAGGTCAGATGGAGGCTGTTTGGTGCGATAAGTAAATGTCATTGCGCGGCGGCATGAACAAACTGGGCGTGTGCGGGCTTCCTGTTTAACACCAGTTTATCACCTCCTCTTGCAGGCAGGGTTTTTGTGGGAGGCGGAGCCTCTGTTGGCGCCCGGGGGACGGTTACTTACAGCGAGCACACTGGCCTGCTTTTGAATGCTAATCTGAGATCCCACTTCTAGTTAACGGAGACAGCAGCCCAGAGTTCTACGGCAATGCTGGGGGGCTCAGGATCGGAATTGGGCTTAAATGGGGGAATGGGAGGTTGAGCAGCATCCTCTGTTCTCAGCATTTATGTTTCCTTAAAAACACCTGCTTGTGATGTCATTATCCTCAAACCAGATCCTGACTAGAAAGAATGTTTGCACCTAAATGACAGTAAAGAGAAGGGGAGGGGCTTCATTTTAAGCAGGTGCAGAGATGCAGAGGTGGACCAGGTTGTCACCAGAGACCTTTCAGACTCTGCATCCATAGTTTTCTGTCATTCGGTCTGAAGGAGCTTCCAGAAGGATCCAGAGTGGGACTTTTCTGGATTCTGCTTTTCTGGTTTCACCCACGAGAACCCTCTCCTTTTTTGGGAGGGGCTTTGTCTCCATGGTTGACCTTCAGGTCAGCAGGAGTTTTTGGGGGATTCTCGCAGCTTTCCCTCTGTCTGTCAGGAGCAGCTGTGGTTAACGAGAAGAGCAGACCCCCCCCCCCCCCCCCCCCCCGGCTTAAAGCAGCTTGAGATTTGATCAGACGAAGAGCGAATGTGAAGGAGGCGTCAACCTGCTTGCTGTCATGTGACCTCTCCATATTCTCCTCCTGATGCCCGTGATGCTGGTTCAATGCCCAGCAGCATCGAACGCATTAAAGCTTCCAGGGGGTGGGGGTGGGGGGTTATTGCACAGCAAAGCCACAGACTTTTACAGCTTGATAGTCACATAGATCTAAAGCTGGTTTGGGGTGGGGGGTGATATTTTTTTCCAGAAGGCTGTGGTTAAAACAGGAAGAATGGATTCTTTTGTCATTTTCACCTGGGGGGGGGGGTTGAACGGCACTTTGCTGTGAGGCGTTCAGGTGCTGCTTCATTATAACAGACTCTGTAGCGTCTGAATCTCAGAAAAATAAACCAACAATCAACGATCAATATCACCCGACCCCCCCCGCCGCCACTTGACAGGTGTCTGAACAAAGCCGCATGTCGGGCTGCTGTCAGACCGCCATCACAGGCGCCAACCAGCATCAATCAGATGGAGATTGGGGGGGTCCCTCTCATATGGAATGTGTGCTTTATTTGAAAGCAGCGTAATTCAGGAGGAACGGGGTCCATCTGCACATCACGGGCGCCACGGCGCCTTCAGTGGGTCATCATCACACAAGCAGGAAGGTGAAAGTACGCTTGGACCCCCGCCCCCTCCCTCCATATTCCATCTCCGGCTGGTAAGCCGAGCGGCGGCTCAGGAAAACACTCAGATGGCGAGAAATGGAGACCAGGCGGAGATAAATAAGTGTAAACAGAGGGGGGGGGGGGGGGCAGACGGAGGTGTGAGGGACGGAGGCCTGCTGGGACGATCAGCATCCGACCAGGGAGGAAGATGAGCTGACCTTCATCACAACAAGGCTGTTCTGAAACTGACAAATAGACCCCCCCATCACTGGAAGGTGGTAGTGGTGGTGGTGTGGCGGGGGTGATGGTTTGTCTCCAGTTTCAGATCTTCATCAACAACCGCTGGTTTTTCTGTCTTCTGTGCCCCCCCCCTCCCAGCCCATCAGCTGTTGCAACAGCTGCCCCCCCTCCATCAGCTGTTGAAGGACTCTCGCAGTGAGAGGGCAGAGCAATAAATACTCCATTAACCAGGTAAAGAGCCCCCACCCTCTGTCCTGGGTGTGGGGGGGGGGATCAATAGGAAAGTGCCGCTGGAGCAATCGCAGCATATGTTTACACGAAATCAGGCAATCTGTCTTCATGTGGTGGCTGTAATGCGCGACGTGGGGGGGTCAAGGTTCGCTCTACCAGCCACCGCTCTCCAATTACCCGGGGAGGCAGCTGTATCGACCGCTGGGAGGGGGGCGGGGCCTGGCGGGGGCAGAGAGGCCCGGTGCTCCGAAAGCAGTGGGATGTTAATAAGGACAAACGAGGCTGATCATTACGCTTCTTTGTTTCATCAGCCTTCATCATCAGCTCCTCCTCCTCGCCCGACGCCATCCTGTCGTTTTATCACATCTTGATGTTTCTCTCGTACTTGACACCAAAGTTTCATTGTAGCTCCGCCCCTTTCACTTTGTCACTATGGGAACCGAGCAGAAGCCCGTCTGGAGTAGAGCAGCAGATGTTCTGGAGATCATGTGACCTGCAGACATCAAAGTGGGAAAACCTCTGTGGGGGTCACTGTTGCATCTCCTCTGGTTCAATTCAATTTTATTTACAGAATCAGAATCAGAATCTTTTATTATCATTCTGCAGTGCACAATGAAATTTTTTCCAGCAACTCTCTTCCAACAATATAAAAAGGTAGAATAAAATAAAATAAAATAAAATAAAGGATAAGGAGCTATATAAGACACAAATA
This sequence comes from Oryzias latipes, assembly GCF_053564925.1. Classification (NCBI taxonomy): domain Eukaryota; kingdom Metazoa; phylum Chordata; class Actinopteri; order Beloniformes; family Adrianichthyidae; genus Oryzias; species Oryzias latipes. Next base: position 35,056,587 of record NC_136246.1, read on the forward strand.
CTGTACAGTAGAGTGGGGTGAATATTGCACATATGAGTGGGTATTCCACATGTAGAATGAATATTGCACACACGGCATGAATATTGCGTACATAGTTTTACATAGCCCAGATTCACAACAGTCTTCTCAGTGGGCTTTGTGAGTCTTGTAAGGTAAACATACAATCAAAAAGGATCATAAATGCATGGAATTCAATAGGATAACACTAAAACTTTAACTAAACTGACATCTCTGCCCATAGACCCCCCTTCTCTGTAAAGAAAAACTCTTAAAAAACGGATTGAGAAACGTCAGTGGTGTCCACATGAAGGAGGGATCCTCCCCCAGGACGGACAGGCGATTTACCAGAACTCTTAGAGAAGAATTAACTTATCTAAATCTACAACTACATATATAAAAGTCCAGCAGACGAGCTTCATCCAGCCGTGGTTGGGGGGACAGTCAAAGGCGCGAGTCGAGCCGGAGACAGGAACCACAGCCAGGTGTAGGAGCAGGAGCAGAGACGAGGTACTCGGTCAGGAACTGGAGCACGGATGAAACAACTGGAGTCTGGAAGCACTCCCACTCCCCAGGAGGGGAAAGAGGGACAATACATGAATCACTGCACCAAACAGAGGCATGGAGAACTAAATGATAAATGATGATCAAGAATAGAGGAGAGGAAGGGTAGAAGTAGAAAAGAAAAGAGGACAGAACCCCAGTGCACCATAGTTACCCCAGCTTCAACTTCTAGCAGCCTTTAAAACAAATAGTTATTGTTATTAAGTTTAATTTAAACAAATTAACATTAAGTTAAATAATCTCTGAATACTAACTAGTCTGACAATAATCCTGTCCACAGAGGAATGTTTTCAGTCTAGCTTTGAATGTAGAAACTGAGTCGGCCTCTCTTATATGAGCTGGGAGTTTATTCCATAAGACAGGGGCTTGGTGGCTAAACGCTCTACCTCCAACCGTACTTTTACTAATTCTAGGAACCACAAGCAGTCCTGCATTTAGTGAGTGAAGTGTTCTGATTGGATGGTAAGGGACTATGAGGTTCTTAATATAGGACGGGGCCAGTCCATGTAAGGCCTTATAGGTTAACAGGAGGATCTTGAACTGGATTCTAGAATCAACTGGGATCCAGTGAAGTGAAACTAACACAGGAGTGATGTGATCTCTTCTGCTAGTTCCAGCTAACAATCTAGCTGCTGCGTTCTTAACAAGCTGGAGACTTCTTAAGGAACTCTTAGGACACGCTGCTAACAAGGAGTTACAGTAATCCAGCCTCGACGTAACAAATGCATGGATGAGTTTTTCAGCATCACTCTTAGAAAGTAGATTTCTGATCTTAGCAATATTCCACAGGTGAAAAAAGGCAGTTCTACACGCCTGAGATATGTGAGCCTTAAATGACAAGTCCTGGTCAAATAAAACCCCAAGGTTTCTAACTGTGGAATTGGGGGCTATACTTATACCATCCAGGGAGACTATCTGAGCAGACAGAGTATCTCTGAGGTTTTTAGGACCAAGTATAATGACCTCAGTTTTTTCTGGGTTCAAGAGGAGGTAATTAATTGTCATCCAGGTCTTGATGTCACTGATGCAGGCGTTCAGTTTCTCTATCTGGTCATTCTGGTCAGGCTTCACGGATAAATACAACTGCGTATCGTCGGCATAACAATGAAAATTAATGCTGTGTTTCCTGATTATGTTTCCTAGGGGTAGCATATAAAGCGTAAACAGGATGGGTCCCAAGACTGAGCCCTGTGGGACTCCATAGTTAACTGGAGTGCACTGAGAGGAATGGCCATTTACATTAACAAACTGGTAACAAACTCTCCCTCCGTGCCTCCCTGCTCTCTGGGGGCCTCGCAGCGGTCCTGGTGGCCCTGGCCTGGGTGGCCGGTTGTTCCCTGCCTGCTGCCGTGTGGCGTTGGGGGATTCCGGCTGCCGCTGCTGCTGCGGCGGGGGTCTGGGTGTGGGGATGGCTGGGCACTCTCCCTCCTTCTTTTCACATTCCACCATCCATTTTAGAAGAACATAAACACTCACCTGAGCACAGGTGTTAGCTCACCTTTGCACTAATAGTTTGCGTGAATGACTGAAATATTTCACACTAGTTGGTTTGAAGGAATAAGTATGCTTGTGTGAACACTATCTGTATTGTGTACATGTTGACGTGTGGACATTTTTGCAGCTAGCAGGTGTGTTTATAACATTTGAGTGTGTGTGTGGACAGGCCCCGCCCCTTCTAGATTTGTATTACATCTGAACCTTACTGAAATGATTAACGCCCAGCAAACTTGTTGCTTTATGCTGCTTCATGGATTTACCCCCCCTCCCCCTTATAATCACCCTTCTACCCCCCCTTTTTAACATCCCTCTCTCTTCTTCCCTCCTTTCCTTTTCCGTCCGGTCCAACACCAAAGATTTTCAAACATGATTAAAATTAATAAAGTTTGGCCTCAATTGCAAAAGGGGTTTATTCAGACATACCTCTGGTTTGTCTGAAGATGAATAACCCCTCTTGTTAAAGTAAAATATGTCCAACACAAGAGGCCCTCAGCTCTCATCTATCTGCCCAGCTGTTGGACAGGACAAGTTAAAAACTAAAAAAAAACTAAAAAAAATAACACACAAACTGATGGGACAGATAGGATTTAAACCACTGGAGAGCAGATCCTCTGATCCCTATGTCCTGCTCTAATCTATGGAGTAAAATACCGTGGTCGATAGTGTCAAAGGCTGCACTGAGGTCCAACAGGACCAGAATAGAAAGTAGTCCCTTTTCTGAGGCCAATAACAAGTCATTAGAGACTCTAACTAGTGCAGTTTCTGTACTGTGGTGAGGTCTAAACCCCGACTGAAAGTCTTCAAAGTGGCTGTTGTCCTGTAGGTGGCAGTAAAGCTGCTTAACTACAACTCTTTCTAGGATTTTAGAAATAAAGGGCAGGTTTGATATCGGTCTATAGTTGGCCAAGATGCTAGGATCCAAACTGGGCTTTTTCAGAAGAGGTTTAACAACTGCATATTTAAAAGACTGTGGCACGTAACCCGTTTCCAGAGAGGCATTTATCATTGTTAATATGGAATCACTAATTACTAATTAGGGGGAAGCATGTTCTAATGTAAAGGCAAGGCAAGGCAGGTTTATTTGTATAGCACAATTCGTACACAAAGTAATTCAAGGTGCTTCACAAAACAGAAAAATGCATTAAAATCACAATTCATCATAGAAATAATCAACGTAAAATTTACTTTAAAAGTGAAGAAAAAAAAATTGAAAATTGATTTAAAAATAAAGGAAAGAAAAGTGCAGATAGGACCTTTCAGTCATATACACGGCTAAACAGAAATGTTTTAAGTCTAGATTTGAACATGAGCACAGAAGAGGCCTGTCTTACGCCTTCAGGGAGGCTGTTCCAGATTTTAGCTGCAGAATATTGAAACGCTGATTCCCCTTGTTTAGTTCTGACTCTGGGAATCAACAGGAGGCCGGCCCCTGAGTCCTCAGAGTACGAGATGGTTCATATGGCACTAACATGTCAGAGATGTACTTTGGTGCTCGGCCATGGAGAGACTTGTAGACTAGCAGAGCTGCTTTGAAGTCTATTCTTTGAGGTACAGGGAGCCAGTGCAGAGACCTGAGCACAGGACTAATGTGATCATACTTCCTGGTTCTGGTCAGGACTCGAGCAGCAGCATTCTGGATGTACTGAAGCTGTTTTACAGCTCGTTTGGAGAGGCCGGTGAGCAGGCCGTTACAGTAGTCTAACCTGCTGGAGACAAATGCATGAATAAGTATCTCCAGGTCTGGCTTTGACACTATGTTTTTGATTTTGGCAATGTTTTTCAGATGATAAAATGCCGCTGATGTTACTGACTTGATATGGCTGTTAAAGTTCAGGTCAGAGTCCATGATTACCCCTAGATTTCTGACTTGATTTGAGGGTTTAAGAGACAGAGAATGAAGGTAGCTGCTGAGACTTTCTCTTTGTTTCTGTGGGCCAAAAATAATAACTTGGGTCTTGTCTGAGTTTAGCTGGAGAAAGTTGTTCTGCATCCACGCGCTGATCTGTTGTAGGCAGTGGCTGAGTGAATCCACTGGCCCATATTCACCTGTTGTCAGTGACACATAGATCTGAGTATCATCTGCATAGTTGTGATAAGATATGTTATTACTGCGTATTAACTGCCTTAGTGGCAGCATGTAGAGGTTGAACAGAAGAGGTCCCAGGATCGATCCCTGGGGCACACCACAAGTCAAGGCCATGTTGTCTGAGACACAACTCCCAATTTCAACAAAATATTTCCTGTCTTCCAGATAAGACTTGAGCCAACTTAGGGCAGATCCAGAGATGCCAACCCAGTCTTGGAGTCTGTGCAAAAGGATCCCATGATCAACAGTATCAAAGGCAGCGCTCAGGTCTAGCAGGATTAAGACAGAGACTTTGCCATCATCAGTGTTCAGGCAGATGTCGTTGGTTACCTTGATAAGAGCAGTTTCTGTGCTATGATGGGGTCTAAAACCTGACAGGAAAACATCAAATGAATTGTTTAATAAGAGAAAGTCAGTGAGCTGTTGGTAGACAACTTTTTCAAGGACTTTTCCTAAAAATGACAGATTAGAGATAGGTCTGTAATTATTCAGTACAGTGGGATCAAGGCCGCTCTTCTTCAGGAGAGGTTTAATGACTGCAGTTTTTAAGGCCTCTGGGAATATTCCAGATTGAAGAGACATGTTAACTATTTGAGTAATTGATGGCAACACACTGTTCAGGACAGACTTTAGAAATCTAGTGGGTAACACATCAAGGCAGCATGTAGACGAGCTCAGACGGGTGATGGTCTCTTGGACAGTTTGGTCAGTGACAGGTACAAAGTGAGTCAGCTTAGAGTGAGTAGGTGGCCGTTCGATAGTTATGTGTTGTGGAGTTGATGGCTTTTTTAATGCCCTGAACCTTGTCATTAAAAAATACAGCAAACTCATTACATTTAGGTGTGCAAACCAGTTCTATTGGTAGCTGGGTTGGAGGGTTAGTTAATCTGTTTACTGTTGTGAACAGGACACGAGAGTTGCTGCTGCAACTTCCAATGATTTCAGAGAAGTACTTTTCCCTTGTTCTGCATAAGATCTGGTTGTAAGCGTACAACTCCCCCTTATACATTTCATAATGAACCTGGAGTTTTGACTTGCGCCACTTTCGCTCAGCTCTGCGGCACTGTTGTTTCTGTGCCCTGACTAGCTCATCGTTCCCCAGGGAGCTTTCTGTCTATGTTTTCTCAATTTAACCTTCATAGGGGCAATGGCATCCAGAACATTCAAGATTCTAGAAGTAACAGAATTCAGCATTTCATCAACATTGGCACCAGAGGCGTTTTCAGGGTTTATCATTTCTACAAACTGTGCCCTAGTGCTCTCATTTATTTGTCTCCTTTGGACAACTGCAGGGTCAGGCGGTGGTTTGGGAGCAACAGACAGGTCAAAGAATACACAGAAATGATCAGAGAGGGCGACATCAACCCCCTTTGTGATGAGCAGGTCCAGAGTGTGCCCTCTGCTGTGGGTGGGGCAACTCACATGCTGAATTAGATCAAAGGTTTCAAGGACAGCATTGAGCTCTTTTGCATTTCTGTCATTGACATTATCAACATGAACATTAAAATCACCTGTAATGTGATTTTTACTGTTGTTTACTGCAACAGTAAACAACTTTACTGTTGTTTACTGTTGCAGTAAACAACAGTAAAGTTGTTTACTGCAATCACCTCACACAGGCTCTCATAGGACGCACGCGACACGCAGCTCACATAGCCAGAAAACGTTCACGCGCACAGCGCTTCTCAATGCGGGCACGCGCACACGGACTGGTACACAAGCACTACTTAGCTTTACACCTTTTCAGTCAGAGCAGTTATGAACAGTTTTAACATCGTTAGCTGGAATGTGCGTGGACTTGGCTCTGAGCCAAAGAGATTGAAAGTGTTAAATCACCTGGATGGTCTAAAAGCAGATATAGCTCTACTGCAGGAGACCCATTTATCAAATTCTTTGGATCACCTTATGTGCTGCTTACAATTTCCAGTTATATACTCTGCCAGTTACAACTCCAAACAACGAGGAGTTGCTGTTTTAATTAATAAAAATCTTAATTTTACTCATAAGGATACAGTTACTGACCCAGAAGGCAGATTTGTAATCATTAATATATCCATTCAGAATAAGGACTTTTGTATAGTGAGTGTATACGGGCCTAATGTTGACGACTCTTCCTTCTTTCACAGATTCTTCACTTCACTCTCAGTTCACTCTGACTCCACAATCATTATAGGAGGAGACTTCAACCTTGTTTTGGACCCTGAACTTGACAGACTCAGCACAGCAGCAAACCAGCGTACATGGCAGTCTGCAAGTATTCTAAAGCAGTACATGAATGATCTGGGTCTCTGCGACGCGTGGCGCTCATGTCACCCAAACACTAAAGGGTTCACCTTTTTTTCTCCAGTTCACTATTCACACTCCCGTTTAGACTATTTATTAATCAGTAACTCTCTTTTAAAAAATATTCAAAGCTCCAATATCCATCCAATTATTATCAGTGATCATGCACCAGTCTCTGTAAACATTTCTAGGGAAAAATCCACACCCTCTGGTACAACCTGGAGGTTTAATACGTCTCTGTTAAAGGACCAGGAATTTCTTGAATTCTTTAAAAAAGAGTGGGAAACCTTCTTAGACTTCAATAATACTCCAGACATCCCACCGTGCGTTCTTTGGGAAGCAGCAAAGGCAGTCATGAGAGGGAAAATCATTTCTTATTCAACGCACAAAAAACGCAAAGAGAAAGCAGATTTATTAGAATTAGAAAATAAAATCAAAACCCTGGAGACTGCTTATGCTGCTTCTGCACAGGAACACATTCTGAGAGATCTGAAAAATTTAAAGCTGCAGTTAAATGACATCATTAATAAAAAAACACAATTTCAAATACAAAGGCTACGACTTGAAAGATTTGAAAACTCTAATAAATCTGGCAAATTTCTGGCTAATCAGCTTAAAATTAACAGAGAAAAATCATCAATCACCTCTATTATGGACCAAACAGGAAATGTCACCCATGACCCGGTCAAAATTAATAACGCATTTGAAAACTTTTATAAAAACCTGTACACACCGCAGTTCAATCCGTCAGAGCAAAGTATTGACTCATTTCTTAATAATGTAAACCTACCCAGGCTAAATGAGGATCAAATCACAAACTTAGATTCTCCGCTCTCGCCGTCTGAACTTCATGAAGCTCTGTTACTTATGCCTAATGGTAAAGCACCAGGGCCTGACGGCTTTCCTGCTGAGTTTTATAAAGAATTCTGGGAACAACTGGCACCAACATTTTATAAAACTGTCACATCTATTAATGAGAGCCAATCAATGCCACCTAACATGAACTCAGCCAACATAATTCTTCTTCTAAAACCAGACAAAGATCCCACTAGTCCTTCAAGCTATCGCCCTATTTCTCTAATCAATGCAGATGTAAAAATTATCTGCAAAGCACAGAGAATAGAAAAAATCACTCCTCACATAATTCACTTCGACCAGACTGGATTCATCAAAGGCAGACACTCGGATGATAATGTCCGTAGACTAGTTAATATAATAGACTTTGCCACCATTGAAAACCAGGAAATGTCGGTACTATCGCTGGATGCTGAAAAAGCCTTTGACAGAGTTAATTGGAAGTTCCTTATTGCTGCCCTCCATAAGTTTGGTTTTGGAGAAGCATTCATCAATTGGATCAAAATATTATATCACAACACCAATGCATCAGTTAGAACTAATAAACAGACTTCAAACAGGTTTTTTCTTGGAAGAGGAACCAGACAGGGCTGCCCACTCTCTCCTTCTTTTTTTGCTATATTCATTGAGCCTTTAGCTGCAGCAATAAGACAGAATGAGAGCATTATAGGAATAAAAACCAAACACAGCCATCATAAAATTAGTCTTTATGCGGATGACATATTACTGTTTTTAAGGAATTTACATTCTGTAAATGAAACAGCAATGATCATAAATGAATTCTCCTCCATATCAGACTATTCCATTAACTGGAATAAGTCTGTTTTATTACCACTCAACAGGAATATGGAACAAAGACTCACAATTCCAGTTAAAACAGGAAATATCAAATATCTGGGTATCTACTTTTCCCCCAAACTATCAGAACTGGTGCAGCTAAACCACACCCCATTACTGAAAAGCATACAGGACGATCTAACACGCTGGACCAACCTGCCTCTGTCCCTTATGGGCAAGGTAGCCACGGTAAAAATGAAAATCTTACCCAAAGTTAATTATCTCTTCTCAATGATTCCCACACAACCGCCATTAAAATGGTTCAAAACATTAGACTCATCCATATCAAGCTTTCTATGGAACAACAAACCTGCAAGAATTAGTCTAAAAACTTTAAAATCTGCAAAAAGCTGTGGAGGATTAGAACTACCTAATTTCCACAAATACTTTCTTGCAAATAGATTACAATATATCTTAAAATGGTTAAAAAATAATCCAGAAACCAACTCATGGTTAGACTTGGAACAGGCGTTATGTGGAAAGATCAACCTGTCACAGCTACCATTTATTAGCCAAACAGTTAAAAAACAGGATTGTTTCAAAAGCATTAATATAAATGCCACCTTAACAGCCTGGTGGGAATTTCTCAAAATATCAAAATCATCAATTCAACCGTGCAAAATGACACCCATCTGGAACAACCCGGACATCCTTATTAACAAAAAAATGATTCACTTCCCAGCTTGGCAAGCAGGGGGCATAAAACAACTAGAGCACGTAATTATTGATAGAAGATTCATAACTCCCCAGGAACTTCGAGACAAACATGGAATAAATAACTTCTTGGAATATCAGCAACTTAAATCAAGTATTACTAAAAAGTATAAAATTAAAGACGACGATTTAAAGCTACCAGATGTAGTTACCACTCTGATTAATTTTTCAATGAATAGAAGTCTCTCCAAAATATACAAACTTTTATGTAATTTAGATAACAATATTGCCCTTCCAACAAAAAAATGGGATGCAGATTTGAGCATCAGCACAGATGAAAGCTTCTGGTCAGAACTTTGTCTAAACACCTTTAAACTGACAAAAAGTCCAAATCTGCAGCTAATCCATCTCAAAACTCTTCACAGAATTTACTACACTGGACAGAGGATGTTCAAGATGGGTCTCAGTAACTCAGACATTTGCGAGCACTGTGATAATAATCTACCCGACAGCTACATGCACGCACTGTGGTTCTGCACTCCTGTCCAGGCTCTCTGGCAGCAGGTATGTGCCGATTTATCAGTCTGGCTTAAGGTTTCAATCACTGCCTCACCGTCACTTTGTGTGCTTGGTGACATGAGTGCCATCGATATAGAAGAAGGATTAGCATCTATCATTTTCATAACTCTTTGTATTGCCAAAAAAACTATTTTAATAAATTGGAAAAACAAGAAAAATATAAATATAAGTCAACACAGAAATCTGCTGTTTGATCATATCAGCTTGGAAAAAATGTCAGCCCAAAGCTCAAGTAACTTTGAAAGAATTCAGTCTCTCTGGTCTCCTGTGGTTGACTCCATGACTTAGGGGGTGGAGGGCTTGGTCGTCGCTGCTCCTTGCCCTTCTGCCGTGGTTTGGGGTGGGTCGGGGCTTCCGGTGCCTGGCGGGGGCGGTGGGGGGCTCCGTTGGTCGGGGGGTCGGGTCCGGTGCCTGGGTGGGGCGGGCTGGGGCGCTGCGTGGTCCTCTGGGCTTGGGTGTGGGGGTGCGTGGTGGGGGGGGGGGGTGGTGGTCTGGCTTGGCTTGGGGGGGGTGGTCCCTTTGCCTGTGCTGGGGGGGGTTGGCGGGGGGCCCTGCTCGGGTGGGGGGGGCCCAGCGGCGCCGGATGGGCTGCCCATCTGCACCTGGGGCTGGGATCGGCCCTTCCCTGGCTCTGGGACGGGACGGGACAACCCTCTCGGGGCCCCCGGTCGCTCTGGGTGTCACCCGCTTCGGCTGCGGGGTCTGGGGTGGGGTGGGGTGGGGGGCTTGTCGGCCCTGTCCTGTGGGGGGGTGTTCTGGGGGGGAGGGGGGGCCCATTATTAGTACGGGTCGGGGGGGCTAACGGGTCGGGGTCTCCGCTGAGGCAATCAGTGGTTGCCTCGGCCGGTTGGCCTCCTCGGTCCCGTCGAGGCCTGACCAGAGCTCTTCTAGGGCCGGCGTCTGGGGGTGGGGGCCTGGGCTTGCTCCGGGGGGGGGGCGACGCTTTCTGGCTCCTCTCTCTCTGTGTGGGGTGGGTGGTGCCGGGCCTGGGGTGTCGGCGCCTCCGGGGGTGGGCCCCTGGGCTGGGTGGCCCTGGCCCCTTTGCTGGGGGTGGGCTGGGGGACGGCTGTTTGACCACCGGGGGACAGTCTACCAGCTGTCCCCAACTTACCCCCTTCCTTATATAACCTCATATTAGGGTGAGGGGGTGGGGGGTCTAGCCTGCGATGCGCCTTGGGGGGGGGCTACTTGGGAGTGGCCCCCCTCCTATGGTTGCCGTATGGAGTGGGCCCCCCCTCTTTCGGTTTTATTTGCACCTTAGACATGTAGGGTCCTTGGTAGGGGGGGTGCTTGGACATCACTGCAAGCAAGCAGCAGATGTCCTCCTGGCACCCTACCCGCCAATTTTAACCGCACCTTAGACATTTAGGGCCCCTTGGTGTGGAGGGTGAGGGGACATCACTGTGAGTAATCAGGAGATGTCCCCTTAGTGCCCTACTCGCCAATTTTAACTGCACCCCCCTTAGTACATACACCCCTCCCCTTTCAATATATACATTCAAACATAAACACACACACATGCACACACACACCCTCTCAAGCACCCATACACGCACACACATTTTACAAGGAAGGTGGGACCTGGGTCCATCTGTCCCCTACCCCTTCCCTGGTGGGGGGTGTGGGCCCCTTGGCGATTGCGGCGGTGTCCCTTGGGTGCCGGCTCCCTGGGCCCGGCGGTGCTCTCTCCGCGCGGTGGGGGGGTTCATATTACACCTGAGCCGGGGGTGTTCGTGTCCCTGGGGGGTGGGTCCTGGTCCTTGCCCCTGGGCGCTGGGCCCCGCCAAACTTCCAACATGGCCGAGCCTGGTCGGGCCATATTTATAACATCCCTTGTGGGCCGGCCTTTTTTCCCCGGGGTTCCCCCCTCCTGGGCGGGGGCGGCGGGCCCCTGCCTTGCTCCTACCTGGACCAACCGTGGGCCGGGTGGGTGGCTGCCTGGGGTGCGGAGCGGGTCTCCCTTGGGGGGTCCTGGCTCGTACCTGGGGTCGGGGCGGGGGGATGCCCGGAACTCCTGGGTGGTGGTGGGGTGCTCGTCTGGGGCTGTGGGCGTCCCTCTCCGGTGGGGCCCTGCGTTGGGCTCTTCCGGCGCGGCGGGGGGCTGCTTTCCTGGCTGGGCTGGGGCGGCGCTCTCTTTCCCTCTGCGCCTCCCTGCTCTCTGGCTCTGGGGGCCTCGCGGCGGTCCTGCTGGCCCTGGCCTGGGTGGCGGTCTTGGTCGCCCGGGGGGCGGTTGTTCCCTGCCTGTTCCCGTGTGGCGTTGGGGGAATTCCGGCTGCCACTGCTGCTGCGGCGGGGGTATGGGTGTGGGGGTGGCTGGGCGCTCCTCCTCCTTCTTTTCACATTCCACCATCCATTTTAGAAGAACATAAACACTCACCTGAGCACAGGTGTTAGCTCACCTTTGCACTAATAGTTTGCATGATTGAATGAATGAAAGATTTCACACTAGTTGGTTTAAAGGCATAGGTATGCGTTCGTGAACACTATCTGTTTTGTGTGCATATTGACATGTGGACATTTTTGCGGCTAGCAGGTGTGTTGATAATTTTTGAGTGTGTGTGAACAGGCCCCGCCCTTTTTGTACTACATTTGAACCGTACCGTAACGATAAACAACCAGTAAGCCTGTCTGCTCTATGCTGCTTCATGGTCTTACCCCCCTTCCCCTCCGATTATCACCCTCCTACCCCCCCCTCTCTCTAACGTCCCTCTCTATTATTCCCCTCTTTCCTTTTCCGTCCGGTCCAACACCAAAGATTTTCAAACATGATTGAAATTAATAAAGTTTGGCCTCAATTACAAAAGGGGTTTATTCAGACATACCTTTGGTTTGTCTGAAGATGAATAACCCCTCTTGTTAAAATAAAATATGTCCAACACAAGAGGCCCTCAGCTCTCATCTGTTTGCCTAGCTGTTGGGCAGGACAAGTTAGAAAAAAAAAAAAAAAATCACCTGTAATGACTAGACCATCAAAGTCTGTGCACACAACTGAGAGCATTTCAGTGAAATCATCAATGAAACTTTGGCTGTGCTGAGGAGGTTTGTACATGACTATGCAGAGTAAGGGAGGAGTTTGTTTTAACTCAATCTTAAAGGACACATACTCAAATGATGAAAACACACCAAATGATAGTCTGCGGGTTGCAATATTATCTCTAAACAGTGCAGAAACGCCTCCACCCTTTTTATTTTCTCGTATTTCCGATTCATGTTTGTAGTTGGGGGGAGTTGATTCGACTAGAACTATGTTTCTTGTGTTTTTGTCAAGCCGTGTTTCAGTTAATAACATAAAATCAAGATTAAATGAAGAGATACGATTATTGATTAAAAATGCTTTGTTGCATAAAGATCTGACATTGAGTGCAGCAAGTTTGAGATTAGTTTCCTTGGGACTGGTCAAAACCTTCTTGCAAGGGATATCAACTAGATTCCTTTGATTGGACAGTCTAACTGCCCTTTTTTGCATTCTACGTGGTGCAACTACAGGTATAGCACCAGAAGGAAGCTGTTCATCACAGGGCCCCAGTTTGACATAACCTTTCTCTCTGGAGAGCCAATTGTTCAGCTGAAACAGACGGCTGAACTTGAGTGACACCCCATCGATGTTAGGAAGAGGTCCACTGATGAATGCTTCAACCTCTACTTTGTCAATCTCTTCAAATAACTTGATGAAGTCTTTTTTCAAACCTTCAGATTGTTTTTTTTTTATATCGACAGCACCTACATGGATGATTATTCGTTTGACTCCTTGGTACAAGCCTTTAGATAAGAGTCCTGTAATCACTGGAACAGTAGAACTTGGGCAACATAAAGTTTGCATTCTTCTGTGGCTGACTCCACTGATAGCGCCATCTCCAAGCAGCAGCGTATCTCTGACCTTTAACATCACATTGTGTTAGGGATAAAAATCTGTTTGTGAGCTTTATTTTGGATGTTCTGTCATCTTCATGCTTTGGCTTGGATTACTGGAAGGTAATCAGAAAGTGATCAGAAATGATGGGGTTAAGAGGAAGGACACTCAGCTGGCTGATCTCTATCCCATGGGTTAGAACAAGATCCAGGGTGTGCTTATGACAGTGAGTGGGTTCATTCACACTTTGGGTGAAACCAACATCATCTAATAAAGCTGCAAAAGCCTTTCCTAGACAGTCACTGGGGTCATCAACATGAATATTAAAATCCCCTAATATTATAATTTGATCAGAATCTAAGACAATAGTCGAAAGGAAAGTCGGAAAACTCAGTTAAAAATTCTGAATATGGGCCGGGGGGGGCGATAAATAATTATGAGTAAAACAGGTTTTCGAGTTTTCCTGTTTGGGTGACTTAAAGACAATATGATGTTTTCAAATGAATTATAAGCATTTTTAACTTTAGGGCTGAGAAGTAAGCTAGACTGTGATATTACTGCCAAACCACCTCCTTTCCCTGAAATCCTGGATTTCTGATAGTTAGCATAAGTGGGGGGGGTTGCTTCATTCAATCTAACATAGTCATCCTGATGGAGCCAAGTTTCTGTTAAGGCTAAAAGACTAAGATTGTTATCAGTAATTAACTCGTTGACTAAGAGGGACTTGGAGGAAATGGATGGAATGTTTAATAAACCACATTTAATGACATCATAATTAAATGTGGTAACCCCCATGTGTGGGCCTCTCCTCAGGTGACCCCCATGTGTGGGTAGCCCCCCTTGTGCAGGCAGACAGTCTCTGTTGTAGATTTGGAGGTCGGAGCGCGGCGTCAGGAGGAAATCCTGTTTGCGATTTGATTCACTCCTGACTTTATCCTGCTTGTCCAAAACGCCTCTTTGGGGTCCCACAAAGACTCCGTCCTTGGCCCCTCCCCTGGCGGGCAGAGGTAATAGATCCAGAGCTCCTCTCATGGAGGAATCTGACTTGCCCCCGTCCCTCTGTCAGCCTGCCGAAATCATCTCAAAGCCCTTTTCTGCTTCAACAGATTTGATTTAGCAGCTCGCCGTCGGCCGTTGCCCAGGAAAGAAAACAAATATTGTTCTAATGGTAATAACATCTATTTGGCGACAAACGGCGGCGGGGCCCTCTGAAGGAGACCCTCTGCGCTGCCGTATAGCGGCCTGATTCTTATTCATGAAAGCCACCGTTATGCATATTAGCACAAACTAGCTATTCTACTCAGCAGCATTCGGGCTGTCAATCATCCTTACACAGAACAAGAGCCCGTGGTGACAAAAGCCGAGTGGGCAAGATCGGCTGACAAATTGTCCCCAAAGTCAAATTTGACAGGCTTTTATGATTAATGGGCTTGATTATGGAGAAGTATCTCCCTGAACTCATTTCCGGGGGTTTCTGCAGCTCATGGCGAGGAGGAGGACGCCTGATTGTTGGGGAGCTGAATGAGGGAAAACCGAGAGAAAGCGCTCGGTGGAGGGAATTGAATTAGGTGGGGGGAGGTCTGTTAACGGGGGGGGGTCATCTAGAGGTCTGGATCTGTGTGACATCTACAAGCAGACCTGCAGAAACGGCTTTAACCTCAAATGACGTGAAGAGACCATTAAACAAATCGATTCAGTACTAAAAACTAAAGCAGTCGTTACTCAGATGTGTTTGGGCCGAGCTCCAGAACCACTTGAAGATGTTCTGAGTGGGTTCTACCGGTCCAGTGCTGTAAGATGTTCTAAGCATTTCTCTGTCTGACCTGCAGCTCTGAACGAACCCACCATTGACTACGGCTTCCAGAGGCTACAGAAGGTCATCCCCCGCCACCCTGGAGACCCTGAGAGGTTACCAAAGGTCAGTGGTTAGCAGACACGTTCTTTGGCTCGGTTAGATCCATGGATCTGCAGGGGCCATTTGCTCCAGATCAGCGATGGTCACCTTAAGGATCTGACACTCGAGTTTAAACCCGTTTGTTAGGACGTCAGCTTTGCAGTGTGAACCCAAAGTTCTGGTTCTGCTGATTAATTTTCAGACAAGACTTTATCAAGAGAAGAAGGTCTCTGCTGGAGGAGCCTTTGCCGTCTCATCCATCCAGGTTTATTCCATCACAGAAGAAGGACTTGGTTGATCTTGTCTTTCATCTCTTCTCCAGAAGATGTTCTGTTGATGCTGGAGTTTTTTTTTCAGTACTTCAGTGTCAATGAAGGAGCAGCTGCTTTTTTGTCTCCCTTTCAATCTTTGCTTCTTTTCCAACAAACCAGAGGAGTGGTGGTGGAGGGGGTGGGGTTGTGGGGGGGAGGTAAATCAGCATTCCTGGTCATTTCCCAGAGAAGGCGGAGCCTATTTAACTTTTCTTCTCAACAAAGAAGTTCTCAAAAAGATAACTTTTGGCTTTTGAGGACAGTGCCCGGTGGGGCTCCTAAACCACCCATCACCACATCACAACGCCCAACCGACAGCTGACCGGGTACCCGGTACCGCACATTGGGTTCTGATCCAGTAACAGAGGCTGGATGGTGTTGGAGGACCACATCCCAGAAGGTGGTTCTCTCAGGTCTCTGATCCGTTGTAAATCCACTTACGCAACAAAATCGATTAATTTGATTATTTCTAAAGTAAATAATGAAAACATGAAAAGACAAAGAATCCTCCAGAACAGGAATCAAATAGAAAACTCTCAAAGATAAAATGAAAAGCAGCTTTAAACACATGAAGGAGTTTGGTTGTTCTGAGTCCCAGGCAGCAGCTGGAAGAGCGCTCTGACAGCGGACTGATGTAACGTTCCTGTTAGCCGACGCCGACGTGGATGCTAACTCCCACTAACAGCTGATCAGACCAAGCAGCAGAAAGAAAAGTGGCTTTGATCGAATCTGCTGTGGAATCTGGATGCTGCTCCACAGGAGCAGCTCTCAGGTGTCCCGGCCACTATGAAGAGATTATTCAGCCTGGGGGAGGCTAACTGAAGCCGATTCTGGAAGGCGGCGAGCGGCGGGAAGCCTCAGATGGATCCTGACACTCCCAAGCTGCTGCCAAATTGAAACCATTTATCAAAAGCTGACATGGAGATCCAGTCACCAAAAAAGCAGTTTATTTGTAAATTGATACTAATAGCGAGCACGCGTTGTCTGGCCCATTTGATGGCCTGATATAAGACCCCCCCCTAAATATTTATTTATTCTAAAGCAAACCCACCAGACTGCAGATTCCTGCGGGTGCTGTGATCAGAGCGCCCCCCCAGTCAGAGGAACCGCTGTACGGCTGCGACTGAGCAGCAGCGGCGGGTTAACTCCACCTGTCACTTCTCTTTGGGTTTCACCTGCAGCCGCCGCCCCCCTGCGCCGATGCAGAGCGGCGACGGGGCAGGCGGGGCGGCGTGGAACAGATTGATCTGTTGTTGGTGTCAGGTGGAGGATTATGGGAGCATCGTGGTGGTGGTGGTGGTGGGGGGTATTTAAGCAGAAACAGACAGGGAAAAGAGCAGACATGCCCCCCCCCCCCATTATTCTGATGCTGAAGGTTTCAATTTATAAAATTTCGGACCAAAAAAACTAATTTTGTGTTCTCAGATAGAAAGTTATTTATAATTTATTTATAAAAAAGAGTTTTTTGTTTTTTCCTTAAGTCTGTCTGCCTCTGAATCAGTGATAAATGTGAACATTCGTCAATGTAACCCTTGTTCTATCCTAGGGTCATTAACGTTAAGAGTTGGGTCATCTAGACCCACTAGACAGTGCTCTGAACCTTTTTTCTTCAATGATTTGTGATCTTCACTGGTGTCCATGGATTACATGAAATCTTTCCACCTTTATCCACCTTTGTCATGGTAGGAGAACACGTCAATGTAAGGGTGGGGTCATCTAAGATAGCACAAGGGTTACATGAGTGGACTCGTCTAGTGGTTAATAAAGACAAAAAGGTAATTAATAAAAATAGAAAAGTGTTTCCAATAAGTAAAGTTGTGTGTTCGTTACATTTTTATACATAAGAAATGAGTTTTTACCATATTTATATTTATATTAAATTTATATTAATTTATAATAAATCCTAGAAAGCCATCTTTCATGGCTGTAAATGCGATTGTTGCTGTGACTAAATGACATCTTCAGAAACAGCTTCTGCTGTGAAGATGAGCTGCTGTTTCCTCCTCCTGGTTCGTGAACTCAGAGGTGAACAGGAAACGTGTTTGGCGTGTTGCGAGCGCCCCTTTAGCTCTGATCATTGCCCCCCATCCGGACCGGCGGACGATCCGGGATTATTCATTCCAGCCACTTCATGAATGAGGAGCTCTCTGGCGTTCGTTGAGAATAATGAGTAGAAGTGGATTCATGAGCTGAATCTCAAAACGTTTCCTCTGAATGAAAAGACCCCCCCACAACGTCCCACTTCGTTAGGATGGCTCTCCTTATAATCACTGATCTACAGATGTGCTGCTCCTGCAGGTCCATCCATATTTTATCCCGAGCGGCGGCGCGCGGCTCTGCCTGCAGCTCCGCTCAGGGTGATTCATCATTGTTAAGGCCGCTGTCTGATGGCTTCTCCTCCAGGGTCACGCTGATCCCTGTTTGCCTCCCACCTCCACCGCAGAGCCGGCCCCCCGTAATTAAGCCCCCAGAAACCAATGGAAGAAAATAAAAAGAGCTAGAAAAATGGAGGAATCTGTCAGGAGATGGACAGAAGAAGACCGAGGAGGCCTGTGGGCTTCTGCAGTGAGAGGAAGGCCCCTCAGGTCCTCCTAAATCCTCTCACTGCAGAACCAGGGCGGTTCTGAGGATCACACTGATGCTTCTGAAACGTCTTTGGAACTTGGAGGTCCGTTTTAGGGAAGCTGTAGGCTCAAAAGCAGCTCATCAGAAGAGACCAGCTTTCATCAGTGATGCGAAAAAAATGTTTCCACTCAAATGTCGCCAGCAAATTTATGAGCACCAATGATTTAAACACTTCCTGTTTATCTCTATTTTATTTAACTCATCATTTTTATGCCTCATGTGACCACGAAAGGATGGAAGCACAAAGGATGGACGGAAGGACGGACGATGGATAGATAGTTGGATTCATGGATGGTTGGATGGATGAACAGATGGACGGATGATAGACTGCATGCATATACTAATGTTCTGGATTTTTACACACAATCAGGTCAATCTTACATAAATTCCAGTCATTCCTCCATTTAGGAGAGAAGAAGCTGCAGCCAATCACAACGCAGCCTCTTCAAGGACCCCCCACATCCCAGAGAAGAGCTACCAACAGTCACACATACATATGTACACACACAGATGTACACACAGACGTACACGCAGATCTGTACAGACTCTGATGTACTCACACATATATGTACACACACAGATGTACACACACATAGGTACACACACTGATGTACACACAAATGTACACACACAGATATGTACAGACTCTGATGTACACACACATATATGTAAACACACTGATTTACACACACAGATGTACACACAGCTACACACACACACATATATGTACACACACATAGGTACACACACTGATGTACACACAAATGTACACACACAGATCTGTACAGACTCTGATGTACACACACATATATGTAAACACACTGATTTACACACACAGATGTACACACAGCTACACACACACACATATATGTAAACACACTGATTTACACACACAGATGTACACACACATAGGTACACACACTGATGTACACACAAATGTACACACACAGATATGTACAGACTCTGATGTACACACACATATATGTAAACACACTGATTTACACACACAGATGTACACACACATACAGTACAGACCAAAAGTTTAGACACACCCTGCCATTCATTTGAATGGCAGGGTGTGTCTAAATGTTGTACATTGTTGTAAATTGTTGTACATTGATGTACACACATACTTACAGATGTACAGACACACAGATGTACACACACATATGTGTACTCACACACATGTACACACAGGTAGACATTAAAAGAACTTGTGTTTACACCCATTCCATCCATGTTGTGTTTGTGTGTTTATGTTTCCTGTCTTTGTTTACATGGATCAGCTGATGCGATCGTTTAAACACAGACCTGAGCCAAACGATAAAGAGCTTTGGTGCTGGATGTTGGAGCGCCACCTGCAGGTTGACACGCTGGTTTGTTAACAGAAGCATGTTGGAGTTTTGCTGAAGGGAGCACTCTGATTGGCTGACAGGGAAATCTGTGCTGTTTGGGGGAGGGGCCTGTTGAGGTTTTCAGTAAATGAATCAAACCATTTGAGGATCAGAGGATTAGGTTCCATAGATCTGGGTGGATCTGCATTTCCTGGAGGCGGGGCTGAAAGACATTCCAGATGTTCTGCAGCTTTCATGGTTCCATGAATGATGGTTAAACGTCTCTCCTTGTCCGCTGGAGGAGGTGGACATGTCTCCTTTCTCCGCTTCTTCCTCTGTGGTGTAATACCCCAGGGAGCTCCAGCAGAGGCCTCCACCTCCCCACTGCTGCTCCTCTGGGACTCCTCTTATCCCTCTGTCAGCTGATTGTCTTCAGGTTTATGTTCATCTCAAAACATCTTTTTTCATTCTGTTCATTTTTTGTTCATGTTTTTGTGGTTTTTCTGCACATCTCCTGGTTTTCCTTCTTCTCTTTCATTCCTCCTCTTCTTCCTGAAGTTTTCCCCTCCACCTTTTTTCCATTGTATTCCCACTTTTTTCTCTTTTCTGTTTACGTTTGTTCTCCGTCTTTTCATCATGACTGTTGCCATGGTGATATGTCCTGCCGCTGATACTTTCCTCTCCTTCGCTCACGTGTCTGAAACTGACTTGTAACTCTGGTTTTGCTCAAACATTAAGAAGTTTGTCCGGAGCTTCCAAAGGTTCTGGAGCTGTGCTGACCCGGATCCGGTGGGTCTGTTCTGACATCATCTCCGACTGTCATTCTCAGGAGGTGCTGCTGAAACGAGCGGCCGACCTGGTGGAGGCTCTTTATGGGATGCCGCACAACAACCAGGTGAGTTTCAGCGTTTGTAGCATCAGGATCGCCGTTTGCTTCAGATGATCCTCTGGAGACAAACATCACAGAAATAGGAACATCTTAACGTTTATGAAAACCTTCAAGATCTGATTGAAACTCAACATCTATCATGCCGTTGTCATGGTAACCACTTGATTTTAAATGTAAAAAGGTGTCACTCTTGTGACACGTGTGCAGGACCGGCGCCTTAATGACATCACAGAGCTGAGTTTCATTCAGCCTGAACCTTTTCTTTGCTCTGCTGGACTTCAGCGTTCAGAACAGCTGCTGCAGACACGGCCGAGCGGCGTCGACCTGTGAGGATTTGGGCGGAGGCGGCGGACACATCAGTGGCTTCAGAGGTTTTTGTGCTTTACAGCCATTCATTTGTCATCTTCTGCCGACCCCCCCCAGGAGATCATCCTGAAGCGAGCCGCCGACCTCACAGAGGCGCTCTACAGCGTTCCCCGCAGCCACAACCAGCTGCCATCGCTCACCAGCTCCGCCGCACACTCGGGCATGATGGGAGTGAACTCCTTTAGCAGCCAGCTCGCCATCAACATTTCTGAGGCCTCGCAGGCGGAGCAGGGTAAACACTGCACCTCACAGAGTCCAGACTGGTTCTGGCTCAGCCTGAGCATGTCAGCAGAGCCTCAGGAATCCACGCAGCTCATGAAGGCATCAGCAGAGCTTTCACAGCCAGAGCCCCTCCTTCCACCTCCACCCTGGTCTGTTTCCTCCATCAGCTTGACAGCGAACGCCTTGCAGGAATCCATGAGGTCATGGGAAAGCGCTGCGGCAGGAAAAGCGCGGTTATGAGGGACGTCCTCTTCTAGTCTAAAGATACCCCATTGCCCCCCAGTTAAAACACAAGAGGCTGGTAGGGTTTCCAACAATAGAACTTAAGGGGCGTAACTCACAAAAATATGACTCAGTACAAGTATAAAGTACAAACAATGACTCAAGTACAACAGTTCTGAGTAGTTTATAGTCTGAAACTGATATTAGAAGAAAATGGTGATCAACTTATAAAAATGAAATGCTAATATTTAAAATGAGGAAAAAACACATGCTAGCTTAACTTCAGGCAAACAGTTTCTGTTGTCAGAATCAAATCTCACCGTTTCTTCAAGAACAAATCTATCGTTCTTTACATCCCAGCAATCTTCTTGTTTGATGCATTTCCACAGTCAAAGCATGGAACCGTACCAGTCTTTGCCTTTTAGTGAAGGTGGCCTCTGATAATTCCCCAACTTTTTTGTGTGTACCTGGAAAAGGGGGTCAACAGTTCTAAGTAAAGTATCAGCAGTTACTGGTACTGGTTAATACTAGTTTATTTACCCTCATTGTACTTATGTAAAATAAAAGTACAGTGCAGGAAAACTACAAAAGTATTCAACGTTATTGCAGCCTGTTAGCACCTGGGTCTTGTAACCCTTGTGCTATGCTAGGCACATTAACGTTGGGAGTTGGGTCATCTAGACCCACTAGACAGTGCTCTGAACCTTTTTTCTTCAATGATTTGTGATCTTCACTGGTGTCCATGGATTACATGAAATCTTTCCACCTTTATCCACCTTTGTCATGGTAGGGAGAACACGTCAATAGAAGGGGGGGTCATCTAAGAAAGCACAAGGGTTGAACCGTCAAAAGCCCCATAGCCCCGTCTTGTCAGAAATGATCCACAACTGTCTGTCTTGTGTAACCTCTAATTACCTGTAAAGTTAATTAAGAACCAACTGCTATATGCAACCCTGACCTGGATTTAACTCTCGGATGCGAACTAGCCACTTTGAGGCAGGGGTGCTAACCACTACACCACATGTAGCCTGATGTTGAGCTGCCTTCTTTGTTTGTCTGTTTTTCACGTTAACTTTTTTCTGTCTGTGATGATGATTGTTTTATTTTTCAAATCATCAAATCTGCTTGTAAATATTTTCTTTTCTGCTTTGTTTATTGGTCTAAATGTTTGTTTATCTTCCTGTTTTTCTTTAAATTTTTTTTGTCTACAGCAAAGTAATGATTTCCCTCAAATCAGTCTTGATGGCGATCCTCCATTCATCTTTTTGTAACCGTGGCGTTTTCCTGTTAGACCCTGCCTCCTTCATGGTTGACAAACCTCCGTCTTCTCTCCCCTCAGGATACTCGCGTAACTCCAACAGCGTGTCTCCTCGTGGCTACGCACCAAGCTCCACCCCCCAGCAGTCTAACTACAACACCATCACATCTACCATGAATGGGTACGGGGCGGGGATGGCCAACCTGGGCGTGCCTGGATCTCCAAGCTTCCTGAATGGTTCTACGACCAACTCTGCTTACGCAAGTGAGTACGTTTACAGTAGTGAGAGGCTGCTGAGCATCTGTGAGTTCAGCATTTTGGATTTCACAATCCTCATATTTATGTTCATATTTTAACGGTGGACACGGATCCTTTTACCCTGAGGCAGTAAACGTTCCGCAGCGCCACATTTTGCTGCTGGGGACTCATTCTTTGAGCTTTCGTAAACGTCTGGCTGCATTCACGAAGAAAACGATGATTGAGGATCCGTCTAGTGTTGGACACAGTCTTCAACTATCTGTGATTTGGTCAGGAGAAATCTGTCCTCTTCAGGAGTGCAGACATGGCCCCTCTGGGCTTCCGTACTCCATGGAGTGGTCTACATTTTGGTGCACACACTACGTGTACGCTCTGACCTCCTCTGTCTTGAAGGCATCTTTGCTCAAACCTTCATGAAATTTTCTCTAGCTCCTCTAAAGAAAGGTTCTGGCTCCTCTAGGGGATGCTGTTGCCCCTGGCAACCATGGAGGGGGAGGCTCACATCTGCGCTGCAGCATCCTGCTCAGACTGTGACGGCTCCCCTTCCCTCTTCATCATCACCCCCTCCTGCACTGACCTTGTTAACATCCTTCATGCATTCATCAAAACGACCTGAAGGGGGCGTTGCTCTGTGGAACCATGTCAGAACTGCTTGACATGTGGTGAGCATGTTCAGTTCAGCTGTTTCTCCAGAAAAAAAACGGATCTGGTCCAGGAAGACATGTCTTCATAACAGTGGGAGGAACCCAGCTGGAGTTTCTCAGGTCCAGGTGCTGATCCAGTTTCATCTGGGTCCACCGTTTCCTTATTCCTTCTTCTAATTTGACGTCACCGCCTGAGTAGAAACTCTGGAGTTCTGCGGCACCAAACCCAGCTCACCACCATGCAAAGAACATGAACGTTTTACGGAGAAATCCACGAGGGTTCTCCTACATCGGCTCATGTTTTTACCAGACCCGGAATGTAGGTCTGGGGGGGGGGGGGGGGGGGGGGGGGAACCAGGTCTTCTTAACAACGATGTCAACACAGACACTCCCCCCACCTGTTTAGAGAGGGTTCTTCCATTTGGACATAGTCTCTTCCTGGACTCATGTGTCCTCTTGGTCCAGAATGTGACTCTATCAGCTGACCTCCTGAGTCCTGGACTGATGTTGTGGCTCTTCTGTACTGGAACAGTGTGTAGAAACATTAAAGATAGTAATAATATTAATGATGGATCAGATTTGTCTGCAGTTTTCCAGATCCTCAAAGTTCTTCCAATGTGTCCATCATGCATTCATACTTGGTGATTGTAACTGCTGATGTAGCCTCAGCTGCCCCGGGGCAGACGGACAGAGGCGGGGCTGCCAGTACGGCCCCTCTGACCATCACCGGGACATTCATGCACCGGTGGAGCCACACTGGAGGCAGGGAGGGTGAAGTGTCTTGCCCGAGGACACAAAGACAGCTGAGTTACCCTTGTGCTATCCTAGGCACTTTACCATTGGGAGTGGGGTCATCTAGACCCACCAGACAGTGCTCTGAACCTTTTTCTTCAATGATTTGTGATCTTCACTGGTGTCCATGGATTACATGAAATCTTTCCACCTTTATCCACCTTTGTCATGGTAGGGAGAACACCTCAATGGAAGGGGGGGGGTCATCTAAGATAACACAAGGGTTAGGGGAGCAGGGATCAAACACCGATCATTGGTCGACCTAACAACCGCCTAAGCCACTGCCGCCCTAAAGCTAGTTTCCGTCTGAGCCTGTGAAAAAAACAATGTAAATCCAAATCCCCACTAACTACTGATTCCAGAATGAAATGGTGTCACTGCTTACAGACCAGAGTCATTCAATGACACACTCACACATCAAACAGTACAGGGACTGGTTACACAATAAAAACTGACATAAAATGATACATTTCACTCAGACCACATCATGCTATTTACGACACTGATGCTAACTCAATGTCACACTGTCAAACACGGTGGAGGCAGTATGATGGTCTGGGGCTGCTGTCTACCAAAGCTCAGAAGGAGGAAGTCCTCGATGTGAGCGTCACCTGGAAGAAGTCAAAAGTCCGGACTCGAACCTGAACCTTAAGAAGCTTCATATGGGAGGGGGGGTCGGTGTTGAAACCAAGAAAGAATTGCCGTTCAGTCATTGGATCTGCCAGCTGTCCGTGTCACTTTGACCCCCCCCAGTCTGCTACTGAGCACGTGCACACAATGAGCGCGCACATGCAGCTGCAGCTTCAGGTTGGTTTCACTTCTCCAAGTTATGGATCAACTTTACCAGACGTTTGTTTCAGCTCATGCCTCTCCCTCCAGCCTTCGTCCTCTTCCTCCTGAACCCCCCCGCATGCCCTCCTCATCTCCCCTCGACTGCTCACCCCTCCTCACCCCGCCTCTCCCTCCTCTGCTCCCATAGGCCCTTGTTCATTCTCTCCTGTCCATATGGTTTCTGCAGTCAAACAGAAGAGCGCCTTCGCCCCCGTCGTGCGGCCACAGACCTCCCCGCCCCCCACCTGCACCACCAACAATGGCAGCAACCTCCAGGGTGAGCATCCCACCACCCCTCCTCCTCTTCCTCCCACCCGTCAGCATCTCGGCCCCCCCTGCAGTCCTTGTCCCGTCCGGGCTTGCAGGCAGACGCGCAGCAAAGTTGATCCATAACATCTGAGTCAGGTGTCTGAGCGCGCTCAGTGTGGAGGAGCCAGACCTCTGTAAATGCCCCCCGCCCCCGCCTCAGCAAGCAGACACAGAGTCCTCAGGATCTGGGGTTTTTCTCTGGATGGACTCCAGCTGAGCGTGCTCAGAGGTCTGCTGCTGGAAAGAAGCTGCTCTTCTTCTGTCGGACTCCGTCCTCCTGGAGGCGCAGAAACAAACCGCCTTTAAGAAAAATATGGAGTTTCCATTTTACATCCAATAATTCTGCAGAAAACTCATATTCATTGATTAAAAAGAACCTTTTCTATGTAAAGACTAAAGCAGAAAAATAAAAAGGCCCTGAATTTTCCTCCATCAGCATCTGACTGTGTTTCCTGTTTCAGCCATGGCCGGACTCATTGTGCCCCCCATGTGACGACGAAGCACAACGTGAAGATGTGGACCCGCCCACTCACCGGAAACACCACCCCCACCTTCTGCAGTTTCCTCCCAGAGATGCCACCTCTATCAAATGTGGAATTTGTTTGTTTTTTTGCACCTGAATCTTAATGAAAGTCATGAACACGTAAAGGTTCAACCAGCAGTTTACCGTTTTTTCCGCCTGACGGCTGATGGTGGAATAATGAGTCCCGAAACCTGGATCCTTCAGAATTTGACCTCTGTGATGGGCTGTTATCGGACCCGTCCAGCACAAACCTGAGGGAAAATGTTAGGAGGCCTCTGGGCCATTGACTGTAACCGGAAACTGGACCGAGTGAGTGCCACCCCCCCAATAGAAAATGGTTTACTTATTGAGGCATCTGATTAGTCAGTTTGTAACTTAAATAGCTTAAAGAAGAAATATCCTGAAAAAAAGAGGATTACCAAGAAGAAGGTATCAGATCTTCTGACCAATAGAATGACTGAGGAACAGCTGTTCATTTCTCTGTAGAAGTCGATGGGGTTTTGGCTTCTTTGGGCCACTTCCTGTTTGGAACACCAGGGGGAGGAGTCACTCAGTCCCGTTCTCAGATACAGTCAATGTTCTGTACCATCGGTCTGAGTGTTCATGACCCGTCTGGAAGACGTGGGTCCGTCACAGGAGGCTCTGCAGCTGGTTTCTATGGGATCTGGTCTTCTGGGGTCTTTGTTCTCACTGTGGACCAAGTTGTGATGGTTTTGACCACATGTTCTTGTTGTTCTACTGGTTGGTCTTTTTTCTATGTATTTATAGTCCATTCTGGGGAGTTCTTCTGACTTAGGCCTGAATGATAGTTCAAAGATAAATATGTATGTATCACATTTGATGTCTTAATACTTTTAGATCTAATAAAGTCAGAGTGGAAGGACTTTTGTAAAAGAAAAAGAGAAGCCGTTGTTCTCATGGAGGTCCTGGATTCTGCCAGCAGGACCTCAGCAGCTCTTCCATAACTTTTGTACAAAAAACTGTTCTGATTCCATATTTAACTTTTGTAAAAAACATTGTGCATTTTTCTCGTCCTTTGTGTATTTTTGTGAAATGTAAAATGATGGTTCTTTCTTAATGCACTATTTCTGTTGAAGCACTTATTGAGAAAAAAGTATCTGAAAGAAAAGAACGATGACGTCAGAAAAGCTTCCATGTTTTTTAGCTGAGTCAGCGGAGAATTTTCAACATTTCCTAATTCAAATGTGAGCAGTTTCTATTTTTAACGTTTTACCATCTTTTTTTTCATTAAAAAAATAAATACTTTCTGAAAGGAATGTCTGGATGCGGGCGCTGCCACAATCGGGCTCTTTCTCCGGTTCTGGACCACCGGGTCCTCCGGAGACCAGAACCAATCCAGTTCTGAGCCTTAAACACCAACATGAAACATCCGTCTCTGTTTCATAACTGATAAAAGGTTTACACATTTTTTTCATCTTTAGTTTACCCCCCCCCTAAAAAAAAGAGATCATTCTATTTAATACAAACTTATGAAATGTTTTTCATCAGCAAAAGTGAAGCTTCAAAAACAATTCTGCTATGTAGAAACTAAACTTCTGAATCATCCAACATTTACATCGAAAAAAAAAAGATTTGTTATTTGAAACTATGGAATTAACCCTAGTACTATCCTATGACCCCCCCCCCTTACACTGACGTGTTCTCCCTACAGGGTTACAGTGCCCAGGATAGCACAAGGGCTACGTTTCATTCCAAACATCAGAAACTTGAAGGAATTATGCTCCACTTTGCTCCTGTAAATATGATTGTTCTTCATGGATCCAAATGGAAGAAATAAAAATGAATCAAATCTAAATCTATCCACACGCTAATCAATTGAACATCAGAGTTTCAATATATTTTTCAAATTCTTCTTTTCACATTTTTTTTAGATCTTTCTTTCTGTTGAGTAAATCACGAAGCAAAAACTGCACATTTCTGGGTTAAATCTTTCAAAAGTTTGACTTAATATGTACATTTTTCAACCTCAGCAAAAACGCATCAGAAATTGAAAGCCTTACACGTTAAAAACAAACTAAACACCTTCAGCCAAATTCTAGAGCAACATCTGGAAATAACGTTCTCTTACTGCATCCTCTCAACCCGCTTCTCAATTTGTCTTTTTCTGTCTCCAGTTGTAAAAATTCTCATCTTCATGTTTAAAATGAAAATGTTCTTTTTAATGTTTTCCTTTAACATGAAGCAGGGGCTTTGTGAAACCTAAACTATATCCTCCAAGTCTATGAAAGCACAATTCATGTCTCTAGCATAAAAATGAGATGTCCAGATTTGTCCTTTCCCGTCTCTAGCCACGCTGTAAATAGATGCATGTCTTCAGTTTTCTTCTTTTCTTGTGATTCAGTGATTTTTGTACAGAAACAATCTAATAAAGATGGCGCTTGGCTTGAAGCTGTAAAAGGCCTGTTTTTGATTGTTTTTCTATATCAATGTGGATTTTGAAAATCAAACGGACAGAAAGCTGTTCTTTGAGATAGAATCTTCTTCTTTTAAACCTCACCGTACCGTCAGTCTCTGAATGATCTGCATGAACGTGATTACCTATGCTTTTGTAGAACTTTTTAACTCTTGTGCTATCTTGGATGACCCCCCCCCCCCTTCCATTGACGTGTTCCCCCTACCATGACAAAGGTGGATAAAGCTGGAAAGATTTCATGTAATCCATGGACACCAGTGAAGATCACAAATCATTGAAGAAGAAAGGTTCAGAGCACTGTCTAGTGGGTCTAGATGACCCAACTCCCAATGTGCCTAGCATAGCACAAGGGTTACAAGACCCAGGTGCTAACAGGCTGCAATAATGTTGAATACTTTTGTAGTTTTTCTGCACTGTACTTTTATTTTCCGTAAGTACATTGAGGGTAAATAAACCAGTACTAACCAGTACCAGTAACTGCTGATACTTTACTTAGATGACCCCACTACCAATGTTAAAGAGCCTAGGATGGCACAAGGGTTAAGCTTCTGGCATGTCTACCTTTCCACCTGGTCTCCTGGACACGTCCACCTTCCTCCTCTGCGCCATGTCAGGAAGACAGAAGATAAAACGGAAAGCCTATGGCTCCTTTTGTCAGTCTCTCGTGTCATGACATTTACAAGATAAAAGCTTGAAGCACGTCAGAACTGAATTTCTGCTTCTTTAGAAGCTAGCAGCTCTGATTTGTTAAGGCAAAGATCTTCCTCTCAGAGAGATAAGCATATGGGAAGTCTGAAAGGTTTATCAGTCTGCAGCTCCAAGCAGGATGACTGTTTTTATGTTCAGTAAAAGAAGAGCTGTTTGATTCCAAGGGCTGCATTGAGACAACAACTGGTTTGTAGATTCATGGATCAAATGACGATAAAGGAATGCATAAACACTGCGGCAGCAGAAAACATGAAAGCTGCTTTATTTTGGTTCTCAGAGAAGCTGCTTAGCTAAAAAGATGAGACAGCGTTATCTTATTTCATCTTCAGCAGATGGACAGACGTACAGGAAGATAAGAAGAGTCTCCATGTGAACACCAACAGCTGGCGCCTGAACATCCTAACCCTTGTTCTATCCTAGGCACTTTACCATTGGGAGTGGGGTCATCTAGACCCACTAGACAGTGCTCTGAACCTTTTTTCTTCAATGATTTGTGATATTCACTGGTGTCCATGGATTACATGAAATCTTTCCACCTTTATCCACCTTTGTCATGGTAGGGAGAACACCTCAGTGGAAGGGGGGGTCATCTAGGATAGCACAAGGGATAAATGGGTCGGCACAAAGCTTCTCTGACTCATCTGGTGATGTAGAAGCAGATCTTCAGAAAAGTTCACGAGGCTCTGAGCTCAGATGAACGTCAGTCAAGTGAGGTCCAGATGAGATTCCTGTTGGTTTTCCAGTCAGAAACTGGAGTAAAAGACCATGAGAGACCCTCACAGTTCTGCTGGGTCAGCTGTACAGTCATGAAACATCGAAAATAGAAGATCACAAACCATCTCCCTGTACCTGCAGCTTCATCCAAAATGATTTATCTGTTTGGGTACAAATGATCTAAAGAACAGTTAGGAGCCAGCCCTGAACTGCACAGAGAAACTTCCATCATCTGTTGAGACCTGGGACGACAGTAACAAAGGTTACTACGGTAACACTCTCCGCCATTATGAATTCAAATCTTGCAGAGCTCCAGAGGTCTTCCTGCTAGAACCAGAACATGTCCAGAACCATCTAAAGTTCTCCAAAGACCACCTTAATGATCCAGAGGAGGCTCGGAAGAAGGTCATGGGGTCAGATGAGACCAAAAGGAACTCTGGTAGAAATGTTTGGAGGAGGAAAAAATGCCGACTCACTGTGCACGGAAGTGAAAACTTCATGGTTTGGGGCCGCTTTCCTCCAAAGGACACAGAGCAGATGAGGAGTGAAAGGTTGAACGGATCCATGTTTGGACAGATTTTGGACCAAAACCTCCTTTCATCAGTGAGATGGAAGGAGGTTTTGGTCCAAGGTTCTGGAGGGTTCTAGCCGGCTCTAGACCTCGGTCCTCAGTCTGTGTTTTTTCAGCAACAGCCCCCAAACATCACAGCTCTGGAGAAGATCTGCATGAATGAATGGACCAAAATACCAGAAACAGTGAAAAGCTGCTGAAGACCTACAGGAAACCTTTGACCTCTGACCCTGAAACCAGGTTACATTACAACGTATAGAGGTGGACTTTGACCCCCAAAGGCTCAAATCAGGATGAAACTGACCCTGCCCTTTGAAGTCGGATGTTACTCGAACAAAAATGCTTCTATGTGGTTTACTCTGAACATCTGCTCTCTGACTGAAGAAATGTTTTTAACGAATCTCCTGAAAAAAGGCAGAACCCCTCACTGCCCTCCCCATGTGAGTCATGCCCCCCACTCATATACATGGTTTCCACTTAATTAATTTCTTTTGAATTTGATTTGAAATGGTTTATTTCAAGCAATCAAATAGGAATAATACACAGAAACAATAAAATCATCAGTTATACATTCATACAATAACTAATCAAACTTGGAATAATTAGACATAAAATTAAGTATTGCTTGAAAGGGAGTGGAAGGAAGCGTACTTATATAATCCCACCCTGTTCTACTGTAACCATTTTATTACATAAATTATCAATATCCGGTTCCTAGCTTTTATCAGACAGAATTAAGAATCTTGAAATATCAATAAAGACAAAGATGAATTACTTAAATTATTTTGTAAAAAATAACTTTTAGAAATCAACATGGCAATGAAGTATCCAAAATATATGCAGATTATGTTATTTATAAAAGTCATTGATATGATTAAAAATAATACTATATCAGTAAAATAGACATAACCCTTTTTCAGGAATTTTCATAGCAAAATGTCATCAAGTATCAAAAGTTAATAATATGTGCAAAATTATGCTACATTAGGAGAAATTCATGAATCAATTTATCAATTTTTTGGGGCAAGTGAAGTAATATCATTAAAAGTCAATCAATTTAACCAGTTTCAATAATTGAATAATCATTTGTTTTATTTTTTATTTTTTGTATTTTTATTTATCATTTTTTGTCTTTTTTTCTTCTTTTATGATAAAGTAATGCTATGAAGTAAAAAAATAAAAATAAAATAAAAAAATAAAAAGGGTCCATATTTGTGGAAAGACCAAAGCTGGTATTTCTTCTTTTTTTGCTGATTAACAGCCGTTCTTCTCGGTTTAAAACAAAGTTTATAGTTCTCTTCGCTGTTATGTCTGCAGACATTAGATTAAGGTCCACATCCTTCTTCAGCTGATATCAGCGGCGCCTAAGAGTTGAGGTCAAGTTGTCTGCATGTCAGATCTTTGTTGATAATCAGGTCACTTCAGACTTATGGAGAAAATGTTGAATCCAGGCGTAATATTTCTTGAAATTATTTGGCTCTTTGATTTATTACTCCATGTTGTTTCAGACGACTGTGACCAAACACTTCTCCAAATCCTTCATGGTGTTAATAACCAGAACCTTGGACCGGTCCGGGGGACCGAGCGGTTTGACGTAAATCCTGCAGCCTTTAACCCAAGTGTTCTCAATCTGCTTTTGCTTCCTGAGAAGCCGTGCATGTTTGGAGATTTCAGCATTCCTTCTGGTCGGATGGACGTTCAGATAAACAGTAGATCCTTTCAGATTTTTTGCATTGATTCATCAGAGCTAGCTTGTGTTTGTCATTCACAAACCTGATGAGGATCTCTGGTTTATACGTCTCCTTTCTCCTGGGGAGCGGGTGGCAGGTCTCCATGGTGTTGAGATTCAGGGAAATCCCTTTAGATGTGAGAAATGATTCCACTTGGTGTTCCAGAGAGCCGTTTCAGAGCTCCTATCGCTATTAGCATTAGCAATGCTAACTCCAGCTGCATTTAGCTTTGCCCGAGGTTTGATCAGTACTCCAGTGAGAAAGACATTATTCATCCTTACTTGTTGTTCCACATCGTCCAGTCTTTTCTCCAGAATCTCGACCCAGTTTTCTCGTTGCTCGTTCCGAGGGCGGAGCCTCAGGAATTCTTCCAATAGCACTGAGAGCAGAGTTAGCTTCGGTTAACTTGTTCCATAAAGGGATACAACATAGCTTGGATGTCATCAAGAGCTTTTTTAAGGTCTTCGTATTCCTGTTTTTTCTTAGGGGCCATGGTCAGCTCTCTTTTTTGGAGAAAACCAACTTTTTAAGTCGTTTGAAGATAGTTGTATAGCCGCCATGAGCCCACACGCGTCCGTGTTGTAACCCGGAACCGGAAAAAAATAAAAATAAAAAATCCTTGTGCTATCCTAGGCACTTTACCATTGGGAGTTGGGTCATCTAGACCCACTAGACAGTGCTCTGAACCTTTTTTCTTCAATGATTTGTGATCTTCACTGGTGTCCATGGATTACATGAAATCTTTCCACCTTTATCCACCTTTGTCATGGTAGGGAGAACACCTCAATGGAAGGGGGGGTCACCTTAGATAGCACAAGGGTTAAACTTGTTCTGTCCAACAACTGAGCAAACAGATGAGAGCTGAAGGCCTTTTGTGTTGGACAGGTTTTACACAAAAAGAGGTTATGAATCTTCGGATAACCAGGGTGTAAATTTGTATAAACCCTATTTTGTTTTTTTAAAATTATTTTTTAATTTATTTGTTACATTTTGTGTTTTAGGTATATATACATATACTTTTTATTACAGTTACAGTTATTTTCAGTGACTTTCAGAGGAAGCCTGAAGATCCATGGGCCCTCCCACATGCCCCAAAGGTTCACACCTCCTGAGGGTCTTAGGATATGGGGGGGGGGGGGGGGGGTCGCTCTACGCCTACCTGCCCTTTCCGTCTTTCTTCCTGTGAAGCTGACAGGATGTTTGTGTTGGCTGCAACTGCTGCATGACCTCACTGTTACATAATTCGAGTAAAAATAATAACCCCCCACCCCAGGTTTTAGGGCCTCACTGCTGTCTCTCTGGAACAATGTTTAACAATCTTCACTTTGTCAAATGTGGGAAGCCTCAAACCAACTGTATCAATAGGAAAACACTTTTAATAAGCATTCCCAGGTGGGGGCGCTCGAACGCGTCTCACCTGGAAGCTATTAGAGCCGACAGGAAGTGGAGACAGAGATCGAGTGCTTCCCAATAATGTGCGTCCCTCAGGAGACCGGAAATATGTAGATTCATCATAAAACACATCGGAGCGCTTGGACTGTAACCGAGAAGAGAAAATCAGCAGAGACAGCTGGGCACCTCCAGATAAAATCCCACAAACATCTGCAGATGCGGCGGCAGAGCGTTTCATCGCTCATGTCCAACGTCTCTCCTGACGCTCGCGCTGTAAACACCTTCTCCAGATGGACGGCTGGATTTATGGAGACTCCCTCCTGCCAATGCAAGGAGGGATCCGGACGAAAACAGGAGCTATGTTCTCAGTCTCAGCAGAACTCGGGAACAACTTCAGATGAGAACTCCATCAAGTTTACCTCTTTACTAGAACATTAGCCAACCAGCAGCAGCTCCTTCACGTGAACCACTGACCTGAATCAGCCAATCCCAGCGTCTCAATGGAAACAGCTTGTTAGAAAAGCACCTGATATCTGCTTTGCTGTGTTCTTCTTTTTTTGTTTCCTGTTAGAAACATTTGTTTGTTACAATTCATCAAAGAAACCGATCGTCATGAATGCTCTTCCTCATTTTCATAACAATCATCATCACCCTCGTGGAGCTTGGAGTCTGACCGCGTTCCGTTCCTCAGGTCCTCGCTAAAGAATGGATATAATGGTTGTGCTGATGGGGGAGGGGGGCATGTAATCTGTTTAATGATGTCTGTAGACGGCGGTGATTCATGGAGGAACAGGGAGGAGCCGTCAAAGACGCCATCAATCACCAAGAGAAACAACCTAAAGCTTGATGAAGGTGATGATGAAGAGGGTTCAGGTCTTTAGTTTAGGCTACATGTTTTGGTTTTTGTCTCTGAAGTCATTCTAGGTGACTTCATATTTGAGAAAGTTCTGAATGACAGGAAGAACAGATTCCTGTGAGCTTTGTTCATCATCATCATCACCTTCATCAGCAGCCCCGCCCCTTAGGTGATGTGGACCTGTGTCTGCATCAGGCATCTGAAGGGTTCCGAGAATCTTTCACGCTTAAATATTTACCTGCAGCTCCATCTGTCCGGCGCTGCCCGGGTCCAGTTCCCTCTGGGAACTCTGAAGATGTGCTTGAGATCGGCTCTGACCAAGACTCTTATTAAAACAATGAAGCTCATAATTATCTGGGAACTCCAGAGCAGTGTTATAGTCGTAATGAGGCCACACCGGAGCCGGAGAATAAAGAATGAATGTAATAAATAAGCCATTAGATGGGCAGTAAAAAGAGCCGGCTGTGTAAAAGAAGCAGTGAAATAAGTTCAGACAGGTCTTGTTGTCTCCTGATGAGCTCTTGGAGAAATTACTGCTTCCATGTTTGTAATAAAATGAGACATCAGCAAGAATAAAGATTAAAATTCAGCCGGAAAATCTGCAGGAAACTAAAACCAGGAGGTGAAGATTTGGAGAAGTTATCCAAAGAAAACCTGAGGTCTGATCGGGCCTAGATAGGAGTCTGCGGTCCAGGTCACGGGGGAATACCCCACAGACCAACAGCACTTTCATTTTTTTACCATTCTCTAGGTTAGAATTAACCTCAAAACCATCAGAACACGTTCTGCGTCTGTTTGGCGACAAAATGAAACAGACCAAAATGCCAAACTGGAAGAAGAACCAGAGAAGCTGGGCTTCAGGCCAACCAAAAAGTCATTTCAAGCCTGAAAGTCTTGACGTTGAGCTTCTTTAACTCTGTGTAACCATGATAGTTTATAATAAAGTGGGTCTGGACAGGTCTGGACCGTTACCTGTTAATGATCATCATCATCTTCTTCTTCATAGTTATAAACAGACACGTTGATTTTAGCCAGAGAAATGAAAATCATTGTGATCATGTGACGTCTACCTTTTCAGGCCAAAACTGAAGGCCTAAAAAGTGAAATGTCTTCAAAAAACCTGCAGATTGTCTGAATCCGAGTGTCTGGATGCTTCTGAAGTTTTTATGGTGGAAGTGTTGAGGATTTCCCATAAGGAGCCCAGAGTTTTATTGGTTTTATGGCGGCTGTCGTTTCATTCAACCGCCGTCCTGGAAGAGCTCATGGCTTATGGAGGGGGGGTCAAAGGGAAAAGTTTGCTGATTGCAGATATAACTTCCACAAACTAATTATCTGTGGCAGTTAAATAAGTCAAAGTGGTCATGCTAATGAGTCCACAAGAGACTGATTGTTAAACTCCATTAAAAAGAATGATATTCCTCCTCTTTTATATTTGTGTTTTTCCTCTAAAGCAGCCAAACAAACTCTGTTGAAAGGTCATGATGCTGCAGAAGCACCGACTAATTAAAGTCAAGCTCAGCAGTTGGAGTGGAGTCATTCCTGCTCAGGTGAGTCTTTGAGTCAGAAACTCAAGTTATAAAAAGGCAAAAGAAAGAAGAAGAAATGCAGACTTCAGGTGTAACCCTTGTGCTATCTTAGATGACCCCCCCCTTCCATTGAGGTGTTCTCCCTACCATGACAAAGGTGGATAAAGGTGGA
Organism: Oryzias latipes; assembly: GCF_053564925.1. Classification (NCBI taxonomy): domain Eukaryota; kingdom Metazoa; phylum Chordata; class Actinopteri; order Beloniformes; family Adrianichthyidae; genus Oryzias; species Oryzias latipes. Next base: position 35,092,370 of record NC_136246.1, read on the forward strand.
AAGATTTCATGTAATCCATGGACACCAGTGAAGATCACAAATCATTGAAGAAAAAAGGTTCAGAGCTCTGTCTAGTGGGTCTAGATGACCCACCTCCCAATGGTAAAGTGCCTAGGATAGAACAAGGGTTAACTGATCTAAAAACATTTCCCATCTCCAGGAAATTAGCTCTGTCTTCTTCCAAACAGGCCCTGATAAAACACTGAGTAGTTAGGAATATAAAAAATCATAAAAAAATGTTTTCTTTGTGTTAATTTGAATCTATTAAAGACATTTTGATGAGAATGACGGTACCGCGATTTAGCCGCACTTTAAGCTCTGTTTTAGGAAAAGACCCGCCCCTTTAACTCTCTCCACCAATCATTCTTGGAGGCTTAATCACATGTCATCAGTCTGACCAATTACAAGTGGTTAAAGTCTTCACTTCCTTGTTCCAATTTAGCTCAAAAAGTCTCTCAGTTCCAACAAAAATACCAGCTAAAGCTCGTCTGTAGCGGTGTAGCTTTCCACAGAATCCGGTGTCAGACCGTGGAACAAGTGAACAAAACAATGAAGCTCAGAGACGAGAGTCTGTCTGACATCACTACATCCCCCATGATGCATTGGATTAAAGTGACAGTCACAATGAGTCGTCCTTGTTAAACGTCTTGAAACCACAACGAACACACATGAAACTGTTTTTAAATTTTCTAACTTAACTTTTATTTCATCTTATAGAAAAAACAGCTGCAAATTCCAGCTTTTTCTGCCACAATCATCACAAAAATGCACGTGAGATTGGGGGGTGGGGTGGGGGTGGGGGTGGGGGGGCTGTAGATCCGTACAGACTATGAGTTTCTATGAGCGGAGTTTTTTTTGGGATAGTGGTGTGCCGCGGTATTTTTGTCTAGGTTAAAGTGTGCCGTGGCTCAAAAAAGGTTGAAAAACTCGGGTCTAGATGACCCAACTCCCAACGTTAAAGTGCACAAGGGTTACGGACAAAACTGTAATCCCTAAACAAAGTATAATTTAAAGAGATTACTTAGAAAAACAAATGTAAAAACCTGATTCTAATTCACTAACCTGGAGTTTAAATAATTATTAAGAATCAACCCGAATGGATCTGAAACATTTGAGTTTCCTGGTACATTTCCCTTCATTTTATGTCCAGCATGAAACAATATTCAAGAAAAAAAGAGCAGAAATCTGCAGAAGCCAAATATTTTTCTACCAAAATAGAGAAAAACTGAAGATCTCACCAATTACAATGTTTTGTAGGGTTAAGTGCCCAACATAATTACCTCATTTAAAATGTTTCTTGGATAATTTTTGTATCATTTTTCCCTCCCTCCCTCCCTCCAGACAGCAGTCTAAGCAAAGATGCCCAGACTTCCCTCACCCCGGCCACTTCCTCCAGCTCCTCTGGGGGGACTCCGAGACGTTCTGTCGCCAGGTGAGAGACACAGTCTCTCCAGAGTGTCCTGGGTCTTCCCTGGGGCATGTACCAGTTGCGACATGCCCCAGGGAACACCTCCCCAGGGAGGCATCCAGGAGGCATCCAGACCAGATGGATAAGGAAGATGACATCCAGAGGCACCTCAACTGGCTCCTCTGGATGTGAAGGAGAAGCGGTTCTACTCCGAGCTCTCTGCAGGTGACCGAGTTCCTCCGTCTATCTCTAAGGGAGCGCCCAGCCACCCCACGGAGGTCCTGCTTGTATCTGGGACCTGATCTTTTATTGTCCTGTCCAGCAAATGAACAGACTGCAGCTGAGAGCTTCTTGTGACGGACATGTTTGTTTTACAATCAGGGTTGTTTGTTACTCTTGGAGTTTGTTCAAATAAATCCCCTCTGTAACAGATGTGAACTTTGTTGAGTTTTAGCCACTGGAACAGGATGTGTGTGTGTGTGTGTGTGTGTAATAAGGTCATGAAACCATGCTAACCAGCCCAGAGAAAATTCTAATGATAATGAGAGGAGGCTGGCATTTTGGCGTGTTGCTGCAGGTCTATATGTTGCATCCATCGAGCATCCCGCGACCCGGGGGGGAGCTGAAACCCCCCAGGCTGGGCAGAATCCAATAAAACGCACTAGACGTTTTAATTGTATTTTCCTCATCAAGGAGTAATGTGCAAGATGGTTGTTGCATTTCTGTTGAGACCAATAAGGCTGATATATCAGTCATTTCCGGATAAACATCCTCCCCCTCAGGTGGGGCTCCTGGGGGGTAAATTGATGATCAACCTTTTGGTTTTTAAACTGTCCAGACTTTTCTGTTTGTTAAACTGCTAGAAAGAAGGAAAGAAAAATGAAAACCCAGAAAGTTCAAATGCAGCAGGGCTTGTTAGGCTGGGAGAAATATTGATGATTCAGGGTCCAGAAAGTTGGAGAACCACCTCAAATGTTTTCCTCCCAATGAGGACAACACGTCTGGTGTTGTGGTCTCCAACAGAAACGTCCACAGTGCCACGATAACTCAGCAGGTGGAGCGCTTTTGACACTTTTATCTAAACTTAGAACACGTCATCGCTTTTGCTGGACTGTGGCTCATAATAAAGAAGGAAGATGAAGGAATGAATGGGAAAACAACCCCCCATCAACTAGCATGATGCTCCTCAGTGAGCTACAGCGCCAACGTGTGTTCAAAGACAGACGCTGCCGTCAAGCCTGAGAAAGCCATTGACCTTTGACCTGTATGTTTGAAATGAATAGAGCTCAGCAAAATGGTACTACAGAGCACTGTTTTTATCTGAAAGACACTTTTTTTTTGTCACAAACAAGATTCATAAAAACAAAAGGAATTCTTTGCAAAACAGAATTTTACAAAAAAGACCAACTGTTCCCACTCTTCCACTGTTCCTCTGTTCCCACTGTTTCACTCTTCCCACTGTTCCACTCTTCCCACTGTTCCACTGTTCCTCTGTTCCCACTGTTCCTCTGTTCCTCTGTTCTCACTGTCCCTCTGTTCCACTGTTCCTCTGTTCATTTGTTACACTGTTCCAACTGTTCCTCTGTTGCTCTGTTCCTGGGTTCCACTGTGCCAACTGTTCCCACTGTTCCTCTGTTCCTGGGTTCCACTGTGCCAACTGTTCCCACTGTTCCTCTGTTCCCACTGTTTCACTCTTCCCACTGTTCCACTCTTCCCACTGTTCCACTGTTCCTCTGTTCCCACTGTTCCTCTGTTCCTCTGTTCTCACTGTCCCTCTGTTCCACTGTTCCGACTGTTCATTTGTTACACTGTTCCAACTGTTCCTCTGTTGCTCTGTTCCTGGGTTCCACTGTGCCAACTGTTCCCACTGTTCCACTGTTCCTCTGTTCCTCTGATCCCACAGTTCCACTGTTCCTCTGTTCCCACTGTCCCTCTGTTCCGACTGTTCATTTGTTACACTGTTCCAACTGTTCCACTGTTCCTCTGTTCCTCTGTTCCCACTGTTCCTCTGTTCCTCTGTTCCCACTGTTCCTCTGTTCCCACTGTGCCAACTGTTCCCACTGTTCCTCTGTTCCCACTGTTCCACTGTTCCTCTGTTCCCACTGTTCTACTGTTCCTCTGTTCCCACTGTTCCACTCTTCCCACTGTTCCACTGTTCGTCTGTTCCCACTGTTCCTGGGTTCCACTGTGCCAACTGTTCCCACTGTGCCAACTGTTCCCACTGTTCCTCTGTTCCTCTTTTCCCACTGTTTCACTCTTCCCACTGTTCCACTCTTCCCACAGTTCCACTGTTCGTCTGTTCCCACTGTTCTACTGTTCCTCTGTTCCCACTGTTCCACTCTTCCCACTGTTCCACTGTTCATCTGTTCCAACTGTTCCTGGGTTCCACTGTGCCAACTGTTCCCACTGTTCCTCTGTTCCACTGTTCCTCTGTTCCCACTGTTCCACTCTTCCCACTGTTCCACTGTTCCTCTGTTCCCACTGTTCCACTCTTCCCACTGTTCCACTGTTCCGACTGTTCATTTGTTCCACTGTTCCAACTGTTCCTCTGTTAGACTGTTCAAACTGTTCCTGGGTTCCACTTTGCCAACTGTTCCTCTGTTCTGCTATTCCCGGAGAACAGACTCTTCTTTAGTGTCGCTTAAAACATTGTTTCCCTCTGGCTAAAATTTCACCTTCATTGTCTTCAAACAAATGCAATTCGATGTCCTGGTTGCAGAGTTGTTCATTCACACTGATGTGCACTGGGTTGCACCATCTCTTGTTCTGCATGTTCTACGTAAAAAGATGAGAGAGGCCTGCAATTTCCTAAACCTCAACTACAAGAGACAAAATGAGCAAAAAAACAAGAAAATCCCCTTTTCTGATCTTAAAGAATTTATTTGTAGATTATGGTGGAAAAGAAACATTTAGTGACCTACAAACAAGCTAGATTTCTGTCTCTCACAGACCTGTAACTTCTTCTGTAGAGGATCCTCTGTCCTCCACCTGTTACCTGTATTAATGTCACCTGTTTGAACTGGTTATCTATAGAAAGACACCTGTCCATAACCTTACACAGTCACACTCCAAACTCCACTAGAGACCAAGGAGCTGTCTAAGGACACCAGAAACCAAACTGTTGACCTGCAGCAGACTGGAAGACTGAATCTGCAACAGGTAAGCAGCTTGGAGTGAAGAAATCACCTGTGGAGGCAATTATTAGGAAGTGGAAGACATACAACACTGATAATCTCCCTCCATCTGGGGCTCCCCCCAAGATCTCACCCCGTGGGGTCAGAATGATCACAAGAACGGTGAGCAAAGATCCCAGAATCCCACGGGGGACCTAGTGAATGACCTGCAGAGAGCTGGGACCAAAGTAACAAAGGCCACCATCAGTGAGACGCTACACCAACAGGGACTAAAACCCTGCAGGGCCAGACGTGTCCCCCTGCTAAAACCAGCACATGTGTAGGCCCGTCTATAGTCTGCTAGAGAGCATTTGGAGGATCCAGAGGAAGATTGGGAGAATTTCCTGTGGTCAGATGAAACCACAATAGAACTTTTTAGAACTCTACTGTTTGCAGGAGAAAGAATGCTGAGCTGCATCCAAAGAACACCAGACCTACTGTAAAGCATGGGGGTGGAAGCATCATGCTGTGGGGCTGTTTTTCAGCAAAGGGACCAGGACGACTGATCCATGTAAAGGAGTGAATGAATGAAGCCATGTTTGGTCAGATTTGGAGAGAAAACCTGCTTCCATCAGCATTGAAGATGAAACATGGCAGGGTCTTTCAGCATGAGAACCATCCCAAACACACGTTGCCCGGGTAACGAAGGAGTAGCTTTGTTAGAACCATTTCAAGGTCCTGGAGTGGTCTAGCCAGTTTCCAGATCTCAACCCCATAGAAAATCTTTGGGGGGAGTTGAAAGTCTGTTTTGCCCAGGGACAGCCCTAAAACATCACTGCTGTAGAGGAGATCTGCATGGAGGAATGGACCAAAATACCAGCAACAGTTTGTGAAAAAATTGATAAGACTTGCAGAAAATGTTTGACTGCTGTCATTACCAACAAAGTTTATATAATAAAGTACTGAGTTGAACTTTTGTTATTGACCAAATATTTATTTGCCACCATAACTTACAAATAATTCTTTAATAATCAGAAAATTATATTTACTGGATTTTTTTTTATCTCATTTTGTCTCTCATAGTTTAGGTTTACCTATGATAAAAATTACAGGCCTCTCTCATCTTTTTAAGTAGGAGAACTTGCACAATTGGTGGCTGACTGAATACTCTTTTGCCCCACAGTACACTGCAAATCCCCTGTCTTTTTTAACCCTCCACCTCAATTCTGTCCTCGCATGAAAAGTTTTAACCCATCAAAGGAAACCACAGAGTCTGGGTCAGTCCATTCAGCCACATCTCCCTGAACTCGCTTTGTTGCCGGGTCAGCGCCTTCAGCTGGTCAGTTTTGTTGAGGAGGAAACGAAGGTTGCCCATGACAACAGATGGTATGAGCGGATTATACCTTTGTTTCTTCTCCGGCAGCTTTCTTCCGGCCCTGCAGCCTTTTCCTCTGTTTTCTTTGGGAATCTCTGGCTACAGCGTAGAGCCAACAGCTGTGAACTATGATCAGATGGAGTCTCAGAAAAAATTAAAATCCGGATAAAAAATCGAAATAGAAGAACAATTAACCCTTGTGCTATCCTATGGGGTCAAGATGACCATTGAGGTGTTCCCCCTACCATGACAAAGGTGGATAAAGGTGGAAAGATTTCATGTAATCCATGGACACCAGTGAAGATCACAAATCATTGAAGAAAAAAGGTTCAGAGCACTGTCTAGTGGGTCTAGATGACCCAACTCCCAACATTACAGGATAGCACAAGGGTTAAAACTAGTCTCCCCACGCCCAGAACCGCACTGCAAGGGGCAGACACAAAGCACACCTGTAGACAATGCAGAGCTTTGAAGAGCGGAGGCGTGTGGACTAATGAACATGTCCATGTGATGCATGCTTCCTCATGAAAGAAACCAAAACAAAGTAGCGACGCAGCTGTTCGTGCAGCGCCATCTTTAGCTGGTGGGGGAGGTTTGGAGAGGCGGAGGTGTACATCACTGTTTAGTCATGTATCTGGCTCCAACATCGCGGCATCGGTATCGTGGAAAATGGGGACTGACTTGGCTTCATTTCGCTGGAGCAGGTGGTGAAGCGTTTTCAGTCCAGTTCTATATACATTGGACAGTGCAGTGGGCCGCTGGTTCTGATCGGTTCTTTTGTACAGAGATTCTGGTTTCCAGAGTCCACCTCAAACCGTCACATCAAGGTTCTGCTTGATGATCGGCCCATTATCTCCACCAAAGAGTGTAGGAGCAGAACTTTCTGACTCCAACAACAACAATTAATGTTTGGAGAAAATTGTACTGAATATTTACGCACATCAAAACGGATTTAGCCTCATTCATGTATGAATATGAAAGTAAAACTGATGTAATATTTCCTGGCAGAGCCGACCTGCAGCCGACGTGCCTTTAGGAGGTTTCCTGTCAGATGTGAGCCGACCTGCTTCTCTAAGAGTCTCATCAGCCGTGTTGTTTATCTGTGAAGTCATTGCTGGCGTCTGCTTCCATCTGCTTCTGAAACAGGAATGGTTTCAGATGCAGAGGAAGTGCGGCAGCGTGCCCGGCTCCGGCTGACGAGTTCAGGCGCTCGTCTCCCTCACGGCTTTATGTAAAGCAGCAGAAGCAGTAATTGGAAGTCTGGAGCTGCTGGTCCATTCCCTCCTCCACCCAGGATCCACATTTACAGTTTGAATTGCAGAAGAAGGAGATGAAAAGCTTTCAATTAGGTCTTTTCTCTTTTCTCTGCACACTAAAATTAAAACTGATCTCTGAGGTCATAGTTATCATTTTAATGATAGCTCCATTCATCAAAATTCTCATTTGTCTCGTCTCTCCTGTGGGTTGAAATCCGATTCTTACAAAGCTTTTCTTCAATTACCCCCAAGTTACCACTGCCTCCATCATCAGGATGAGGGTCCACGACCACGTCTGGCCCCCACCATGGTTTCCCTGCAGATGAAGGGACGCTGGCGAGAATGTAGATCTGATTTGTGAATGACTGTACTGTACAGAATGAATGTATTCTTTCTGCGAGGGACTCTGTGGCAAGGTTATTATAGTTAACGAAAACGAACGAAAAAACTAAATCTAGAACTGAAAAAACATTTTCGTTAACTGAAATAAAAATAAAAACGAGAGTTTTAAAAAAAACGAAAACTAACTAAAACTTTTTGTTGTGTGTATAAAACGAACTGAAACTAAATAATATTAACCCCAAAAAATCCTTCGTTTTCGTCTTTGTTAATACATGTCTTTTGGGTTGAAATAAAATCTATTTACTTCACGCTGCTAGTTTTACTGTGTATTTGACCCCTACGGCATCACGTTGTCTGTGACGTCACATGATGTCTGTCAGACACTGCCGGCTAGCGTGGTCATAGACATTTACATGAGCGTTATGGCTGCAGTAAAAGTTGGGAGAAAGCGGGAGAGTCCTATTTGGGACTTTTTTGAATATAACAGCGTCGAAAATGTGTTGGACATATTTTACTTTAACAAGAGGGGTTATTAATCTTCAGACAAACCAGAGGTATGTCTGAATAAACCCCTTTTGGAATTGAGGCCAAACTTTATTCATTTCAATCATGTTTGAAAATCTTTGGTGTTGGACGGAAAAGGAAAGGAGGGAAGAAGAGGGAGGTATGTTAGAGAGGGAGGGGGTGATAGTGGGAGGGGGGGGGTAAGACCATGAAGCAGCATAGAGCAGACAAGTTTACTGGTTGTTTATCGTTACGGTACGGTTCAAATGTAGTACAAAAAGGGCGGGGCCTGTCCACACACACACTCAAATGTTATCAACACACCTGCTAGCTGCAAAAATGTCCACATGTCAACATGTACACAAAACAGATAGTGTTCACACACACATACCTATGCCTTTAAACCAACTAGTGTGAAATCTTTCAGTCATTCAGTCATGCAAACTGTTAGTGCAAAGGTGAGCTAACACCTGTGCTCAGGTGAGTGTTTATGTTCTTCTAAAATGGATGGTGGAATGTGAAAAGAAGGAGGGAGAGTGCCCAGCCACCCCCACACCCAGACCCCCGCCGCAGCAGCAGTGGCAGCCGGAACCCCCAACGCCACACAGGAGCAGGCAGGGAACAACCGCCCCCCGGGCGACCAAGCCCGCCACCCAGGACAGGGCCAGCAGGACCGCCGCGAGGCCCCCAGAGCCAGAGAGCAGGGAGGCATGGGGGGAAAGAGAGCGCCGCCCCAGCCCAACCAGGAGAGCAGCCCCCCCGCCGCGCCGGATGAGCCCAACGCAGGGCCCCACCGGAGAAGGACGCCCACAGCCCCAGACGAGCACCCCACCACCACCCAGGAGTTCCGGGCATCCCCCCGCCCCAACCCCAGGTACGAGCCAGGACCCCCCAAGGGAGACCCGCTCTGCGCTCCAGGCAGCCACCCACCCGGCCCACGGCTGGTCCGTGGAGGAGCAAGGCAGGGGCCAGCCACCCCCAACCCGGAGGGGAGCACCCCGGGGAAAAAGGGGGGCCCACAATGGGTGTTGTAAACATGGCCCGACCAGGCTCGGCCACTGTTGGAAGTTTGACGGGGCCCAGCGCCCAGGGGCAAGGACCAGGACCCACCCCCCAGGGACACGAACACCCCCGGCTCAGGTGTAATGTGACCCCCCCCGAGCGGAGAGAGTACCGCCGGGCCCAGGAAACCGGCACCCAGGGGATACGGCATCCATTGCCAAGGGCCCCGTACCCCCCACCAGGTAAGAGGTAGGGGACAGATGGTCCTAGGTCCCACCTTCCTTGCAAAATGTGTGTGTGCGTGCATGTGTGTTTGTGAGGGTGTGTGTGTGCATGTGTGTGTGTTTTGTGTTGGGGTGTATATTTTGAGGGGGGAGGGGCGTGTGTACTAAGGGGGGGTCAGTTAAAATTGGCGGGTAGGGCACTGAGGGGACATCTCCTGATTCCTCACAGTGACGTCCCCTCACCCTCCCCACCAAGGGGCCCTAAATGTTTAAGGTGGGGTCAAAATTGGCGGGTAGGGTGCGAGGAGGACATCCGCTGCTTGCTGGCAGTGATGTCCAAGCACCCCCCCCCCCCTACCAAGGGCCCTACATGTCTAAGGTGCAAATAAAACCGTAAAATAAATAAATAAAATAAAACCCACTCCATACGGCAACCATGGGAGGGGGACCACTGCCAAGTAGCCCCCCCCCCCAGGCGCATCGCAGGCTAAACCCCCCACCCCCTCACCCTTATATGAGGTTATATGAGGAAGGGGGTGGGTTGGGGACAGCTGGTAGACTGTCCCCCCGTCATGGGGGCTGTTCTGATGAAAACATCAAAGTGGGTCATAGCAGTTCTGTTAATTTGATTTTATTTGAAATGGTTTATTTCAAGCAATTAAATAGAAATAATACACAATAGTAATACAATCATCAGTTATACATTTATACACTAACTAATCAAACTTTGGATTATTAGGCATATTAATAAATATTGCTTGAAAGGGAGTGGAAGGAAGCAAACGTATATAATCCCACCCTGTTATACTGCAACCATTTTATTACATGATTTATCAATATCCGGTTCCTAGTTTTTATCAGAAATCGATAAAGCTAAATGACAAAGATAAATTACTTAATTATTATGTAAAAATAACTATTTCAGAAATCAACATGGCAAATGCAGATCAGTTATCTAAAATATATGCAGGTTACGTTACTTATAAAAGTCATTCATATGATTAAAAAATAATACTATATCAGTAAAATACACAACACTGTTTCAGAGATTTTCATAGCAAAATTTCATCAAGTATCAAAAGTTAAAAACATGTGAAAATTATGCTACATTAGGAAAGATTTTTGAATCAATTTAACCCTTGTGCTATCTTAGATGACCCCCCCCCCCTTCCATTGACGTGTTCTCCCTACCATGACAAAGGTGGATAAAGGTGGAAAGATTTCATGTAATCCATGGACACCAGTGAAGATCACAAATCATTGAAGAAAAAAGGTTCAGAGCTCTGTCTAGTGGGTTTAGATGACCCCACTCCCAATGTTAAAGTACCCAGGATAGAACAAGGGTTACGTTGAGATGATCAAACCGGGTCATGACTGTTCTGATGACACCATCAAACCGGGTCATGGGTTGTTCAGCTCAGGACTGTTGCAAGACCAACAAGTGGCCTTGTGGTAGAGTGTCTGCCCTGTGACTGTAAATCTTGAGTTCAAACCCAGGCTGATTTGTACCAAACGCTCTAAAAATGGGATCCAATGCTTCCTGCTTGACACTCAGCATTAGGGGTTAAACCAACAAAGGGCTCCCAATGGCTGTGTAGACATTGAGAGCTGCAGAGAACAAATTTCACACTCCAAGGTGTGTGACTCTAACTTTAAGAATGTTTCTGGAAGAAACTTTGAAACCATCATCCGTGTGATCTTGAACTGGGTCCCAAACTACCACTGTTTTTATCTGGTACTGGAGCATTACTGACAGTTCAGCTTGTCCCCTGTGGTATCAATCTGGATCAGAACCAGGATGTGTTTTCAGTCAAACAGAGGAAGGTGTTGCACAGTGAGCAGCAGGTCTGGACACCATCAGTCCTGCATCATCTGCTACAGAGGAATCCCAACCATCTGGACCAGTTTGACTGCCCTCTGCAAATTTCCAGGCTGCTGGGCTCCAAGGTCCTGCAGCCCGTCCGCCCCGCCCCCGCTTGGCTGCAGGCCTGCAGGAAGGGTGTGGAGATGAAGCCCTGGGCCCTGGATATCCATTTGGAGCTAATTAAGGATCTTCAGTGGACACACGGCCCCAGTTCCTGAGGCCTCCAGGGACGACGCGCTGTCTGAGCTCATTTACAAAGCTGCTCTTCCACCAACAGCCTCTAACTGAATTTAGGTCACATTGATCTGGGCCTCGGTCCAAACCTGCTCTCTGAGGAAGCAGACCAGCCAACAAGCAGGCAGAGAAGGGCAGGAAGCCTCCTCTTCCTCACTCCTCATCCTTTCTCTGCAGAGTGAAGAGGCCGTGGCCCAGAAGCAGCCTGCAGCTCAGCAGGTGACTGCGTGCCGCCTCTGATGGCAGCGTGAAATGCTGCACTGCTTAGAAACTAGAAAAAACTCTCTGAACGTTTGTTGGTCAAAGTCTTTCTGACTTTCAGGGCTGAAGTTTAAACCTGGAGCGGCCTGGAAGGTTTCACTCTTCATCCCTGGAGTCTGTGGTTTGATCTTCTGTTCATTAGCATTCATACTTTTGTAACCCTTGTGCTGTCCTAGACACTTTACCATTGGGAGTTGGGTCATCTAGACCCACTAGACCAGGGGTAGGCAACGTGCGGCTCTTCAGCCTCATTGTAGTGGCTCCCGATGGCTGCCGACCTGTCCAGGGTGTGCCCCGCCCTACGCCTATACCAGCCGGCCCCCGTGACCCCACTGATGGGGTAAAAGTATATGGACCATCTAAAATTTAGATGACGAATTATTAAAAAATAAAAAAATAAATAAAAAAAAATTAGATTTTTTTTAATTTGTCATTTAAAATATATGTCACATCAATGGCAGCAGCCATCGCCTTTACTTGCTGGCGGGACCACGGCGGGAACCCCTACCACTGTAAAAAATAGAGTTTAATGCAGCGTGGACATCTGCTTTTGCATTCACCGCCAATGACGCTGGCTTACCTGCGTGCTTGATATGTGGCTAGAAACTATCAAACAACAAAAAAAGTAACGTTGAAAGACATTTTCAAAGCAAGCATTTAGCATTTGCTGAAAAATACCCAACCGAAGATGAGCGCCAGAGAGCAATTTCGGAATTGCAACGACAAGCTGAAGAGAGAAAACTATCTTTCAAAAAATGGATCAGCTCTGCACAGTCAACTACAGCGGCTAGTTTTTTGGCAGCTCAGGAGATGGTAAAGAGGGGTGAGCCTCACAGACGGAGAATACATAAAAGAAACCTTTATTCAAATATCAGAGCATCTATTCTCCGATTTTAAAAACAAAAAGGAAATTGTTCAGAAAATGAAAGACATGCCTCTCTCTGCAGAGACTGCTGAGGACATGACCATTAAAATGGCGGCAAATATCAGTAGTAATCAAATTGACGATGTTAATGCAGCTCAAGCATTTTCAATTGCCTGTGATGAGTCAAGTGATGTAAACGATGTTGAGCAGATAGCACTGTTATGCTCATGGGCCGCAGGAAGAACTGATTGAACTCATACAGCTTAAGGGCCAAACTCGGGGGCAGGACATTTGTGATGCTGTTGTCTAAAAGATAAAGGGATAAACACCACTCACCTACTGACGGGGCGCCAAGTATGAGAGGAGCACAGAAGGGCTTTGTGAATTTACTTCAAAAGTCACCGGGCCGAGATCTGATGACGTGTCTCTGCATTATCCACCAAGAAGCACTTTGTGCACCTGAATGTGTGGAAGTAATGAACCTTGTTATCAAGATGGTGAACAAAATAATTGCGAATGGGTTAAGCCACCGACAGTTTTGTTCGTTGTTAGAAGAAGTCGAAAACACGTCTTCAGATCTCCTGCTGCTCAACAGAGTCCGGTGGCTGTCCAGGGGGGAGGTGCTGAAACGCGTCGCTGCCTGTCTGGAGCACGTAAAAACCTTCTTGGGAAATAAAGGCCTCAGGTATCCTGAACTGGAAGACCCATCTTGGCTGGAAAAGTTTTACTTCATGGTAGACATGACAAGTTACTTGAACATGCAGAATAAAAATCTCCAAGGACAGGGAAGCACGGCTCTGCACATGCTGGAGGAGATTTGGGCATTTGAGCGCAAGATGACAGTGTTCACCAGAGATGTACAAAATGGCACGCTCCCTCACTTCCCCTCCCTAAGAGAGTTCAAAGAAGCAAACAATCACATAAATTGTGATTATTTACACCGTGCCATTACTGCAATGCAAGCTGCATTTGGAGAAAGATTCAGTGAGTTCAGAAAGGAGAAACAGCCTCTCTCTTTCCCTGTCGCACCGCTGAACAGCGACCCATCCCTGCTGAACACATCCGCATTCACAGGAGTAAGTAAGCCTGATTTAGATATTGAACTTGCCGATATTGCGGATAAAGTTTGGTGGGTTAACAAGTTTAAATCCCTGTCAGCAGATCTTGAAGAAATCACCCGTCAGAGGGCTACTCTCGCTAAAGGGCACAAATGGAGTGATATGGAAAAACTGCCCCATCCCGACAAACTTATTTTTGCAACATGGAATGCCATTCCTGACACCTAAATCAACATGAAAAGGTGTGCATTTGGCGTCCTATCCATCTTTGGTTCAACTTACTTATGCGAGCAAGTTTTCTCAAGCATGAACATTATAAAGTCCTCACCAGCGAGACTCTACAGTCCTGCATGAAGATGAAAGTCACATCTTACAGCGTCGACATAGGGAGGATCTGCAGGGAAATGCAGACACAGAAATCCCACTAAACAGGTAAGAGGAACATCATTTCCTGTTTAGTGGAAATTATGTTCCACTAAACAGGAAATATTATTTTTTTTTAAATCCTCATACTCAGAACTGATGTAGTTTTTTTGTATTTTAAGGTGCGTCCATTGATCACTGGCTGGCTGCCAACAAACCCGACGAGGACGGAAGAACGCATGGGTTACTGCTATTAAACATATTTCAGTCAGACAACTCTTGCAGTAAGAAATATTTATTTGACATACTTAATTTTCCACATTCTTTAAGTTGGCATTCACATATTTTCGTTTGGCATAAGGCTCCGTTCAATTCCATGAGAAATTTCCATAAAACTTTCGGGTAACAAAACCCCCCTTTACGGAGCCCACAGGTGGAAGCCGGGGAGGAGGGAGGGGCGAAGAATGAGCGCTGAAGGTAAGAAAGAGAATGAACAGCTGCGCACCTGGGCTTAAATAGGACGCTGAGCAGGTGAGTTAATTGACTGGACCGCCCTATGGTATTTACCTGTAAAACACTGCAGTGAGTATCTGCCCGAAATACGACAAGTCGTCATTACATATTAAAGTGGGCTGTTTGTTGTATTCAGTGGTTTCAACTGTTAAAATTTAAATAAAGATTAAAACTTTTAGAAGTTTATAAACTCTGTAATTATTTGCAGCTCCAGACACATTTTTTTGGGAGGGGGATGGGCAAAGTGGCTCTTTTGATAAAAAAGGTTGCCGACCCCCCCACTAGACAGAGCTCTGAACCTTTTTTCTTCAATGATTTGTGATCTTCACTGGTGTCCATGGATTACATGAAATCTTTCCACCTTTATCCACCTTTGTCATGGTAGGGGGAACACGTCAATGGAAGGGGGGGTCATCTAAGGTAGCTCAAGGGTTAAACAGATAGATATCCAGGCAATGATTTGAAGAGTTTTGTGTTGCGTGTTTAAAGTTTGGACACTTTTGCATCCTGATGAGAAACAGAGTAAACCTTCACCTGCAGGTGTGTTCTGAGGGAACCTGAGTGAAGCCAAAAGGTCACATAGGTGACCCTCAAGTCAGAATCCTGTCTTTGTCCTAGACTTTTGCACCAGTTCACATGGACCATAACTCTCACCTGACGCTTGGCTCCGCCCTGTGAGCCTGAACTTCATGTATACATCTTTATGTAAGAGGTGGAACTAACACCTTCTCAGACATAATGAAATATTCAAACATCTGCAAAAGAAATGACTTCTAGTCATCAGCTGCAGCTGCAGAACGCCGCTTGCCTCCTTCATCTTCAGAGGGAGAAAACCCCTCACTGCCTGGAGGGGGGGGCAAACAGCAGACGCTGCTGCTCGCTTCACATGTTTCCTCTTCATCAGATGCTTCCCCTCATATTCATTTACACAACAGATTGCAGAGAGCCATTAATGCATTTCTGAGCAGCAGCAGCTCTCCTCACATCTCTCCAGAACTCAATCACTCGCAGCATTTAAAATAAATAAATTAAAGGTGTCCTGCAGCCGGCAGCTGCATCATTACAAGAGTTCCTGAGGGACCAAATTAAGCCTTAGAAAGTATAGCTAATATACAACCCCACTAATGGTACACGTTAAAAGAGCCACCGTGTTGGTTCTGCTTAAAAATTACACGGGTCATTACGGCAAGTTGAGCGCAGATTTATCTGTTGCCAACAAAACCCACGATTTGTTTTACCTGCTAACCACACAGGCAGCTTGTTGCAAGCAGAACGTGGGTTTTGTGTGGTAGGATCTGGGTGGGATTTGCTGGGAGCCTGAATGCAGCTGTTGGCTGTAAGAGGTAAATGTTGTTGTGAGCTTTGGTTACACGTCTTCTCAGATCTGAGTAGGTTTATGGATTTAAACCTGACACACATAAAAACATATTGTTGTAGTTTAGAACCACCAGAACCCGAGTTGCTGCTTGTCTGTTAGGGTCAGTCCCACTGTTCTGTTAGAGTCTAATCAGCAGAACCACATTTGGGTTTTGATCTGGATCAATCCACGATGAGGATTCTGGTTTTGATTGTTTTATACTTAGCCCTACTGCTATCCTAGGCACTTAAACGTTGGGTCATCTAGACCAGGGGTCGGGAACCTTTTTGGTCGAGAGAGCCATAAACGCCACATATTTTTAAATGTAATTTCCAAAGAGCCATACAATAATGTAGCGTCCCTTTCCCACACTGAGGCGCGGAGACTCAACCTCTTTTAAGGTTCTTTATTCTGGTTACTGCAGACCGTAACCAACGCCGTACAATTTACTCAGCAACTCCTCAGTCTCTCCCGCTGAGAGCATTTCACCCAACTTCTTATTCCCTCACTGCTGCATCATCCCTCCTATTGCCCTTACTCGGCCCATGGCTGAACCCCATTGGTCCAAACTACCTAACAACAGGCTGAGTGACAGAACTGAGAGCCAACCAGCATCTCTGCTGGATGCGTTCAATGAACTCCAGTATTTAGAACGCGACCCCCCCCCCCCCCCCCCCTTCCTCACACCTGCAACTGCGATCTCTTTCTCAGAGACGGGAGCGCAGTTGCAGGGACGGCAGTTCGCAGGTTTTAGGCTGTTATAAACTCTGTGAAATAATAGATGATAGTAAATTGATAGTGGTGCAGATTTTTTTTCTCCAAGCACCGCTACTACCGCGTGTGCGCATCGCATCACACACGACAAGGACTGGTCTAATGAAAAAAAAAGTATAATTAAAGGTTTGTCTGCCAGCCACATGTGACCATCAAAAGAGCCATTGGTTCCCGTCCCCTAATCTAGACCCACCAGACCAGGGTGCTCATTACGTCGATCGCGATCGACCGGTCGATTTTGAAGAACACGAGGGCAGACCGCAGGTCAGCAAAAAACATTGTACTTTTAAAAAAATCCACCAGCCAATCAAAATCCTCACTGAGAATACGGGACATGATTGACATGCAGAACGGCCAATCGGACATCTTCTGAAACATACGTCACTGCACATGTGTGTTTAAATTCACTGAGCACAAATTCCGTCTGTCATCAGAAAGTCACTTTCTGTCCCGCGGCAGGTCAAGTCCCCGGCAGGAGACCACTCTGGACAACTGGAGTGTTTATTGAAGCGTGTGTCCTCCTGCTATCAGCTCTGCAGTTCTCGCCCCATAAATAAGTAATCTTACTGTGTAGTTTTTAATCATCAGTGCATAAACAACAATGTGCAAATAAACGTGTAACTCATTAACAAACATTTACTAATAGTAAATGTTACTAAATAGTAAAACACTACTAAGTAATAGTATTTAAATATTTATATATATATTAAAAAGAACCCGCCCCTCTCACCCTCCGCGGGTGGTTTCTCCTCCAAGCTGGGGTCCTCTACCAGAGGCCTGGGAGCTTGAGGGTCCTGCAGGATCTTAGCCGTTCCTGTTCTTTTCTGGACTGAGAGGTCTGAGGTCTTTCCAGGTATCTGTTGTAGCCACTCCTCCAGCTTGGGGGTTACTGCCCCCAGTGGTCCAATTACCACAGGCACCACTGTCACCTTCACTTTCCAGGCTTTCTCCAGTTCTTCTCTGAGTCCCTGGTATTTCTCCAGTTTCTCATGTTCCTTCTTCCTGATGTTCCCATCGCTTGGCACTGCCACATCCACCACAACGGCTTTCCTCTGTTCTTTATCCACCACTACAATGTCTGGTTGGTTCTCCATCACCATCCTATCAGTCTGGATCTGGAAGTCCCACAGGATCTTTGCCCTTTGTTCGTGACTAGTTACCCTACGTTTGATAAATCTGTGTATAGATGTGGGTTTCTGTTTAGTTGTATTTGTTTGATTGCTCGAAATAAACCATTTCCAAATCCAGATCCAGATGCAGTTTAAGATCCAAATCCAGATTGAGATCCAGATACAAATCTAGATCCAAATTCAAACCCAGATCCAGATCCAAACCCAGTTCTAGATCCAGATCCAGATGAGCTGAGACTGCCTCCATATGGACTTGGATCTTCACAGTCCTCAGAAGAACATGCAGGAAGGTTTATTTCTAAGGAGCAGAGGGAAGACGAGTCCACTGTAAAAACTGAACAGTCTCATTACTCACAGAGCTGCCTCCATCATGGCTACCAACAAATGGTGAACATCTGCATTTTAATTGGTTCTCTTCCTTCCCCATTCACTCCCTCTGTGGCTATCAAGATCATTAACTTTATTGGTTTGGATGTTCATGTTGTAAAAGCAATTCAAACAGTCGTTTGCATTTGGGCTTCCCAGCGCGGGACGCAAACAATGGCCTGGCAATTACCAGTGGCGTGCAGATGCAGGCGGCAGGATGAAATGGCGGCCGTGGTTAATGTAATTATGGCGTCGCTGTGTATCGGAGTGGATTCATTAGATTCTGTCTGTGCAGAACCAGCATCGAACACCATCTCAACATAATCCTTGTTCTCACCTCTTAATCTAGAGGGGGAGGAGTCTCTTCTGCATGGGGAGGAGTCTATTTCATCCATCTGCAGCCCAGGCGATGGGGCCCCTGGGCTTGGGAGGCCTGGGCACAATGCTGTGGGGGGGGGGGCTGGAGGA
This sequence comes from Oryzias latipes, assembly GCF_053564925.1. Lineage (NCBI taxonomy): Eukaryota > Metazoa > Chordata > Actinopteri > Beloniformes > Adrianichthyidae > Oryzias > Oryzias latipes. The sequence continues at coordinate 35,110,847 of NC_136246.1, forward strand.
CAATTGATTCACCACCGGGGTCAGTCCTCCAGCTGTCCCCGACCCTCTTACTCACATAACCATTTATTAGGGTGAGGGTGGTGGGGGTCAGCCTGCGATGCACCTTGGGGGGAGGAGGTACTTGGCAGTGGCCCCCCTCCCTTGGTTGAAGTATGGAACGTGCTACCACCTCTCGGTTTTAATTGTACTTTAGACATCTAGGACCCTTGGTGAGGAGGGTGCTTGGACACTGTTTGCAAGCAGAAGATGTCCTCTCAGTGCCCTCCCCACCAATTTGAACCACACCCTTTAGTACACACACCCCCTTTACATCACAAAATACACACTCCAACATACACACCCATACACGCACACACACACGCTCCGTAACACACATAAATCACACAAGGAAGAGGGACTTCTGATCTTCTGTCCCCCGCCCCATCCCTGGCTGAGGGAACCGGGGCCCCAGGCCCCTGGGGTGCTGTCTTCCTGGGCCCGGTGGCCCTCTCTCCACGCAGGGAGGTGGATCCCTGAGCTCTCTGGCGAGAGGGATGTATCACATCTGAGCCTGGGGGTGTCTGTGTCCCTGTGGTGGGGGTTCTGGTCCTGGCCCCTGGGCGCCGGCCTTCTTCATATTTTCCAACTGCGGGTGAGCCTGGTCGGGCCAGATCAATAACACCCCTGGGGGACCCTCACTCCTCTTGGGAGTCCTCTTCCTGGGCGGGGGGACTGCCCCCTTGCCTTGCTCTTTCCTGGACTAACCGTGGCCTGGGGGGGGGGGGGGGGGGGGGGGGCTGCCTGGAGCGTGGGGGCGGGTCTTCCCTGGGGGGCCCTTACTCGAGCCTGGGGCTGGGGGATGCACAGGACTCCTGGGTGGGCAGCCTGTCTGGGGCTTGGGGTGCCCCCCTGGGGTGAGGCCCCTCTTTTGGCCCCCTGGGCGTGGTGTGGAGTATAAGATGAGTAAAATAATAAAAAATAATAAAAATAAAATATGTCCAACACAAAAGGCTTTCAGCTCTCATCTGTCTTTCTACAGTGAAGCTTAGTGTTGCTGTGTTTCTTCTTTTTGAAATGAAGCTAATTAGTCAGCTCATTTAGTCTGTTCAGGAATAAAGATAAAAGGTTTAAATGTTCCTAGAATGCTTCTAGGTAGACCCCCACACCATCTATTGCTTTGATTTCAGAAAGGGACTGCAGGTAGACGATGTTTTTATTTGAGATTACTCTGGTTTCCAGTAGAAGTAACTTTCCTTTGACTGGGATGTTGAAGAGACACATCGGGGATCTCATCATCCAAGACGTGAAGAAACATGACCTGCAGCCTCACTGAACTCTGCACTGCTTATATCTGACGGTAGATCTCGCCTGTGGCTCGTCTGGCGCCCCCAGCAGTCCCCCCAACTCCATCTGGATGAAGCTCGTCTGCTGGACTTTAAATATGTAGTTGTAGGGTTAGACAAGATAATTCTCTCTATGAGTTCTGGTACATTGCCTGTCCGTCCTGGGGGAGGATCCCTCCTTCATGTGAACACCCCTGAGGTTTCTTCTTTTTTTCCCCTGAATCCATTTTTTTTCTTTTTCGTTTTTCCTTACCAAAAGGAGGGTCTAAGGGCAGGGATGCCAATTTAGTTTAGTCTGTTTAGTTTAGTTTAGCCATTATCTATGTTACTAT